>NW_024962334.1:22703512-22875242 GCF_019238085.1 Lagopus leucura
AGCACTCTTATGTAAAAGAAGTGATTCTTCTCATCAACTCAGAGCATTATACTGCTTTGCAATGGCTTCTGTTAAAATTAATGGTTCACCCAAACTGCAGGTCTGTTAGCTGCCAAGTTTGGGAGCACGTGCTGGCAGCATCCTTCAGTGGGATGAGATTCACTTGAGCATAGTTTTCTTTCTTCCTTTTCCCTCATTTACTACACTCCTGCCTCTGCTGGAAAAGAACCAAAAGGAAGGAAAGGCAGTGTGCTCTGTGCATCAGGGTAGCTGAACTGCGGGGTTAATTGCAGACTACTTCATCACTATAGTCTAAATGCAATCAAGAGGAGATATTTCTAAACATCAGGTTAGCAGAAGCTAACTAATTATAAGCATTTCTGCAATTTCATCATATTTTCTAAGTCCTGATGATAGGATTTCAAAAAAGAAAATAAACAAAACAAAAAAACCATACAGTGGTGCTCATTGGCTTGACAAGAAGCCACCTGTACTTCCAGATGTACTGATCCTCAGGCTTTTATGCCTTTCAAGTCAGTATTCTGCAAGCCAGTCACTCAGACCAGCAATCAGGTAACAGTCTTAAACAGTAAGCATGGTTCACTCAGGAATTTCAGCTGGGATTTGGACCCTACAGGACTTTCCTCATAGGAACTTGTCATGGCACGTTTGCTCTGACACACGGCTTCAAAATCAGAGTAATATATGTAACTTCATGCAAGGCATGAAGGATAAGATTTTAAAAAAGAAATATATATATATATTCTTTACATAGGAGTTCAACTACATCTTTGAAGTTTCCCCTTTATGAGTAAATCCTGCTACTGAAAAGAAAACAACAGACATATTTGTCACATTTGGTGGCTTCTCCTTACAAACCTCATCCTGTCTGAAAGATTCTTGAGATTGTCAGTTTCTTTTGAGCCTGGACTTACCAACTTTTTTATATTGCATTCCTCCCAAGCATTGCTATCCCAGTACACGCAGTATTCAAGCATTTTCCCTATAGCTTTGAAGAAGCACATGCATGTTACACCACTACCATTATTTTACTTTTAAATCTTTTCTTTTTCTTAAAAACAAAACAAAACCAAAAATACGCAACACACAACCCTCTTTCTTTACTACTTTCTTTCATCTAATACTTAGCTTTTGAATGGGCAGGCAACAATACAAAGCGAAGCTCATTAGTCATTGACAGTACCTACTTCATCCTTCATCAGAATGTTTTGGTTCTTCTGCAGCTGTATTCTGCACAAAGACACATTCATGAAGCATTACACAAATATAGATGTTTTGCTCTTATTCCTTGTTTTGACTCATGTCTTCAAAACAAGCAAAAATGCTGGAGTAAAAATATCATCTTTAACTGCTTTCTTACAAAAAATAAACTGCATTTTGAACAAAAATGTAAGGTATCTGAAGTTAACACATGGAAAGCACTATTAGATGCTATTAAAATGAATATTTTCCTCTTTGGACAGCTCTTATGACATTGCTTACTTGCTTTTTCTTATGGTGACTCCCACTGTGTTAGTATACAAACAGACTGAAACTGGAAGACACCAGCAATAATAAATTGAAAATGCAATGGTATACAAGTTGAAGGTTGTTCTTACAATACAGACTTAAATGTTTATATTTCTACAGTGAAAAATTAAAAGTACCTAAAGCTGTGGGGAAACACAGGGGAAACTGGAAAAATAATTGATTTGAGCAGAAACAGCAATGATCCAGCCTTGCAAATAAATAAACAAACAAACACTTTCTTATTTCAAATTTCTTATCCATAAGATAAATCCTTAATGTAGGCTAAGGTTTCTAACCTCTGTAGCAACCACTTAAAAAAAAACAAAACAAATAAAAACAAAACAAAAACACAATTTGAAATAAGGTTGGGATTACTGCTTAGAGGATATACTGAAATTAGTGAAGCTCATGTGCATCAAAAATTAACTACATATATCCAGCTGTTCAAAATAGACACAGATCTGCCTTTTGCTATTGGATTGTATAGTGTCTTGCATAATGAATCCTGCACAATACAGGCTCAGATTCTGCACACATGCTCAGGCACTTTCCACATATGACCTATTTCATTTGAAGCTATCAAGCTGAAGTAAACATGCATCAGTTTACATTCTGTATGTAATTGTATGTAATTATATGTAAGTATATTAAAATACCACATTACAAATACAAATAGCACAATTAACACATAATTCAGGTGGTAGAAATCCAGCAAAACTCAGTAGCAGCTTACTGATGCCTGGGTGCCAAACTGCTCCTGAAGAGCTGTTATTACTTGGAGGATAACAATGGAAACCACGAGAAGAGCTCTCAGGGAAATGTTTCTTTCAAAACATTATTGCTCTTATGTGGTTTTGCTGCAAGCAAGCTTGTAGATAATGATAATACTAATTTAAGTAACTAATAAATTGTTTCTAAAGAGTAAACAACCCGTACACACCCTTTCTAGGCAAAATCACACCACAACAGGGGCTGGAAGGGACCTTTGGAAATCACCTAGTCCAACCCCCTGCTGGAGTCTTTTCCCTACACTATGTTGCACGGGAAAGTATCCAGACAAGTTCTGAATACCTCCAAAGAAGGAGACTCCACAACCTCTGTGGGCAGCTTATTGCAGTGCTCTATCACTCTGAAAGAAAAATGTTTTATCCTCACGTTCTTATGAAACTTTCTGTATTCCAGTCTGTGCCCCTTACCCTGTCGCTGGGCACTGCTGAAAAGAGGTTGGGCCCAAACAATTGGCTCCCGCCCTGCAGTTATTTGTAGGCGCTGATAAGATCTACTCTCATTCTTCTCCAGGCTGAAGAGTGCCAGGTCTCTCAGCCTTGCCTCACAAGGGAGATGCTACAGGTCCCTAATAATCTTTGTGGCCCTCCAGTGGGCTCTCTCAAAGTCCCCTGTCTGCCTTGATGTGTGAGGAGCCCAGAACCGGACACAGTACTCCAGATGTGGCCTCACCAAGGCAGAGCAGATGGGGAGGAGAACCTCTCCTGACTTGCTGTTCACTCCTTTTGAATGCACCCCAGGATACCAGATCCTTCTCCGCAGAGCTCCTTCACAGCAGATCAGCTCCTAACCTGCACGGCTTCATGCGGTTACTCCTCTGCGGGTGAATAACTCTACTCTTGCCTTTGTCGACATCCTAAGGTCCCTCACTGCCCAACTCTCCACCGGTCCAGGTCTTGCTGAACAGCAGCACAGCCTTCTGGAGTGTCAGCCATTTCTCTCAGCTTTGTATCAACAGCAAAATGCTAATAAGTCACACCTGTTTGCTTTTGCTACATATCTTAACTTTGTTTCACTCTAAAGTCAGTCTCCTATCTCAGTTAAAGTTTTGGTGACAAAGACTGTGAGAAAGCATGGGATTTTAGGAATTCTCATGAAGAACTTCACATGGCAGTAGGAAATCCACGTCCTTCTCATCACCGATTTTTGCAAATATTTTCCAAGTTTTATAGAAGCGAGCTGAGCTTCATAAATCCGTACATAAATCCGTATTTAAGTGAACTTCAAGGTGGATCTTTTAGTATTTTAGTATAGAGATTTTAGCATACATACAGCAAACAGTCTCATCATTAACAGGTAGTTGGTTATCTCAATTTGTGAAGAAGGGATTATTATCGAGTTATTACTGTTATTAAGTTATTACTATAGTGTAAACCCATGTTATATGCACTATAAGCTAGGGAGTTGCAGGAAAAAAAAGATTACTAAAAGAAAAATAGGAAAAAGTCCTAAAATCTAGTAGAGATACCTAATCTTCATAGAATCAGTCTAATACAGATGAACCAATTTATAACACATAGGTTGCTCCAAAAGTAATGCCTCCTATTTTTTTCCTTGGAAAATACAACAGATACAACAACCACAGTAGCACTAGATAGAGCAATTCTCAGCTACAGAACACTCTTTTTCAACTGTGCTTTTTTTTTTTTTTTTTTTTTTTTTCTTTTTGCCAGTAATAAGCAAGAGCCTGCATGCCACACTCATAACAAATCTGCACCAGTAGAGACAACCCACTGTCACTCTCTCTGCAATACACCACCCACTACCTCACTGTGTTCACATCCACTGTTTAGTCTCCATTACCACGCAGCAGGCATCTATGAATGCCCATGGCTGCCATTTTCTGCATGAAGGAATTAATTCCACACCTTTGCTTTGCTTTGCTTTCCTTCTTCAGATGCCATTCGGTCAGACTGCCCCTCCGCTGTAATCTGTCACATGGCAACAAAATATAATGGAAGGTAGGAAGATTCAGCCTCTACTAGCATACCAGCAACATCTGCACTTGATGTTGAAGGCCAACACAATAAAACAGCAGGCACTACTTCTGGAGCAAGCCTTGTAATATAAATAAAGCAATGCACAATAAGAGAGAGGGAGTATGATGACAATTAAATGGAAAGCATAGCCAGGAAACAGAACATAAACTGTATCCAAAATTCAGCAAAACTGACCTAAGGATTGGAGGCAATAAAACAGAAGTTAATCTGATCATGCAACAGTCCTTATGACCTCTTTATACTGATAGGATCATTCCCCTTAAGAGGAATTAAAACTTACAAAGGAGTAAATACACCAAATTGTGCTAGGATGAAAATGCTCATCAGATACTATTTCAGCATGCTGAAATATCCATACTGTGAAGTCTGCCTGTGAGACCTGACCATGTCTGTCTCTGATGGCAATTCTGTTCCTGTTCCCCAACTGCTTCAGTTGTCCTTTCTCTTCTCTAGTTTTTAACAGACCACCAGGAGGCACTTAGGTTTTCCATCTGCTTCAAGTAAAACATAATGCTTGTGAAATATAAACCAGCTTCCATTCACAACTCTGTCAAAAACCTTGAGATTAATATAATTTAAGATTATGAAAGCAAAGCAATAAATCCAGAATTTCTGATACAGACTATGAACATAAAATCATATAATATATATTGAAATAAGATTAAAAAGCTCAATAAATTTATGTGCCTTGAATTATCTGGAAGCCAAACAACATTATACAACAATAGCAAATAGACCAAAAGGGAAAACAGATTTATTGAAAACAGTTAAACCAGTATTTTCTTTAATTATGATGTATTACTGTTAACAATAATCACTTCCCATGTTTAGCTATTATAATTGTGTCTTCATTTGGACACATCTAATCAAATTGCCTCAGCATAATTTAATAAGCTTAATGCTTTATATAGCAGTGCTAAACCTAACAGCTGTATAGTCCTGTGCACGTGCAGAGAAAAGCATCATCACAGAAAGCATGATGTGAAATACCCCAAAGCACACGAAGCTATAAACTACTTTAAGTGGATTTCAAAGATGTCAGCATATGGCACGTCACAAAGCTATTTGTCCAAGAGGCACTAAACTATATTCTAGGCACTAAAAATATATATGTAAAGTGTAGATACAATTTTTCCATTTGCAAGAATTCACAGCATTGCATTCCATGTATTATATTCCACACATTAATTCTCGGATGCGTTTTCATATAAATTATTTGCAAATAATAATAAAATAAAGGAAATAAACAAAAAACCTGAAATCATTATTTCTTTCTCCATTTGCCAAAAAATTCAATATTAGCAATAATGTACCCTGGAGGTAGGGAAAGACAGCTCACGTTAAAGTATCAGTAGGCACTATCTTTTTTAAACTCAAGGCAACTTCTGAACATACTGAAAAATCTCATGTGAAAAAGCAGACAGCCTTTAGTTAGAAAAAGATTTTATATGCCTGAATATATTTTAAAACATTGTAGAAACGTAGGGATCAATATTTCCATTAATATCAATAGTTAAATTACCTGTGTATCTGCTTTTATATTGAAGTATTAACTGGGTTCAAATACATTCACAATACCTTTTGAATCTCTATTTCTTTTCCTAAAAGTTACTTTAAATGTACTTATGTTAGAGTCTCATGTCCTTTCCAATTGTCATTTCCATCAGGACAGTAACAAAATCTGCTGCCTACACTAGCCATAGTACTTTGGGTGTTTAGAAATGAAGGCATATTTTTTTATTCCAGCACACCTTCTGTATTTGCTGTATTTCCTTCCTTTCTCCTTTTTCCTTTTTCTTCCTCTTTTCTTTCTTTCTTTCTTTAAACAACAGAAACACAACACACAAACAAACAGCTTCCTTAATCATGTGCATTAACAACACTAGAGTTTTAGACAGACATCAACATTTCAGTATTGTGTCATAATGTAATTGTGCAGGGTTTTTTGTGTGTGAATTCTGAAGAAAAGTGAAACCTATGTGCATGGTTTTACAGTCATACAGCTTGATGAACTGATATTTGCAAAATACATCTGACTCACAGTGCCTCCAGATTTGGGAAAACTTCTGGAGCCTCACAGTTCACAAGAAAAGAAACTTGCACAGACCTTTTGAGTAGAATAGATGGTGAGACCAAGTTCAACCACTTCCTGTCTTCAAATTAGGCACCACTTGTCCCTCCTTTCTCTGCCTTTGCAGCAACTGACCACAAAGTCTAACACACAGGTGAAACAGCTTCAGGGTTATTCCAGGCAGAAGCAGAGAGATTTTCAACAATTGAGAAGATATTAAAAGAAAGCATGAAACAATATTCTTAAGGCTGATGTAAGGTTGTAAGGGTAAACACATAGGTGTTTCTTGAGGGTTGAAACAAAAGAAGCAGAGGCTTCCACCAACACCAGGGAATTATCTCTTCTTCAAAATGAAAACTGCCTGCCCCATTTTAGTATCTATTGTAGTTCTGTATTTCATCCAAAGATATGATAGTGTCAGACTTATGCCAAGTGCTGCTAATTGTTTTCAGCTCTCTTAATTGCTTGACTTTGCAATGGAGAGTGGAAAAAATAAGAGGGTAACTATAAATAGTCACCCCATTATTCAGCATGGTACATTTGTTCACTTTATTATTTGCACAGAAACAAGGGAAGCCAAGCAAAGATTAAAGAAAGAGGAAGAATAGTGAGGCAAAGTGTTTCCTGGACCTTGCCAGACTTCTTTATTCTCAGAACTTCCTTGTCTTTTTTCACATAGAACGCATACAGAAACATACTGGCTAAACTGGCAAGACTCAGTTCAGGTTTACTTCCCTTTTTGGTTTACCATAAGAATAAAGATGACAGTAATTAAGATATTCCAATCAGGTGGTTTCACAAGAAATTCAACAAATACCCAAAATATCTATGGCTGGTGTACAAAATAAGTAGCCTTCGCATTTTACACTGAGGTTAAAAAGCCTTATGCTTAGAGACAGTGATATGCTTTTAAATTTTAGTTACAGTCTTTCCATAACTTTGAAAATATTCTCATCCTAGCTTAAGTGTTAATTGGTTCACAGAAAAGACCTTCATTTTGGTGCAGCAAAAGGAAATCACTATTCAGAAAGACAGGAGAAGAAAAACTAAGATCCAATGCTGTTCAGAAACTCAGCACCTACTCTCACTCAAAACCACGTGTGAATATCTCTGTAAGCCCACTGACCATGACCTGAACACTGTCTCAAAAGAAGCTGATATATAAAACAAACAACAACAACAAAAAAATGATGGCTAAGGACTTTTTATTTTTAATGTTATTCTAGTTTTGAGAATCTAAACATTACAGTTGGTTTACAGCTGGAAAGATTATCATAGTGAAAATGGGAAAAGAAACAAACAGGGAAGGAATGCTCACCTGTATCCAAAGATCTAGGTTGACAGGAAAGATTCCACAGAGGAGGGATCTCCAGAAAGAAAACATTTCCCAGTTGCAGTCAGCCCTTGAATGGGATCTAGGAGGGGTTGAGCCAGGCTCCAGTCACACAGCTGAATTGCTTTTACCTGTGCTCCCATGGCTGACTCAATCCTTACCTCAAGTGATCAATCAGTGGTTCAGGCCGTGACCCAACAGTTCCCATACACTAAAACAATAACATTTTTGCCTTTCTGGAGTCCCTTCAGTCAGGAAATCTGATTGTATGCTAATTTGCCCTTGGAAAAAATAACTAAGTAAGAAATTAAATAAGCCCACATACATTTAGACCTATGCTTTTCTAAACAAGGACTGATTTCAGGAGATTCTCAGGCATTTCTCAAGAGGATGTGTTATCTTGATTAGTTGGTCATTTAGCTCATCTGTCATGCCAGTGAATGTACAAAACAGACATAATTTCCTTAACCACCACCCAAATTTTCTCTCTTTTGATAAGAAACAATGCAAAGAGGAAGCTGAGTTCTCTTCCTCCTCATCTATGTCCAGCAAGATTGGATGCAGTTAATCTCAGGGCTTGCAGCAAAAGAGCTGCAGTCTTTTCCATTAGCATCTAGGAAGCCAGGCTCTGAAGCAGAATAGCCTAACCTAAAGAAGCTATTTGCTCATAGGAATTAGAAAAAAGAACTGTTAATAGATTAGAGAATCCAACCCTACTCTAGGATATAGTATAGATAATAGAGAGGTTTTAATGGATAAAAACAAAGGTGTCTGAGATAGTCTGCATTATATTTAATACAGAAATAATACTGGAGAGTAACAGAATTTAAAATGCAAAAAGGAAAATGAGTAATGTTAGTATTTGGTACTGTGCTTTGATTCCAATTTTAGCGATTTTCCAATTATTTGCCCAACTCAGGTGTGCACATAAATTGCCATGGGACTCCTAAGGTGTGTGAATATTGTCAAAGACGGCATTCTGGCCTTTGGTGCTTCTGTATGGTTCTTGGTTGGAACAGCAAGAAATACAGCAGGCTGTCTAGCACCGTGCTGTGACCAGCATCTCTGCAGAGAAGGCTGCTCCCAGCACAGAGGTACGCTGTCCATTCAGGTGCTTTCCCATGAAATCCCTCAGATGGGAGGCTTAAAGTAATAAGCCCATAAAGGGATCAGATTGTGCTCTGGTGGGGGGAGTTGCTTTTATGTTCTCTTTCTCTGAGAAAAGGATCAGCAAAACATCTGCTGTAGGATATGAGGCAGTTAGAACACGAGGTTTCTGATGGGCCTTGGGAATGGGAGAGAAGATGAATCCTAGAAAAATGTGCAATTGGTATGAGCATGCTGCTTGAAAGTATTTCTGTAAACTACCAAAGATACTTCTGCTATCATCATTATTACGTACAAAAATATAACAAGATTTAGCTTACTCTAAACTAAGAAACTCAAACTTCCAGGACATAACAGTAGCCTGAGAAACCATAAGTCTTCTTCCTTATGTAGTTATGAACAGCTAGGAGTAACAATAGTGTGAAATAAGACAGCATGTGATCATATCATCAAAGGCAGTACTGTAATATGTACATACAAACATGGGATAACAGTACTGGTATCTCTTTCTGCACTATGCAGCTTATCTTCTAGGTTGGATTTAGTGTAGCGTTTTACATTAAGCAATTCCATCTTTACACACTGCAGTCCTTTAACTCACAAAACTTGTTATAGCCCTCACACTGTCAGCTGTGGACACCTCAGCTATGCAACTGTAATGTAGTACACATTTTTCCCTCCAACAAAACATGCTAAGAAGCCTAATAGAGTAGGCAAGCAAATGAATCCCTAAGGAATATTGCCACACAATTACATACACTTAACTAATGACTGGAAAGAAAATGGTGAAAGAACGGTATTTTAGATACAGTCAAGATGTAACTATAATAGATTACAAAAGCAATGCTTCAGCTCTGCAGAAAGTCCTGGGTCTCGCAGTTACCTACTTGCACTGATGTTTGACTGCTCACCCTTAAAAGTTCCAGGAAATGTAGATGAGAAAGAATACATCAAGCCTTTATTGAAAGTTTTGTGACAGTACTCACTGACATCTGGGATTATTTCCAGTAACAACTGCCCTGAGGAAACAGCACAATCAGCAGCTATGAAGTCCAAAAATTAGAAATTAGTTTGGCATAGAAATTAGTAATCCTGAGGAAAGAAGCCAACTGAAGAGCATTTTATACATCTGGCATCTGGTGAATAGCTGTTCTGTATGGCATGGAATGATACTGTGGGCAAAGATTTCAAACACTCTGGAAACAAGTGGCTTAAATTCAAGCCTTCTGAGGACTGTGTTGATAACAATATGGAAAAAACTGAATTATGAGGCTCCTGGGAAAATTGTGAACCACAAAAGAGGCATCCCTAGAAAAAAAAAGAACTGAATAGAACTAAGTACTGTTTTCCAAAACTCTCGTGTGGAAATAAACTGAGAATGTGTCCATCTTAGAGAAGACAAGAAATGAGATTGTTAATACAGTGTTAGCTTGGGATAAGTAGAAAAAAAGATATTTTTAATTTGCTAGAAATATGAAAACCTGCCAGTTCAAAACACTATTATTTTCAGTGCAAGTGAAAAACATGAAATTGAGATCCACAATATTAAAGGGACTCTGAATACTGCTTTAATGTAGGGCTTTGTCTTGTGTGAGATGGCAGAAGGCTGTGAATAAACTCATGTTCTTTAAATCCTAATGAGATTAAGGCAGCAACATGATACAATTTGATTAATCTTTTCAATAAGAACTAGAATGCATTTGGTTTTCACTGCTGTAAAAGAATCACTCTTTTCTAAGTGTGTTTTTTTTTTTTAATTTTGATGGAACATCCAATATAACATGATGTGGATCAGTTTAAAGACAATCATATTTTATTATTTTCCTCTTTGTTTATTATATTTTACTGTTCCTTTAAATAAAAGCATTTTTGCAATGCTGATGAGGACAGATTCAAAAGCTCTAATTAACAGACTCTAGACATGGGTCACTCTGAATGTATACAAATATAAAAGAAGCCTTGAGTCGGATCTGAGCATGATGAGCAAATTATTCTAAGAACCATTACTTAAGTATCATCAGCAGTGCCAAACAGCAAAGAACAAATTGTAAATTGAAAACATGACCTTATGTTTTCCTTAATTGTAGGCACTGAAAATTTAGAGAGCCTGACCCGCTATTAATTTTGAGCTTCTAAATCTCTGCTGGAGAACCTTTGACCTGGGGCACTGGACACAGTCTGCAATTTCCTTTTGTAAATCCTGTTTCCACAGATTTTTTGGTTTCTTTTTTCCCTTCTGAAAGGATAGAGCACAGCCCTGCTGGTAAAGACTTGAGGTTACTGGTGAATGGCAGCTGGACATGAGCCAGCAATGTGCCCACATAGCCAAGAAAGCCAACCAGATTCTGGGCTGCATCAAGAGAAACATGGCCAGCAGGGCAAGGGAGGTGATCCTGTTCCTCTAGTCTGCACTGATGAGATCTCACCTGGAGTACTGTGTCCAGATGTGGAGTCTTCAGTACAGGAGACACACAGACCTGTTGGAGCATGTCCAGAAGACGGCCACAAAAATGATCCAAGAGATGGAACATCTCTGCTACGAGAACAAACTGTGAGAGCTGGGATTGTTCAGTCTAGAAAAGAGAAGGGTCCAGGGAGACCTAAAGGGGACCTACAAGAAAGGAGGAGACAGGCACTTTAGCAGGGTCTGAAGTGATAGGAAAAGGGGAAATAGTTTCAAACTTAAAGGGGGAGATTTATACTGGATGTAAGCAAAAATTATTTTACAATGAGGGTGATGAGGCACTGGAACAGATTGCACAGAGATGTGGCGGAAGTCCCCCATCCCTGGAGATATTCAGCGTCAGGCTGGACCAGGGTCTGATCAGGACCTGATCTAGCTGTAGGTGTCTCTGCAGAAGAGTTGGACTAGATGATCTTTAAAGATCCTTTAAAGATCCTTGAAAGACCCCTTCCAACTCTAAGGATTCTCTGTTTCTATGAAATGAGTCTGCAGAACAATTGTAGCCTATGGCTCTCTACCCTCCTGTCTTCCAGTTATTTCTTCAGCTCAGCCTCTGATTTAGCTGCCTTTTAAGCAAACTATCAATCAGTCATGTTTAGTTGGGTGAACTTCCCAGTGAAACTTCTACCACCTTCAGCAGCAGACACAGAACACCAGCACCTGAACACTGTCTTGCATTTTGCTACTGAACAGGTTTTAAAGACCTGCTCCTTCTGCAGAGAAAAGGAAGTGATATTTCTCTTCTGTCATACTATATGCAGTCATCAACTTCACATATACAAGACACAGCAGTCAAAATAGAAGTCAAGTGGGAGGGACACTGTCTTCTTCAGTCAGTCTTCAAATCTGCAACCTCTTTACAAGCTGAAGAGCTTCCATGCTACCTTTGAAATTGCAAGCATGTACTAATGGCAAAGAAATAATTTTACTTTGAATGCTGGAGCATGAAAGCCAGGATTGAGGCTAGCTGCTACTTTACCATTGTCAAAGCTAGCCTGCACGAACAGCCACTGTGGTCGCTGGTGAAGTTCAGAGGCTGTTTGTGCCTAACAGGGAGACTCTTTCAGCTGTTGCTTGTGTTTCTCGCCGCGAGAACCCTCTGCTGCACAGAGGCCCGGTCTCCCCGAGCACCCCGGCAAGCTCCCTCTGCTGGGGACTGTGTGCTTCGTGAGGGAGAAATGCAGAGCTCGTTCTGTAAAGGGCCCTCCTCCAGCTCCAAGGGATTCCTTGCTCATCTCTTGACAGAGCTAGAGATCGGGAATAGATGCAACCCCTCCTAGTTTAGCCAGACCTGGGGAGAACGAACAGCATTTGTTTCTATAGTTTCCTTCTTTAAAGCTGTGGCTAAAAAAAATAATATGCAAACAAAACAAAAACGCATGTACTTGGCTTGGTTCTTTTTACTTTGTTTAAAACATATATTTCAGTGGATGCAGAGTGAGCTGAAGAATTAGTTTTTTCAGCCATCGCTACCACTGAATTCTGATGTACTTCAGCAAAACATATTTTGGTGTTGGCATTTAATGTGGCATCCTCTGCAGATATTTCACAAATCTGTTTAAAAAAAAAAAAAGATAAAAGTAAAAATAGAAACCTCAGCTGTGGTTTGATAACCAGCTTCCTCATAAACCTAAGGAGGATGCTGAAGTCTGCTGACACTGATAAAGGCAGAGCTCACCCTGAGCACTGTCTTCTCATGGCAGGGCACAGCCCCAAAAGAATGTCATTACCCATCTCCCTAAACTTCCCAGAACTGTCAGCTTAGGGCTTTTTATACTTTTTTTGGATTTCTTCTTGGTGTTTAGTCGTGCTCAGTGATAGGTAAAAAAGCAGAGATACTGTCCAACTGCCTGCAGTGCCAGGTTTATAGCCTTGTCCTTACACTGATAGGAAAACAGATGAATTAGTTTATCAGCTACTAGCTCCCACATTTTTCCTGAGCTCCCAAAGCTCCCAACTTTACCAGCTGTCTCCTGCTCCCCAACTTAGCAGGATGATTTCCCTGAATAAGAGTCCAATAGCTGCTATTCTATATCCAGGTCAGAAGATGTTATTTGACTGCCAGGTAATGCCTCCCATTCTCCAGCTGGGTACCGACAATTATCTCTATCTTTCAGGGACCTTTTCTTTGGGAACTGAAAGATTACTTCTAAATACCCCTTACTGCACCCCTTCCTTTCACACAATGCACACAATGTGCATTTCCCTGGATGTGTTTTAGACCAAAGCAACCTAGTAATGTTTTAAGTCTTACTCTCCTGATCCATTTGTTCGTCTAATTATACATCTAATTTACTGTTAGTGGCAGCATAAATATTGTGGCATATCAGCTTTGAAATTCTGAGTGATGTTTCTGCCATTTCTTGACATTTAGTGCACAGAGGTGTTCAACTGCTGGATAAACAAGAAGTTACTATATTTGCTAATCAGATAAAATGACGGAAATGACTGAAAAATCATGTTTTTGTTCTAATACCAATTTCTCACTGATACAGCCAAGAGAGAAATATAGATCTGAAACTACACCCGTTACTTCTGAAGATGACAAAGTCTTCAGTGCAATTTCTCCTCCCACTACATCTTTCTGTACTCTTGTGGCTTTTTAAATCCATAGACTCACACGCCCACACTGAGCATCAAAATGAATCATTTTCCTCCACAACTTCCCCCATGTCTACCAAGATTTTAGATATCTTTTAAAATTGAATAACCAAAGAGTGTTAGTAGTCATGTGCCTATACATTTAGAGAGACAATCAAGGAAACACGCCACTGAAATGCCACCAATGACATAAGTTCATGTAAAGACAGTGTGGTGTATGTTATGCTTATCAGACCATCAGCTCTCTTTCCAAGGGAGGTTCCCTCTTGAGAGCCTCTGATAACTTCCATGCAAAGCAATCCCACTGAGGTAACAGGCATATATGACTGTAGTTTGGCTCAGATTGCTGAAATGTCAGGGAACAGGGAAACACCCATTTCACCCCACGGCTGATCTCAAGCATCTCAACTCAAGTGTTCCAGTAGTACTGGCTAATATCAGGAAAACACATGTTAGGCTACTAAAAACCTGTGTGAGCTCCTTTCCAAACTGAAAAAAAAAAAAAAAAAAAAAAGGGAATCCAAAGAAAAATAGTTAAAGAAAATCATGTCACAACACTGGGGAAAATCTTAACCGATGATGAAATAATTTTTCCTAGGATCACAGCTGAATGCATCAGTCTAAATAGTATGCTGCTTATTAAACATAATGTACATTTCTGCTTTTCAGTAGTAGGAAGTAGCCAAAAAAAAAAAAAAAAACAACAACAACAAAAATCAAACAGTCCAGGAGGACATAAAACATCTGTCATATTAACCATTTAACTGTGGAAATACCTTTTCACATCAGTTTTAAAAATCAGTAGGGATATGTGGGCATGTATATTATGTCTCTTATTCTCTAAAATATACAGTGTAGTTTGCTCTTAAATTTTTATAATTAAGAAACAAAGCTGAGGTTTCCTGTGGACAAGCTAGCACAATGTGGACAAGCTAACACCCCATTTTTCTCTCTTTTCTTGTGAAAGAAGTGTAAGTTTTTGCTAAGAGGAGCTGTGAGTTTGTGTTAAACAATGAAGACTAAAGAAAAAAAGACAGCTACATGTGTTTGTGCATGGACAAGACGAGTTAAGTGTTGTCTTGAGTGAAGTGCACTGCAAACACTGCACCATCATCTGTCTCTCCTAGACAAGTGCAGCACTTGGGATAACTAATAAAGCAGGTGAAGTGCCAGCCTCAGTGACTACTGAGGAATGCCATTAATAGTGAAATGTGAACTATGCTAGGAGCTAACACATTATTTCCATGTGAGTATTCACTCAGGAGAGATCAGGTAAGGAATATGAAGGGAGCCATTTAAAATTGGAAGAGATTTCATAGAGGTTTATCTTTGTGTTGCTTAGACTTAGAAAATACAAAGACATTGCTGAAGATTTATATGGTGCTTACTATTACTGAACTAGACTACCACAATCTGCTGTAGATAGTTCATCATTTATCTTTGTTTAAGGCTGCAGAGATTTTACCTTTAGAGATGGTTAAGAAATGGGTAAACATCTGCCAGCTGGTTTACAAATGAAGAATTTGTGGCAGGAAGATAATGGTCTGTAAATACAAATCATAGCTTTTCCCCACTCTTTTTTTTTTTTTTTTCTTCACTTTCACTTTGCAGGAAACAAACTTCTCATTCTTTATAAGTCTTTTGATTAAATAAGTAAAATAATTATTTAATACAGTTTAAATAGCCAACAGCCAATAGAGGCATATGATACCAGAAAATTTGTCATGTTTTTGCCAGCTGTAAACCCTGCAGTGAAGCAGAGCTCTCCCTCCCATCATCATCTGTCTGAGCACACAGTGCTTTCCCCAGTGCAGCTAAACATATCAAAACCACAACAGACAGGTTTCACTGGAACAAATGATAATCCCAAAGCAATTCATTATGCTTTTTAATCTTTCACATGACAGCCATGCTATTGACTTTTATCTGTGCTATTTAAATAAAGCACCCAATAAGACCGAGGAAACAATATATGTCACTAAAGACCATATGCGTACGCAGAATAAAAAATCTTTTGGTATGAAGTATTATAGCTATGTGGGCATTCTGTAAGGAGCTTCTAGTTTTCTCTTTGCTCAGGTTGAGAACCCTCTTCAGCATAGACAGGCTTTCAGGTAGGTGGGAGTGCATTCCTGCAGTGGAGTCTTGACAGTAGTGAAGTTGGGGGCTTCCCTTTTTCTATAAAACAGGTGTTAGGCAGTGAGGAGAAGTACAAGCTCCTACAAGGTGATCTGCTTGCAATTTTGTGAGTGAAAAGACAGCTCATTCTTCCCTGTTCTTCCACATTTGCCTGGTGACGTGACAGCTGAAAAACCTCGGAGGGATTATTTTCTCTCTCATTCTGTCAGTGATGTACTGCATTGTTTATGTGCTGGAAGCAGGACTGAAATGTAACCTATTTCTAATGTGGTAGCAATTGCCAGGCAAAATTTTTCTGGTAAGCAAAAATCAGGATTGAATTAGAAAATAAAAGCATTTTGATGCTGTTTCTGATTCATCCAAAAGCCTGGCACAGCCCTTAACTGAGAAAGTAATAGCAGCTGTTTGAGGAGCCCATGGTGACAAACAAAAAGGTTTTTTTTAAAAAAAAACTTTCTGATGTGATGTGATTGCTAAAAATGAGAGAAAAGAGTATTAATACTTTTATAACCTCTGCTTGCATTAAACACAAACATTTCTAAGTTACTGAAGAGATACAGGAGTACAGTAGTCCAGTTATGGCAGCCTGAACTACAGAATCATCACAAGCGAAAGGTTTGCCTGTCTGTAGCAACTTAACAGTATTTCACACAAAAATTCTCACACCAGAACTTTGTGGATGTTTCCTTCCATGTTACAAAACAAAATGATGGAACTGTCTCAGTCACAGAATGATTCCAGGAAGCCCATCTGAATCCACTCTGTAGTGTGAACACCATTTCCACAGGAAGGCTGGTTTTGTATCAGTAGCAAACATAACAAATTTTACACATATACAACATGAGAAACAGCTGTGCACCTCCCACAGTGTGGATGTCCTTTTAGGCAACCTGTAGATTCCTGCAGTACTTGCTCTGGGCACTTTTGAAGGATTGGGCTGTTTTATGATTAGAAATATGAGGTTTGAAATATATGAGGCTAGAAATATATGAGGTAAGGATCCTATTTGGTGAGAATCTAATAGAATCCCCTAAGCTATCAAGGAGTGAGGAGTATAAGGTGGCTATTTGTTGGACATTATGGAGCAGGTAGCAGAAAGGATGAAGATCTGCTCTTTCTGAAAGTTGTCCTCAGTTGAGAAAGAGGACAGAGAAGCACAGGGGTGCAAAAATATGGATTTATAGTCTAGCTACGTAAATGCTCTTCGAAGCTTGGGAGATGCCACCAGCAGTACGTAGCTCCTGTAAATGAGTACTCCTGTTCTAACATGTCATACAGTTCCCATTACAGCCCAATAAACTTCATTTGAATACGAAAAACCCTCTGCTCTTATGACTTAAGGCTGGATTTCACATTGAACAAGTTTCTTGCTATAGAAGGGAGTCTTTGTTCTATGTAATAGAAGTGGTGTTGATAGAATAGATTTTATGGAGGAGTATGTGAAAATAGAATAGATTTTATGGAGGAGTAATAGTTGTGATTATATCATTTCAAACGACAGTTGAATCTACAACAAGAGTAACATATATATCTAAAACATGGACATTATGCAAATCATCATCAAGTGCAAGCATCACATGAAAGCTTTTTTTTGAAGTAGAAAGAATGGTTCCTCATATACAGTGGGTGATGTGTCTATTCTACTGCAACTGTGTGAAGAATGTTGTCACATCTTGTGATGTCACCTCCTCTTACTGGTGGAGTCTATAATTTACATATTTCATCCACAAAGTATCTTCATTTCAACAGATGTCTTCTCATAGCAGAAATTTTGGAAACAAAAGCCAATCATTTTAGCCACAAGATATGAATCATATTGCAGTAGCATGAAAACCAAGGTTTAAAAATGCTGCACACTCAGACATAACAAATAGAGAACAAAGATAGCAGTCTATCATGACAGAACAAAGATAGTTGTCTATAATGATAATTCTTGAGAATTTCTACAGGAAATTTTGTTTGCTCTGTGAAAAAAATAAACTTTATAGTTTACTTCTGAATGAGGCTGCTTAAAATCTAGAAGAGTCTTGAACTAGTAATTATCATTTTGTTGCAGATAGTTCTAGTTTATATTTCATTTCTAACTATTTCTCATTGACTTTTAAAAATCTGAGACATTACTTGCTCTTCAATGTTAAAACTGAATTATTTGGAATTGAGATTATTTAAGAAAAGTCAATTTCCATGTTCTAAGCAGGTATTTCTTTGAATGCTTCTATTACTTTTGCCATATTGTTTTTTTAAATTCTTGTCCTTTTCTCCTTGAAGCACTACAGTTTCATCATTCCAGGACTGAGGAAACACAGCTTCCAGTCTGACAATTTGATACCCTTAAATTTAAAAATGAATAAATAAAATATATCTATATATAGTTTTATAGTTTATATAGTTTTGTACAATACACACAATTTATGCAGTATAAAATAATGGAGCCAATGGCCTATTTAATTCCTGGAAGCATTCAAGGCTGGGTTGGATGGAGCCCTGGGAATCCTGATCTGGTGGATGGCAATCCTTCCCCTACAGAGAGATTGGAACTAGATGGTCTTTAAGCTAAGAGATTCCGTGATTCTCTGAAAAAGGTCAATCAGCATGCAGAGAATGCATTGAGGAGTTATTTTCACTTTGAAATGCTGTTTTTGAAAACTGGGTCTGTATTATTGGAGACATCAAGCTAATGACTGCCTCAATAATATTTTTTCTATCACAGGGTCTGAAAATCTTTTAGAAAATCTAGAAGAAATTCATGACTGTTTTTCATGGAAGCCCGTCAGTTTCAAATATCAGCATGAAAGTCACTAAATCCCACCCCACAAAAACTTACGTTTCAGAAATTCTTATTTGCAAGAATATACAGTTCTTTTTTATCTGAGACATCTTTGCTTTTAAATAAGGTTTGTGACATCCTAGCTTCTAGTTTTGCAAACTGTTGTGGGATGAAAGTAACCTTGTAGAGAGTTCTCTAATCCAGGACATCTGTCTATACTCTGGCACAACACAGACGCCAAAGGAAGCAGCAGCAGCAGCACAGCATTATGTGCTGGAGAGCTGCTGGTCAGACAGCGTCATACTGTGACGTGCTGCTGTGCAGACGAGGTACTGCAGATGAGTTGATGGCTTACTGCACCTCATCTCAGTAATTCTTCACTATCTCTGCACTTACACTGTGCTGAACACTTTCTTTCTCTCTTTGCTCACACCGTCCTCCTGCTGTCCTCCAATGCACACTACTTTTTCTGAATACTAGTGTTAGGTACTCAACACTAGCACTTCGTGATTTCTTCATACAGTCTTTGCTGTAGCTGAGACACAGACGTGACAAGGTGCACACCCACGAGCTTCTGCACATTTGTGTTCATGAAGGAGCTGCAGCCCTGACCCACTTTTGGGCTGTTGCTTCACCTCCCACAGACATCTGAAGTGTAACAAGTGTCTGAACATCCTACAGGCATCAGTTTGAAGGCTAGAAAAGACAGGTCAGTACACTGCAGACAGAAAAGTAATAGAATTAAAATTCTCAAACAAACAGACAAAAAAAAAACCTTCAAGAGTTGATGAATAAATGCTTTGTTATCCTTCAGCAGAGATGCACCAAAATAAAATTCATTTACTATATGAGAATTATTGGGAAGAGCTTTTATGGATATATAGTTTGGTCAAAAGAAGTTTTGTAATTTTGGCCTGAGACAAACAAACCGGGTGGTTTGTTAGAATAAAGAATATAATGTTTAGCCTTCTTTCACCAGCTCCACAAATCTGAACTATCCAGCTTTTAACAATTAGGAATAATATAATAAACACATAGAAATTTAACAAAATGCTGATTTAAATTAAAAGCATGAAGTTAATACTCATCCTCCATTGCTCTTCTGCACTGTAGGGCAGAAACTAAGCAAATAAATAGAAGTGAATATAACAGACTTCTGCCTTCAGCTAAAGTTGAGATTATTAATGCATGCAGACAGGTCAAATACTGTTGTAGTTTCACATCAGTTTCTTCTGTTTTACTTCCATATTTTTGAGAGCTTCCCTTAGGTAAGGAACACATCTGTTTGCATCCGAAAACAATAGATACGCTCAGGCTGGAATGTGGAGGAGGTTTCTCATCACAAAACAAGCACAGCACTCTCCTGGCAGGCTTGCCAGAGGGCACAACATAACTAAGAGTATGAACTGCTCCACTTACCATCTCTATACAAACACAATTTTTTTCTCCAGACTTGGCCTTGATGATACCAGGAGAATGTATCTGAAGCTAACACTGCAATATCTCTGTTTAATTCCTGACAGTGGAATAACCCATCCATCAAACTCACAAAAACAGGTTACTTCCATTGTAGGTTATTACAGTTATTTCCAGTTCAGATTATTACAGCACATAATAAAAATAATAATAATAATAACAATTTTAAAATGTGCCATATGCCAGCAATAAATTTATGCCTGAACAGGGCAAAACACTATCCAGTCTACAGACAAAGAGATTTTGTCCTCATTTTTTAAATGAAATCAGTATTTAATCTTAAATTACTACAATTATTCATGCAATTAACGATGCAGTCTATTGAAAATGTAATTAGATCCACATTAACATGTAAAAGTACCATTTGGCCAGGCTTTAAAGATTCAGTCATGAACAGGTTACATGTACACTACTAGTACAAGATCAGTGTTAGAGATAGTGACTTGGCAGGGATATTTCCTTCAAGCTATGGGGAGAAGAGAAAACAACATTTTTAGTGTAGTCACTAGATTAACATATTTCATGATTAATAAAGAGTCATGAGTCACTTTCTTGGAACAGAATGAAAGGAGCTGCAGGACACAGTGTTTGAAGAGAGAGAATTTGGGAAATTCTGTGATATTTGGACTGTATTTCTTGATAATTCAGGTATATGAATTTAAACAACTTTGGGAAGCGATCAATGGTTTCTTTTAGTAAAAATTAACCACAGAAGTAAATGATGCAGCAATCTGACAGTCAAAATGAAGCATCACTAGGTAGTACAAGTAACTAATAACATAGTTTTGAAGAAAAAAGCAAACCATAGATTTCTAGCAAGTGTTTTATAAATAAAAAAATAAAAATAAAAATGGAGTACTTCTAGCAATATAAAGCACAAAGGAACTAGATTTTCTCCTGGTTTATTTAGTGAAATATTAATGGTTTAGCAGGTGATACTTGGGAAAAAGAATCTCCACTTTATAAAAATGTATGTTTAATTTTATATATATATATACATATGTATTTATAACAGTTGTTTAATGCTTTAGATAGCATAATTGTTAAGAAACCAACGATGGAAATTATTCCATCTAATTCAAATGCTTATTTTAGATATAGGTTCAGCAAAATGTTGGGGCTTGATATAGGACATAATATTCATGTCTCTTCATTTTGAAATGATCAGTACTACCCATTTCCTATGTGGTATCAATTTCCAGCAGCTTAACTCTGTACTCGAGTATATCCAATTTCTTGGGTTTTTCTGCAAGACTTTGATGAAGCAGGTTTCCACCATGAGAATCCTGAAAAGAGTATCAAAATCTATCACTCTCCAAGACAGGCACTGTGAGCAAATGTTCTGAAATTCTGAAAAATTGGAAAAAAAATCTGAACATTCTGAAACGATTTAAGTGAATTGTCATGAAACACTTAGGTTTAGCATAGTATATTCTAGGTCTGGCATCTCTGAAGTGTATAAATCAAATTAAAGTTTTCAGATTCTCTTTTGGACAATATTCTGCTTTACCTTCTTATGAAATTCCTTATATAATCATATCTGATAAGAAATAAAGGCTGTCATCAGAGCCTCCAGAATTATGAGAAGCAAGATATAGTACAGGGATAGGGAGATCTGTGCACATAGTACTGAAAAAAGCCTTACATTGGGATGTTTGTCTTTCTCAGTGACACAAAATGTGACTTAGAACAATTAATTGATCAGGAATGTATTTAATACAATATGGTGAAGAAGTAAGAGTTTGTATTGTCCATTAAAAGGGAATATTTCCACTGGAAGAAGAAAAATAGGAAGATGTTTTGATCTGATTAAGACTAAGAACCTAAAATAGCTATCATATCTTTACACTCTGGCAAAATATAAATAGTTAATCCTTATCCGTAAGATAAATTGTTATGGATATATATTTTTTATTTTAATAAGCTATTATACAAATATATCCTTCCTAAATTGTGAAAATTTGAATCATTTGTCCTCAGGGCAATAAACACTTTTAGAAATCTGAACACACGCAAATTGTTGTCAGTAGCTGTATGTCCAGGTGGAGGCTGGTCATGAATGCTGTCCCCCAGGTATCTCTCTTTGGACCAGTGCTCTTCAATATCTTTCTCAATGACACAGACAGTAGGATTCAGTGCCCTGTCAGCAAGTTGGCAGATGACACCAAGCTGAATAGCACAGCTGATAAAATAGAAGGAAAGAATGCCATCCAGAGGGACCTAGACAGGCACGAAAACTAGGCCTATGTGAACCTAATGAGGTGCCACAAGACCAAGTGCAAGGTCCCAGGCATGTACAGACCAGGAGAAGAACTTGTTGAAGGCAGCCCTGTGGAGAAGGACGAGGGGGTCTTGGCAGACAAAGAACTGGACAAAGCCAGCAGTGCGTATCCACAGCCTGAAAGGCCAACTCTATCCTGGGCTGCATCAAAAGAGGAATGGCCAGCTGGGAGAAGGAGGTGAGTGTTTCCCATGTGCTCTGCCCTCACGAGGCTTTGCATGGGATACTGTGTCCATATCTGAGGACCCCAGCAAAAGAAGGATGCAGAGCTGTTGCAGCAAGTCCGTAGAATCCTACATTGTGATTCTATAAAAGAAAAAAGAAAGAGATACTTCTTTACTGAGCCTATTAGAAAGTTTGCAGTTGTAGCAGACGCATCTGTATTTTTGTCTTTCGATAGAATTTCAACCCAAATTGTGGAAATAACTGAAGCCAGATTACTCCTGCAGGTGAAGTAAATAGATCTGACATGAGCAACAAAAACAGACAAAGCAAATTACTTTCAAGTGTATATTCTTTTATCTAAAATAAGCAGTCCACCTACTTCTTTGTTGTTTTAAACACAACTCTTCCCTTGAAGAGAAGTTTTCCTCCCTGAAGTTTAAACACAAAGAATAAAAACTGATTACAAAAGACAACAAATTTTACAAATGTACCTAAAGGACATGTTCACAGTGCCTTGGGGGAAAATGAAAAAATAAGAGCAAATAGTAAATTTTTTCTAGATGTTCCTAAATTGTCATGAGTTTTTCAGTAAGAGGTGAAGGCTTTAACTTAATTTGCTGAACTCCCAAAAAACTTCTTTCATTTAAGAAAAATCTTCCCAGTTCCTCTGTTTTCTTTCACATCTCAGAAGGGAAGTTGAGGTATAACTTCTTAGATAGGTAAAGAGAAAATTCATGAAGCAGTTATGATTTCACTAAGTAAACCTGTCTAAGACTTTCACTGAACTTCCTGATAAAGCCAAGGATGTTCCCAGTAACAGTTAAGTGCATGCCATGGACAGGTTCAGCTGCTGCTCCCCTTTTTTGTCCCTTTGTGCTCTTTGTTCCCATCCAGTCAGTGATGGTAATTTAATTCATATTGAAATAACTCAGATTCAAGCATGGCCTAAACAAATGTGTTTATTCTCACAGAATTGAAGGAAATTCCATTCCTCTTTTTTTTTTTTTTTTTTTATTTTTTTTTTTTTTTTTTTGGTTCTGTCATTTCTTTTAGCAACATCTGCACGGTACAATCAATAGTTAACTTCTCACAGATAATCTCCACCTCTTCCCCCTCTCCCAGCTCCTCTTCCAGCCACTTCTCCACCACCATTTTTAAAGGCTTACTACAGTGCTGCAGTAACAGTAAGTATCATTCAGGGGCTATATTTACAGCACAAGACTAATCCTTTATAACTGCTTAACTGATAGGTCCTGTGGCAGGTTTGTAAAATGTAGCTGATTCAGACGTCTGGGTTGATTCATAACTTTTCAAAACATAAGCACTTTTCAAAAAGTGTTGACCAAACATTTTTCCTACTTTCCTCAGTGAATAATGTTAAAAAGTGAAGATAAGGCAGATGAACCATGCTTTCTTTTGCTACATGAGTGATAAGAAACAGTCCTCTTCCCCAAATAAATTCAGTTTACTGTCATCAAGCATCTAAAATTGAAAGTAAATACTAATAAATACAATGACAACATTACACCACATTGTTTTGTTTATGTCACAGGTTAAAAGCTCTTCTGCAAAGGTCTGCTTTGCTTCTGCTGTTGTGCAGTACTTTAACATGCATGTCTAATTGCACTGTGTGCCTGATTTTAATTTGGTCATTAACTAGACAAAATTAAACAGCTTCAAAATGAAGGTTTAAATATCAGCCTGATAAGCATATGATGCTATGGATTCAGACAAAAATCTTAGCTTGAATGTTTGCACATAGGTCTAATAGGAAAGCAGAAAGATGAATGAAACTCATCTTGCATACAAGTTTCTCTGTCATCAAAGTATAGCCATCAATTTTAAGATATGTTATGACACCATTTGATCGTGCCTGAGGGCTATCAAAGAGTGAAGCCCTGCTTCACTATGTCTAGCACCTATACAAATGCAGATACACACTTCCTGTAAAGTTTACCGAAAACACAGAGGAAGGGAAGACCGAAGGTAGAGTTAGAGGAACTAGCAAAAAAAATTGTTTGTGCTGTGTGAAAGCTGCACTTTCATGTTAGTTTCTGTATTGATTAGAAAGAGCTAAATTAAATGTGGGAGGGGTGTGGAGGGGAAGAGTTTTGAAAAGTGTTAAAGGGAAAAGGACAGAAAGGAAGTGTGAAATAAAGATAAGGATAAAACATGAAGGTGAAGAGCCAGTCATTCATTACAGCAGAAACTGTAACCAAATCTGGGAGCATTATCTGAATGGAAGTCCCCAGTTTGGTTCTTACGGATATACATGAAAGCTTGGCACTTGGCTAGACATTTGTCTGCTTCCCTAAAATTCCAAGAAGAGAGAGGAAAAGAACCTTGTAGATGTCAAATCTCAGTGGCACCAGAGCTGGGTTCTCTTCTGCACTGAGTTCTCCCTGGTGATGCTGGGCATGGAGGCCGTGCTCACCTTCCATGGTGCCCTGAGAGGTGCCAGGTAGAAAGAACAGGAGAAAAAAAAAAACAAAAAAAAAAACTCACCTGAATTAAAACACACAGCAGATGTGTGTAACTATAAATAAATTCAGAGAGTAAAGGTATGTCAAAGCTTGGGTAAAATAAATTAAATTCTTTTACACTACACACAAAACCACTCTTTTGTACAATTCTGTTACGCTGCTCTTTCAAGACAGAAGGATTTTCTAAATGCAATAATTCAATATGAAATAGATAAAACGCAGCAAACAAGTTAACACCCTGTGTACAGTTGTCTGAAAATTCCTGCAATGAGATGATCACATACATCATTACATGTTGCTGACTCATTGCTGGAACAAGAGAAAATAATTTCCCTTCAGGGACATTAATAGCTTATCTGTTCTCTCTCATCTGCAAACTGAAACAATAATAACTTTGAATCATAGCAAATGATCTCCACCTGTGGCACTGATGAAATACTGAAGAGAATCTGTCCAGGTGAAACTGTAGAGGTGCAACTGTGAAATAGAGACATCTGTCTGGAAAAGTCTGTATGGGGCTTTGTTTGAAGAGGGTAAACATAAGGACAATGTTCAGTCAGTTCCTGTAGCGGAAAATAAAGAATACTAAAATGTACAGATATGCTGTAGCCAAGAAGAAAAAATTAGATGTCTTCTGTTTGATTTTGGCATCTACAAGGAACAAGAAGTTCCTTTTCTGAGTAAGTTTCTCTTCTTAATAACTTCCTAATCTCCCAAGGTATCATTTTTTATTTTGCTCCTTAATTGAGGAAGTAGAAGCAAAAAAATTAGAACAATATATTGCAAAATATCACAACAGAAAGATACTATTCTAGAGACAGATTAGTCCGTAAAAGCAGAAACTGTACTTCTGAAATTTAAGTGTCTGGATAAGCACGGTATTTAACAATATGTAAATGCTGAATACAAATGTTTGGGTTACAAATACAAATCTTACAACATTTTTCTTACAATTGCTCCAGAGTAAGTGAAACTTCACTTTGGCTCAAACTGGGACTGTCCAATACTCCTGAGTAGTTCTGAACTATACTGGATTGCTGAAACATACAGTGCCAACCACTCCCACCAGCTCTGGGCACCTTCAGCAAAAATTGTTAGGGTGAAAGCCAGCTCCTAACTCAGGGTCTCATTTCAGTTCTGTCTTAACACTGTTTTAACTTCCTCGCCCCAGGAAAGTGTCTCAGTATAGGTGCTTATATTCCCTGCACAGTCTGTGAATGGAGACCCAAGAAGGAAGGCCCAATCCACATATCCTAGTTTTTTTCTATCTCTTTGAGCATACAGACAATTTTAAAGAACCCCAGTTAATTTTTGATAGATAACTAAAGACATAAAAATAAATTTTAGGCATGTCAACCTGTACATGAGCCATCTTGCCTAGCTTTCTTCTGAGAGTAAATATGTAAAGAAAACAGCACAAGCACAGCCTGTTTCTATAGTAAGCTAATAAACGCTAATAAATTATTAGAGAAGTTTTGCTGAAGGGAAAAAGAGAGGGGCAGAACATGTTTTCCAAAATAGCACTCGCAAATACATTTTACATTATTACATTTAAAAAGAAAAAGTCTGGGGAATAGAATTAGAGCATATGAACTCCAGTTTCTTCCTCTCATCCTTCTTCAATATCGAGGACCCTAATTGATTTCCTGTGATTCTCCACAAGCACTTCTGGTCCAGCTTCAAAGGAAAAAATGGAAAGATGAAGAAATTGTGCTAGGGCCTGATAGTTTGGACAGTCTTCTAAGGTGTGAGGTCAGTCCTTCATAGGCTACAATAAAGCCTGGAACCCATGACACTTATTCAGTGATACAGTTACAACAGTAGATTACTGTATAAGCTGTAGCCCAGATGCCAAAATGTCAATTTTAGCTGTAGGTTGAATGTATCTACCTTTTCAGGGTGATAGGTAGCATCTGAATTCAGCTTCCTATCCATCCAATGCTGGATCATGTTCATGCCTAGAAGCAGGTGTCTACATCCCGGTAAGAGGCACGTCTTCATACACACATGCAAAAAAATCACAGTTTTATGTCCATATAATTTTAATCTTTTGAAAAACTGGCTGTAAAAGTCATTGGAAGTAGATGGTTTATGTTGCTCTCTGAAATGTGAATGTATCCTAAAATATTTATTCAATTTAGACTAGGTTAGATCTATCTTCTAATATATAGATTTAGCATTAAACAGTTATTAGACCTTAAATACATGGGGAAAAATAGTACTTACAGTACTGTTACTGATAGAAATAGATCTGGAGTCTGCAGCATAAACAGACATTCTATTTTTTTATTAATCCAGCTCTGTGAGGATTTAGATGCCTATAACTCATGGAGGAGTTATCTGCTATTGGGAGAACTAATCTCAGTAGTTCAAGAAAAGTAACAGATGAAGCTGCAGTGGTGTGATTTCTAGGACAGCTGAAGCTCCATAATGTACAAAAATGCTACACCGAGTGGCTGGTGGTGTGTATCAGGAATCAGCAAAAATTTAGGCAGCTGACCAAAGTCAAGCTTCGTTACTCAGCCTTTGAGTCAACATAACTTCACCCTTACTGCTAATTTCAGGCACAGTTGTCTGGGGCTTTACCAATGGGGAATTTTGGGCTTCAGTTTTCCTTATGGTCATTGAGGTGGATAATGACTCTATATGTACGTAATGAACCTATATATTTATATGTAAATACACACACACTAAGTAGATAGCTTTACTGTTCTCTTTAGCAACCTGTTATTTCCTGCTTTCAGTTGTGGCACTGTCTAAATTTGAGGGAGTTCCTAGCTGTTCACGTTAGAATATGCTATCATTTTATATTGATTGATTATACAAATCTATTTTTTTCCACAGTAAAAGACAGTAATCCATTTTTCTGTATGGCATGCTGTACAGCATGTGCTTGCAGGGTATGAGCTCCTGTAAGCTTAGCAAGTGAAATCCAGACCTCCTTGAAATGTACTGAACTCAGTGGTTCTGCTGCTGGCCACCAAAAGTTCATACTTTTACCTTCATTTTCTGGTTTTTTTTTTGTTGTTGTTGTTGTTTTTTTTTATTTTTTTATTTTTTTTTATTTTTTTTTTCCTACAAAGAAGAAGGGCATCCTTTAATGCTGAATGATTTTAGCTGAAAGAAGTAAAAAATGTATTTAAAATTCCTGTTTACATAGCATTAGGAGATCTACTAATAATCTGACTACTAGCACACACTTGTGAACGCTGTTAAGTGTTCATCTTCATCGATCATCTTAAAACCATTATAATTTTAGAATCTGGAAACAAAACCTAAAAATCAGCAAAAATCTAATAATTATTCATTGATGACTCAGTGTGTCATTTATCCCCCATTTGTTACCAAGAGAACTTGACACCCACTTCCTACCACAACATCACTACAACCAAAACAGCATTAGTCACAATATTGCTTTGCTGCTATGACTGCTATTGTCTGAAAATAACTGGGTAGAACAGGTTTTCTTGACATCGTCATTAAGTTCTACAGTTCTGAGTTATCAGGAGCCAGCTAGAAATCACATTAGAAAATGACAACATGATCTGCAGTTTCCAATCTGTCTTCTGCAAAACTTTTAAATTGGTTCTGCTAAGTGACTTGAACTATACCACACTCTGCACTTTCATTTGTGTAAAGTGGTTGATGGGCTTTTACTGAACCTTCTGACTGAAGTTATTTTTGAAGTTTTTACTGAATTTTCTTGACTGCTGAAACCACTAGAACAAGAAATAGCTCAGTACTAGGAAGTAATATTCTGGTTTGTAAAAAATGTTCTGAGTTTTGGGTTTTTTTTTTCTGTTTTGTCTTGTTTTTTTTTTTTTTTTTTTTTTTTTTAATGTCATTTACATCCCAACTAGATTAAATCAATGAACTGTAAACCTCTTATTCACTGCTAGTGAGACCAGCTTTCTTGTCAACAAAAAAAATCACAAAATTGTAAGGGTCGGAAGGGACCTCTCGAGATCACCTAGTTCAACTCCCTATTATAGTGGGTTCCCTACAATATGTCACATAGGAAAGCATCCTGGTGGTTTTGAGTAACTCCAGAGAAGGAGACCCCATGACTTTTCTGGGCAGCTTGTTCCAGAGCTCTATCACTCTCAAAGTAAAGATGTTTTTTCTCATGATCTTATGAAACTTTCTGTGCTCCAGTTTGTGCTCATCACCCCTTGTTCTGTCAGTGGGCATCCCATCCTATAGATAATAGTAGGCACTGATAAGATCTCTTCTCAGTTTTCTCCAGGCTGAACAGTCCCAGGTCTCACAGCCTTTCCTCATAAGGGAGATGCTCCAGGTCCATATTGATCTTTGTGGCCACCCACTGGACTTTCGCTAGAAGTTCCCTATCTTGATCTGAGGATCCCAGAATTGGACACAAAACTCCAGATGTGGCCTCACCAGGGTAGAGCTATTCATGCTCTTTTTAATGCACCCTGGGATACCACGGCCCTTCTTGGCCACAAGGGCACACCACAGATTTATCTGCTTCAAAGACAGGGATCTGATGTGGCATCCAAAATACTTTAATTGATCTGTTTTGAGCTCTGACAACTATCTCCAAAGAAAACATTTTGCTAAAACTTTCTGGCTTGGTATGTTGAAGACATTTTATACTGGTCCTGTACATGTTGAATTTTATAAGTTATTCTGAAGTCATGCATATACTTTAGACTTACCTGTAAATCACTTAGTGATCTCCTTTTTCTTTTCCAGACAGGTCTGTCTATCTCTGTAAAAGAATAAGTAAGACTGATGAAAAGTAGTTTCTTAATAAACAATGACAAAAACAATCATTTTACAAACCACGTTTTTGTAAGAAATTACCATAGTATTGCTTTAATGTATAATTTCTGTTTTAGAGCTCCTGTTCTCATTGTTGGCTAAGGTTTGCAAATTACTAGATAGACTTGCATGACAATTCTTTGTCACATAGAAAATGTGTCTTGAAATCTCTTTCTGTGTCAGCACAGAACGAACTCATTGAAATTAAATGGCAAAGAGCTACTCAGAAAACTCAGCACCCTACTTGGAAGAACTTTTACTGTAAACTTGGTATTTGAGAATTCTATACTAGAAATCTATACTGTTTCAATTCACAGTGAGGTGAGAAAATCTTTGTGGGGAAAAAGAAAAAAAGAGAAATGTAATTTAAACTTCTGTCTTCCAAGAGGAGAGTAAAACCTACTCTCCAGGCTAAGCTATGCACAGTGACATGCTCTCACTGGAAATTCTACTTGCTCTCAGCCTCCTTGCCAAATCAAAACTTCTTTAGTTTCTGTGTAGTTTTTTTTTGTTTGTTTCTTTTTTTTTTTTTTTAGAAGTTTTAGCAAACCAGATACAAGGCTAAATATGGTGGCTTTCATCCAGTGAAACACTTCCTCCTTAACTCTAGGTAATGACTTCACTCTCCCTGTTCCAAACACTTGAGATTATGTAGAGTGTTCCATTAACATTGGTGCCATAATAAGACAGGAACTTAATGATAACGCACTTAGAGACAACCAACCTGTTATGATTCAAAACAACCATGAATATCATGCTTCAGGAATTCATTACTGTTACACTGTATTGGTTTAAATTGAAAAAAAAAAAAAAAAAAAGAGAAAATTACTAGGGAAATATTTCTGGAACTTTCTGTTTATACTTTTCCCCCATTCACTATGAATTAAAAATCATGGGTATTTATGAAAGCAAATTGCATTTCAACAAGAAACAGTACACATCTGTAACTCTTAAGTATATCAGAATATAATAAATATGAGGGCCATATGAAGGCCTGGGATGTTCATTTGTCTTATATAACTGTGTCAATAATTTTCCTGTAATCTTATATCTGTATGCCTATATGTGCATATACAAATAAATACATAGTGAAATATTTCCACAAAAGGCTTCACTGCCTGCTTTTGGATTTAGCACTTCTTATCTGAAAAATAAGAAAATGCTTACTGCCTCTCTTTTTTGAAGTCTAAGTCCACTTGATATAAAAGGAATGATCCAGAATAATAATAAACAATAATAGATACATAGATAATAAAGAAGAATAAATAGACTAGATAGGTATTTCCAAAGTGGGATAAAAAGTTACAGGAAGGTCAGGTCATATCAATTTCTGGCCTCTGGTGCCAGAAAAGTTACTTTTATTAACTCTGTGTAGCTAGATAGGTAAGGGCCAATGTCTGAAGCTGGAGTCATCTTCCAAGGTGCTGAGATAGAACATTTTTCCACACAATTCATGTGTTTATCTCCAAAACTATGTACGTTAAGATACTCCTTTAATTGATCAGGAAACCAAGGAAAAGAGTATTTGCCCAACCCCAGAGTAGATTAAGAACCAGCATTATGGAAACCAGTGGTTTTCATCCAGGTTTTGGCTGACATGTTCAGGACTTTGGGTCTCTGCTACACAGGTACTGACAACGAGTGAAGAACATGTGGCAAACCAGTGAGAGCCCCATGTGAGAGACCTGGAGTCAAAGCTGGAGCAGAGCCTTTTAGTAACTTGGAGAGAGATGCTGAGAGAAAATATAGACTTCAAAGACCCAGTATGTTGCCAAATGAGCAAAAAGGAACCCAATTATTACTGCAAATGTGGCCAGCAGGCTCAGTGGTCCAGCTGGATGCCAAACTTGCTTTATATTCAAACTCCCTTGAAGCCTCCACGTGTCAAATATTAAGCATATTTTAGATAACTGATTTTTAAAACAAATGGAAACTTTAACTAATTCACCTGAAATCAATTGGATTCAGCAAAACAAAGGCTTTACTGTAATTCAGAACCTGAAAACATTCTACATTAGGTAAGTAGTCCATTCAATCTTTGGTAAATCACATATTTTTTTTATCATTGTTTTCTTCCAAAGAAAGATACTTGCACTCATAGAAATAAGGATTAAGCAGGATTTAGTACTTCTGAGTGAACAGGGCACACTCTGAGTCTTCTCAATAATATTTGCATGCGCAAAAGGGAGAGTGAATAGTACATTCCTGTTGTGAAACGTTCCCTCACTTACTGCTAGGAAGAATGCCTTGGTTTGGTGTTTTGTTTGTTTTTGTTGTTGTTTTCATTTTCCAAGATTAAGCACTGTAAATGCAACTATAAAATACTAAAAATTTCTTTCTTGCTTTTTGAGTTAAGGACTGTTTTCTGAGGTAAGGACAATTTCTAGTTAAAGTGATAATGATGTGGCATTTGTCTCAATGAGGCTTACTTATATATTCCACACGATTGAGGCAACATCATTATTGTGTAATGGTCTTCTATATGCCTAGCTTTGTTTGTTTGCCAGGCTGGGTAAAAACTCATTAACCCATTTCTGATCTACAGAAATGCTTGATGGTTACAGTCAGACCTGGTAGCCCTTCAATGGCCTCGTTTTTTAAAAAAAGATCATTGGTCTCTTTCATCTTCTCAAATTCTGGATTGCAGAAGAAGTTACCTTTAAGGTTCTACTTCTGCAGCCTTATCAACATTACAACAATCTGTACCACTACTGAAAAACAGGAGGGCCAATGCACTTCCCTGTGCAGCTCTAGTCTTTGTGTGACTGCTTCACGTGCTGCATCAGAGCTTTGGGCTGCTTGATAATGCTCAGCTGAGAACAAGAAAAAACAAACCCAACAGCATGCATTTCATCTGGACAAAAGCATACAACTGCAATCTTAGCAGAGCTGATGCTGACTGAAACATAGGGCAGCCTCAAATTTTTCCCAAAATAGACTGAACACTAGCTTACTCCCCTGCCAGCCCCAGAAATTCACCTCTGGCTCCAGCCGTGCACAGAGCACCTCAACAACGACCCAGATAAAATGAGTGGCTATGTATATCTGGACTGATATGCATATATGGGTAGATAGCCATCACTCTCAGTGTGGAACTACATAGTATAGGTGGTTGAAGGCATTCATGTTGCTACCTGCTAGAGATCTCTGCTTTTACATTTCAGAAATGTTTGCTCACTTTGAAATGTTTCAGAGGATTGAAAATAACAATCTTTTGTTCCTACACCACTTCACTCCAAAAGGAAAAGCACAACAGACAGGCATTTTCAAGGTTTCCCAAGTAAAAGTTACGTTGTATTGCTCACTGTTACATAATCATGGTTGAAACGAACGTTGTTTTTTTTTTTTTTTTCCTTGGGTAACTAAATCCATTCTTTGAACTCCAAGTGTTGGTATGCATTAAAGTCAGAAGAATATCAAAAGTTCAATGCTTGAAGGCATGTCTCCCTTTTTAGGCAGTGCTCAGGTCTTGAACTTTGGAAGAAAAAACTGTATTTTTCTAATACTGCTATGACTACATCTGCAGCTGTCAGGAGATCTATATCCAATAGCCCAAAAGGCATTTTGAAAAGAGTTAGATTCAATTTTTAATGTGAAAGAAAAAGCTTAGTCCATTTTATTTATTCCCTTTAACCTCCATACACATTCTCCTTTTCTCTTACAGTACCAAAAAGGATGTTAACACTATCTTCAACATCATTTCTAACACAAAGCATGAATTCTTGCTGTAAGGTTGTATGTGGAATATATTTCCTCTATTCTTATGCCAGGGTTCACTAAAATGATTCAAGAGCATCCACTAATGCAACATGTATTGGGGAAAAAAAAATACGATATTTATGTGTTGCTTCTAAATAATAGAAAGAGTAAAATAAATAATCAAAGTTAAAACCAAAACAAAACAAAACAAAAATCAGTAGCTCTAAGCCACTTAATAGCTTAATCCAAACCATAATTTCTACTGGATATTGCTGAGATCCCTGCTTCTGTAAAAAGTACCGTATTGTACACCAGTTTTGAAATTAAATATATATACATATGTTACAAAGTATCTTCAGTTATCACAACTGATAAGTTCTATGTCTTGTGTTTAAAAGGGGCTTCCAAAAATGGAAAGATTCTTAGTACTCTAACACTGAAGGAGGGGTTGTCATTCTTTGAGTAAAGGCTCTTCACAGAGAATTGTTATAAAATATTTTGCAGATACTTGCTTTTTTTTCCTGATGTCTACTTCTTAATATTAAAGTGATAAAAATTTTATTTGGTGAGGAGATATGATCTCAGTGTAACCTAGATGAATATAGACTGGCTGCTCTCAGTGCTAGCGCATGTAATAAATGTGGCTCAGTCACAGGCAGTTACCAATTGAAAGGTTGGATGCTTTGGTGGTGTGACCACTAAATCTGAAAAGGCTAAAAGAAAAAGTTGGTAATGTGAAAAAGTTCAAGAGAAAGGTATCATTCATTGATGATGTTAAGTCACTCCTCATGCAAGAAAAATTAAATGTTCCAGCTAACTCTGTAGTTAAAATAGATTTTCAAAGTAATAAGTTAGATTTTTAAAGAAATGCCACAGAGGCTCCAAAGAATTTCCTTTGGACCATTGGTATTGGAGTTGGACCTTAGGTGATGGCCCAGCTTTAGCCGTACTCACCAGTTGCCCCAGAAAAGACAGCCTATCCATGCTTTCTGATATTCTGCACTGTATTTTCAAGAATAGGCTAAGGATGTACAAATTCCATTATAGTGAAATATATTTCAATGCATGCTGGAGTAGTTCCTTCCAATTGACAGTTCATTTTTGCCACTTTGCCCATACTGTGAATGTATTTTTTTTTTGTTCATACAAAACTGGCCTCCCAAAGAGGTAATTGAGCAAATTGTGTTGCAACAACTGACCGACATAAGTTCTTGAAAAGTCAAAGACCTAAAGTCTATTTGAATTAGTGTGCTGAAGAAATTAGATTTATATGTATCTCATGTTCCTTGGGCTTCTAACTGAATTAGTAAATGAGAACAATCTTCCCGTTTCATCCGAGTGAAACTATCTCGGGTAACACTGCTGTAGTGTAGGCTGCAGTTAGGTTAGGCAGTGGCTGGATATTTTTTGATTGTAACTAAATCATTTAGCCAGCAGACATTGCTGTGGGATTTAGGAAAGATTAAACTTCTAGGATCCTGCCAAAAGCAATAATTAAAGTAACTACGATCTGCTTATGTAAACAACTGTCTTTTTTATTTTAACTGGGACCTTTGCCTTTTACTAGTGTCAAACAGAATAAGCTTCCAAGAGACACAACATTCAAGAGGTTCCTTCTAGAAATTGTATTTTCTGAAATGTTAACTCACCACATCATTTGCATACTCAGCCTATGCTAAGGCAAAACATCAAACTCTTGAGAATTATTTACTGAATGATAAACCAAGTTTTAAACAGAAAAATTCCTGAAATCACAGTGGAGCACAAGATTTTTAATATATCAGAAACATAAGAAGAAAAGGGAATAGCTATAATGAAAAAAAAAGATAAACAACTGAAGAAGAGGAAGAACAAACAGTAAACTTAAATTGTGCTGGGCCTTGAGTGCTCAGATACTCAATTTCTTGCCCTCTAAGTTGGTAAAAGTTATCTGGAACTGGTTGTTCATGAACATCAGAGACAAAGACTTTCTCCAGGATGAAACCCAGGTTGGATGTAGGTTGGGTAGCAGAAGGCTTAGACCATACTGGAAACAGTAAGCTCTGTCCATGAGTAGCAAAGTGCCCTCCTGGGGGGTATGTGCTCTCTTCCCATACCACACATAGGCTGCACAGACCTATTCTGAACTAGCCCTGAAAGTCCTGCAGCAGGAAAGCAAGGCAGGCAAATGTTTCCTGTCCTTCTCCCAGAATAAACATGCGAAGACAAGACTCCCAAAACTCTGAGTGTGTGTCCAGTCAAGTGACGATTCTCATCTAAGAAAAGCAAGGACAAAGAACATGGTTTTTGTTGTGTCTGAGTTATGTAGGGACTTGCATTATGCCTTCACAGAGAGTGGACCCTTTTTGCTCCTTTTTCCTCTCTAAGAAGCCCCAGACTCTGTATGTGACTTCCTGTACATCATAGCAAGCTCATAACGGCTCCACGTCTACAGTTCCCAGTTTTATGTAGTTATTGGGTACTAATAGGAATTCAAGGATGTGGCCCATGACCTGTTACGTTTAGCATGTGTTTCATTTATGTTCCTACATTTCATTGCATTATTTTGGCAGGAAAATAAGGAAAATCTTGTGTCAGACTGCTGAAAATCCATTCTTAGCCACTGGCAAACTCAACATTTATTTTTTCATCCTTTAAGTCCTGTTTTGAGGACAATTGTTTTAACTCTATTTTCCTATCCTTTAAGCAAATTAAAAACATTGTGTTAAAAGCAATGCCAGCAATGTTTTCCCTAATAGACTGATAGACATACAGAGTTTATTGGCATAATTAAAGGCAGACTGGTCTTAAAAACTAACTATTTCCACAGAGTCTGAGAGTCTGTCATCGAATTAAGAGGAAGCAGTAGAGGTATTTCATGATTCCTTTGTTGCGGACCTCTTCTCAAAATTCAGTTTCTAGCTAAGACTTAACCTCTCTACAACGCTCAGTGCTAAGCAGGAGGGTTTAAGAAATTTTAAATTGAAGAGACCACCAACTACTTTTACATATTATGTTCTGGCTCCTTGCCAATTAAACTAGCAACATCTTAGATACCCTCATAACAGATAACAATCTTAAAGAGATTTACAAATGTAAAATGCAGTAAAAGAAAATCTAGATATTATTTTGTGTCTTTCTATAGAGCTGATTACATTTTCTTCGCAGTCAGTTACGTGCAGAAAAAATCCTGATAGTTTATGTGAGATGTGTATTCACTAGGTGACCAATACCATACCTCCTCCCTTAACCTGTGTTTAATTTGACACCAGCCTATCACTCTGCCAGAGATGGAGACATGGAAGCCTTCTCTTATTTGCCTGTGATCTGAAAACTTTATATCACTAAATTTGATGCTTAACTACAATTTTCCATGTAGGCCATCTCTGACAGCCTGTGCACAGGTAGTCCTGCTATGTCTGGCTCAAACTGATCTTCAAAATATTAAGCAGTTAGGAAGAATGAGTGATTAAAAGCAGATTGCAGCTGGTCGCCGCTAACATACAGCCAGCCATGACCAATAAGCTGAGCAATATATGGCAGCCATAACTTTTAGAAGTTTCCTGAGATAGGAAATGCATGCTCATCTGAGAAATTGTTTCTACTGTATTTGTTACAGGCATAGGTGAAGGAGAATGACAAACAGGGAAGAATTTGCTGGGTTATAGCCAGTGCTGTTAATGTAACAGAGATTTCATTGCCCCCTCGAGCATGTTTAGTTTCTTTTAAGAATAGAGGACAAATGGTGCACTCCCATAAATCCTTGTACCATGTTCTTTTGAAAAATATTGGGGAAAAAAAAAAAAAAAAAAAAAAAGTGTTTTAATCATATAGACACCGGCTGACTCTTAGAACTAATTTTGCAGATTTAAAGACAAATGAAGTACCACAGGCCTTAGAAGCATAAGCAAATATTTTCAGAAGGTTTTTTTTTCTTTGAATAAAAACAACATACAGTACTGTTCACTTGACCTCCATTATAATGCAAAACGTGGGCAATTGGTAGTTTTCCAGTGCTGAGGTTTAGATGCTAAAAGGTGCTATTGATAGGCAGTAATCATCAATATTTTTTATCTCAACCTACCTGACAGAGAGCACCTGAGCAGAAGAGAGACACAGCACTGTTTTATGAAAGTGCCCTCAACCCACTTTACTCCATGTAACAGAATAAAAAGCACAACAATAACAGAACAGCAGCAAGATCCCAGGCTGCAGCAAATAAGGATTCTCTCAAATACAACAGCAGTTGTCACAGAAATAAAGGAAACAAACCTCTTTCCTTCAGAAGGACTCACGTACACAGAAATCTCCAGAACGATACCTTTGCCCCCATTGCCAACCCTTAAATGAGGTCTGGGCAGGGGTGGAACCTGACTCCAATCCTTGCAGAATTGCACTCAGAAGCATTGCATGCACCTGAGCTCTCCTAGGTTGGCCCTGCTTTCCCACCAGGTGCTCAATCACCGGTTCAAGCTGTGACTTAGCAGTTCCACTACCCTCCAGGTCTGCAAGGCTTCAAGCATATGTCATCACTGGGGCAATCAACTCAGATGATCATAATTATAATGCTCCTATCAGACATTTGAGCTGCTATACTGCCTCTGCAATCGCATTTAATAGTTTAATATAAAGCTGCACTTTTTAGTAATTAGGCATGCATAATTTATTCACTTAATGTTATAGATAGTAGGAACTTTCAGAGCAAGCAGCATTTCTTTTGGTGATAAGCTAAAACCTCCCTTTAGCCCCAGCTAAAAAACATCCCACAATACATGCCCCCCAAAAAAATAAAAAATCACAGTAAGTAGAAAGGTTCTAGCTTGTAGCTTGCTATCTATCAGCACAAAAAGTTGTGTAAAACAAAGCAAAATTTGGATCAAAGGAGGCACGTTTACCTAGGTCAAGTTCATCAAGCCACTGCTGTAGTCTGTACATGAAATATGTGCTTATGAAATGCCAGTTACAGATAATGAACGGTCAAACATCTATCCTCTCTTTCACGAATGACAGCCCCATGTCAGATCTCTGTCTCAAAACCTGGCTTAGAAATCAAAGGTGAGAGCATTCTTCCTGCTGATGTGTAGAAATGAACACTGCACTATTCAGAAATTGAAAGAACGTAACTCAGACCTTGACACATCATCACAACCCTAAGCGTTAGGTACTGGTGATCACATCATTATAGGAATGTTAAAGCAACTTGTACAGGCAAGCAAAATGACATGACTTCAGGTTATATTAAATACTTCTGGGAACAAGAGGAATCATCCAACCAGTGGTCCACTAACCTGAGAATTTTGTGGCCAGTCAGCACTGCAGCCCTGCTACAAAAGGTGACTTATAAATTTCTATTATTTCAGCTTCAGTAAGTAAACATTTACTTACATATTCCCTGAAGTTGGCGAAGTCAGTCTCCCCAAGGGACGTTCATAATCTAACTTATGAAAACAAAAAACATACCGATAAGAGCATAGCCATACTGATATCAGTGCCTTTAGTTAGCACAGTCCCCACCTTCTCTTTCACAGAGCTGCAGCCATTCGTAAGAAGACCAAGCTGAGCAGAGCTGTGAACTAAAATAATCAGAACATAACACAGCCAAAGTCAATTAATTGAGCCTAAGGAAGGTATGCTACAACTACCAAAAGCACCAAAGAAAGGTATCATTGCCTTGCAATGAACAGCCTATGTATCAAAAACTCATGGTATTTCTTTGTGCAGATCCTATAAGCATTAGTTCAGATTAATGTAAGTGTTTAGTAGTTTGATGCCATTCTTACTAACTTCTTCTGGAATGTGCTAGGGGTCCCATGGCACAGGAGTGTGAGAGATCTCATGCTTTTTACCTGCTTTGGTTGCAGAACACCTTCAGTGCAGGTAGAACATTACCGGTAAGACTGGGAAGTCAGCTAACATGCCTACCTCTATTTACACATTAGGAAGGCTGGCTGGGGACAAGCTTGCCCATTTCACTGGCAGACTTCTCTTTTGTAACTTTCTGAAGGAAAACATAAAATCGAAGTGCTGGAAAACCCTATAGGAGGAAAAAACCCATAACATTAAGGTAATGAGTATTAGATAATGAAGAGCCATGTAACAATTCTGAACATTTTAAATATTTCCACATTCAATATTAAAATATGTTGAGTTTTCCTAGTTTAAAAAATATTTCAGTGGAGTACAGCAATGATTTCATTAGGGTGTCGAAGAAGCCTTCTATTGATTTTGACAAAAAAAGGCTGTTTTGACACAAATTACCCACTTCCACTTTTTAGAGCACGTTTTCATTCAAACCAGTACAGCCTTTCAGCCTTCTGGTTTCTCCTGAGTATTTTAAGCAGCAGTTCCCCCTGACCCATACTATTCTTGCAGAAGACAAATGGTATTGTGTGTGCATAAATCCCGTGCACAGTAGGAAAGTTTACCTCTAAGTGACCTTCAGCATTTCATGTAATAACCGTATTCTGGATGGATACACTTATTCTATCTGAAGTGACATCAACTAAACTTGAAATAAAGTAAAAGTAATTGCAGTACTTAAATAAGGTAAGATGTATACCTTGTTTAGAAATGAAGTTTAGCAGCTGATAAGATTACAGAAATTGAATGAATGGTGACCCCATTCACTTCCTTATGATTAATATAAAAGCTGAAATTCTGGCAAGAGAAAGCACAGAGGATTCAAGAGATGGAGAGCCTTTGTTGGCCACAAGAATCTAAAGCAATTGCCCATATGATGGGCTAAGGGGGGGTAAATAAAAGTTTTTTAAAGCCATATTGCCAGTGATTTTGCTACCTGGAGATGTTTGGTAGCTGCATTTTATGAGGATTATGTGTACGCAGTGAGTGAATGTATCTGACTTTTTTTAGTAGGACAGTGAGACACGTACATACTTGGTGAAAAGAGTATGTTTCAGAGTTAGGAATTCTTTGTTTTTGCAGCAGCTTTGGAGCACCTTTTAATAATTTGGGAGAATATTTTTAATGCTAACTATGTCTGGCACCATGAGACTGCCAGGTCTCATATTTCAAGTACTTCATGTTTGCCAAACATATGTGCAAGCTAAGGATGCCAGCAGGGAATTTAAGGTTAACTTGTTCTTTTTGACACATCCATACTGTTTTATTTTTCCCTCCACCTAATCCGAAAGATCCAAATACTATCATCTTCATTTTTGATGTCTTATAGATTTACATGGGTTTGGAATAAATAATTCTTCCTTTTAACTGTTCTGATTATTTCCACTAGTACAATAAGGCCCATTCTTTGTGCACAAAGAATGTGCAATTTACACAATCTAGAATAGAAGTTTGCATAAATGTCATGGAAATTTATTCTTTTTTTATGAATGTATAATGTAAACACTGTTTATATTGTACTTAAGGTGCTCTGAAACGTAACCCAGTCATCACATTTGAACCAACAGGGAATATAGTGCTAACAGATATAACATTTGTAGAAAAATTTTCATAAGAAAAATTGGTTTAGCAAAAAAGAGTAGCAGCAAAATACTTGCAAAGGAATAAGCACTGAGATCCTTTTTTAGACTTAATCAGTGGGAGTAACATAGAGACCAAGGGTGCCTATAGCTTTCCTAAATGTGTGCCAGCTGCCACTAAAAGGAGTCATCTGAATGAAAACAGAGCCAATTACTGGCTGCATCAGTTTCAATGGGAGTTTCACCAAGATTTTGCCTGTAAGAGCAATCCAGTTTTGGCTCTGAAGAAAGAGTTGTAATGGGAAAAAAAAAAAAAAAAGAAGAAAAAAAAAGAAAGAAAATTAAATAATAGTAAGCAGAGTATCATGGCCTGGAAGTAATATTTAATGAAGAGGTGCAATATGAAGATTATGAGGCGTAGGATGGAAAATGATGCCATTTAAATACCAAAATCTCAGGGATACACCAGCTATTTAATGAAGACGAACAGCTCCACGTCTTTGCTGGACTTGAAACAAACTAACATTTATAGGGATCTGTTTAAACTCTCATGCTTAGCTGCTGATCCACAGCTTATTCCACAACACAGATGCCTAATGAGCAGATATCTATGTTGAACAAGAACATAACTGAACATATTTAAATCATTTGCTAAGAAAAATAAAATTTTATGAGAAAGGAGAGGTGCAGAGGCAGCTGAAGGGCCAAATTCTGTTCTCAGTTACACATACGTAATTGTGCTGATTTTAAATTCATGTACTCGCATGTAAACTGAGAGCAGATGTGGGAGGAAAAACAGATTTGGTCCGAATTTGATCAGTCTGCCTCAGCCTGAGAGACATCTTGAGAGTTTGGTTTCTAAAACCTGTTTTTGTTTCATTGAGAACCACCTGCATATTTAAGGTACTATGTATCAACCAATAGCTAATTAATTCTAGTAATTAATTTTAGCTATATTAAGCATTACTTTCAATGTTCTGAATAATTCAAGATGAAATGGAGAGGAATTAAAGCATCTATAAAACACATTGCATCAATTTCTGCTTTAATCAGTGCTCATAGAAATCAAAGGATTTATCCATGTGCACAGTATACACTACAACTTATGCAAGCTTTTGGTCTGTATTATCACAGAAAACAGGTGACACTTTCAGTCTCAAATGACTCCACTAGCATATGTCAGTACCTATTTACAAAAAATAAAGGTAGGATTTTGCCCTCATAGGGCTACACCAAACGTGGTAGAAATGTTTGAGGGTGTTTTCCATTATCACTGACATAATTTACATTGAAGTAGACTACATTTCCATCTCTGCTAACACTGGGATATCCACAGTCTCACAGGTGCTGCATTGCATTCGATATAACTCAAAAAGAGGAGAAATTATACTTTCTGTGTATGAGAATGGAGACTCCTGTAGGTAAGACTACTTATACTACTTACATGCCTTCTTCTGTAAATCAGTAGCAATCTACTTAAAAATAGAACTTGATGTATTAGAGCAGGAAGTTTGATCACTAGAGTGGCAAGAGGAAGGTGTCCACGTTCCCTACAGCATTCCGTAGCCACAGTGTTTATGAGTGTTCACATCAACATTAATTTTACAAAGAATTATTTCCTTCTGTGTAGGGCAAATTTAGTTCTTTGGAATAAGTAGATTTTTTTAAGATGCTTGCTCAACAATGCTGACATCTTTTACAGCTGAGGTTCTATTTTCCAATGTGAATGAAATATAATCTTCATGCACTTCGTGTCTCCATCCACGTCCAAATTCACATTATGCTTTCTATTCTCAACAACTGCATTCAGAGGGCATAAGGTAGCTGTGGAATGAAGTGTCCTCTGTTCTTGGTTCAAATGATTTTGGCACAAGACAGATGTTTTAAAAGATATATATCACAAAGAGAAGACACAGAAGGGCAAACCTTCAATACATTTATATCAAGCCTTACCATTCTTTTCCTGCTCCCATTTTAATATAATGGCTGGAACAATATGCATACATTGAGAACCAAAATAATCCATGTATTATAAAAGTAAGCTGGAAATCTAAAACCCAAATTTAATCTATGATATTAATGTTTCTGTTGCATTTCAATAAATAAATAAATAAAATTCTTACATGTGTACACAACCTCATGATTGAAATCCAATTCAGAAACATTTTTTTTAGTACGTAGATCTGGGATTTCATGTTCAGTATCTTGACTTTTCAACCTTTCTAACATAATATGATTTTACAACAACGGGATTAAAGAGCTTTCCACATGGAGTACATAATTCAGTTTTGTATAACACAGTCCTGTAGATACAGGGCCCACCAAATCTTCAAACCTCGTGCTTTTACCCTTCCTATACTTGTGTGATGTCATTTGCTATTGATCACAACTGGAAAGATCATGCTGGGCTGCAGAAGCCTCTCATTTGGCTTACTGTTACTCTTACTTTCTAAGATGACAGTAAGTGATAATACCATGAACTTTATTTCAAGATAGAATTGCAATGCTTAAATGGGTTGCAAGAATACTTCAATTGACGGATAGAAATGACTTTACTTATATGTTATCTCCAGTCACCACAGTTCAGTTCTTTAAAGAGACCTTTTACTCAGACCCTTTGTTCCATGAAAATGCTTACCACAAGGGTATAGTAAATATCTCAGTAACAGAGAAGAGACGCTCAAAAGCATCCTTAATATTAGCAGGTCCAGTAAAAGAGAGAAATGGTTATGCAGGAGGTATGATTCAGAGCCACTGGCTCCATTGTGACAATGTCTCTTTTATCATTCCCACTTAGATCACAGTCTTATGCCAAGTGAAATTGCCTAAAACAATCAAAAAAAAAAAATCTAAGCAGGCATTTGGAGCAATAACATTAAAGCATATTCAGAAAGTGTGTAATGTGCACTTGTACCTGTTTATTTTGTCATCTGTGAATTAGCATCCTTTTTTAAGTCATTTCAAGTTCTCTTGAACAGGCTGAACTTATTTGCCATACTTCAGTTCCTTGTAGTTTGTATTCCTTGTGCCATTTGTATTTGCTTAGGGAGAGAAAAGTCATTACTCCAATAAACGTCTGTGTCATATATACACTGCTTTTCATGCTGTACCCACCAAGATTCTGAGCATAAATCTGTCATTTTCATTTGTGACAAACTCACAGCAATGATTGGTTTATAAGCCATGTTGTCTCGATCACTTAGGGCTTTTTTTTTTAACATTTTGATGTCCAGATAGACCAGTGAGGTCTGTATTGAGATACGTATTATTTAACATCTTTGTTAGTGACATAGACAGTGAGATTGACTGTACTCTCAGCAAGACTGTGGGGTGGTCATCACGTTGGAGGGAGGGGATGCCATCCAGAGGGACAAGGACAGGCTTGAGAGCAGGCCCAAACAAATATCAGGGAGGCCAAGCACAAGGCCCTACACATGGGTTGAGGCAATCTCCGTCATGAACACAGGCTCAGCAGTAAAAGGATTGAGAGTAACCTTGAGGAGAGGGACTTGGAGAGGTTGGTAGATGAAAAACTGGAACACACCTGCAGTGCTGCATCCAAATCTGGGACCTCCAGATCTTTCTTTTCACAAGAAAATTATGGAGCTGTTTGAGCACTTCCAGAACAGAGACACAGAGATTATCAGATGGCTAGAGTGCCTCTTAAATGAAGACAGACTGAGAGAATTGGAGTTGTTCATACAGAGAGAAGGCTCTCACGAGACCTTATACTGGCCTTCCAGTACTTAAAGAAAACCTACATGAAAGATGGGAAAGAATTCTTTATTAGGGTGTGTAGTGATAGGAGGGGGGGGGATAACAATTTTAAACTCAAAGAGGACAGGTTTAGATAAGACATCAGGAATAAATTCTTTACTCAAAGGGTGGAGAGGCACTGGAACAAATTGCCCAGATAAGCTGTGGATGACCCAACCCTGAGGGTGTTCAAGGCCACAATGGATATAATATAATATAATGCCCAAGACTTTGGGCAACTCGATTTTGTGGAAGCTGTCCCTGCCCTTGGCAGAGGAGGTGACACAAGATGATATTCAAAGGTCCTTCCCAACCCAAACCATTCTATGATTTGACAGTCAATAGCCTCAGACAAAATGCAAGTGCATCCATGTGAAAAATGAGAACTTCTTTCAACGGGATATGAGTCTTCAGAAGAAGAAAATACCTATTTCTGGACCCTCTGTATCTACTAAGTGGAGTTTCTTGCAGAATTCACTGTACCCCAACATTAACTATTTACTGTAATTAATCAGTCATGAGACTTCTTCCGTATCTGCCTTGTCCAATTAATGTAATTAACCAGTAACAAATTCTGAATAATAGCTACTTACTAATATAATAATAAATACCAGGGATGGAATTTTCAAAGGAGAGTAAGGAAGTCAACTCCCAAGGGTTGTGTTTTTAAAGGAAAGAGTTCACACACAATTGCTTTTATGGAGTATTATTCACTAATTAGTAGAAAACTACATAGCAGATTCCGCAATTATTGCAACTGGCTGGTAGCTGAATACAATTTTCATCAGAATAATAGATTATTGATTTTAGGGAAGAAAATTACTTCCTTTTTTCTTTTTTATTAACAGAGTCAGATTAGAGAAAAAATGTTTATCTTCTTCTAAACTGCAATTCTAGTTTGTGTTCTGTTCCATTCAAAACTTAAGCTCTCCTCGTGTCTTTCCTACCATCTGGCTTTAGAAAATATGGTTCAAAATGCTGATCATCGTTACAAAGACCAAGTCTTCAGTTTCTACAGAGCTATGATTAACAACTTCTTTCTAGTCCTAGAGAATCAAAAATAATTGAGTGCTTGAATATAGTCATTTGGCATAATTTTAGATATCCCTGAGTGTCTGACACATCAACCTAGGGCTTACAACGTGATAAAAGGTATATAAGATATATCTAGCCTTAAGTAGAAGAAGAGACATGCTACAAAGTCCAAACTGGTACCAGAGAGTTACGATTAGGTGCAGTAGTCTATTCTGAAAAGATTAAAAATAAATAAATTAATTAAAAAAAAGAAAATAGGATGGGAAGTGCTAAGCTTCATTCTATTTTCACATTAACAAAAGCGAGAACGTATGCTTTGCTTAGGACCAGAAGACAAAACATCAAGACAGAAAATAAGAATAGTTTGCTAGACTGTACTATTAATGGGTTGATCATTTCTATCTGATTCCTAATGGTGTCTGGAAATTCTGTCTTCCCAAGGAGTTTAAAAGTTTCCCAAGGGTATACAACATATCTCATAGGTATCCATTAATAGTTTTTATATTTGATCTAAGATAAAGACTTGGGCACCTTCAAACCAATCGGTTTCTGAATTCCAACAAAATAAAATAGCTCTTCAATTTATGTTTTGCTTCTCATAGGCTTCAAATGGCATATGAAACATGAGCTTGCCTCAGCCATATCAGCTCTTTGTCCCTCATGCATCCCATTGTGTTAGATAAGAACATATACTTCATATTTTTAAATGTTTAGAACTTCCACAGAAAATCTTTTCCATGTTTCCATAATGCTATTAACTGCCAGATTTATGTAATTTTTTTCAGCAAGCTATTATATTTCCATTTTTCAGATTTTTTTAATAATTATCCAATTTACTAACTATACATCTGTAACATAACATTGAAACTTTATGAAAATACTGTTTCATAAAGCAATTTCTGCCTACAGTTGTAGTCAAAGAAGTTTGGAAACCACGTACCTCACTTCTGACTGAGAGTTCCATTCAGAACTACCTAACATTTTAGTAGTTTGGCTCCAGAACTAATAAAGAAGCAAAAGAAGTTGTATAACAGAAGGTTTTTTTTTTTTTTTTTTTTTTGCAAGGAGTCAATAATTCAATGAAGTAATTATCTAATTATATATTTCTTTCAACTCCAATATCTGGTGGAAGAAAAAAATATTTCTCTTTTTTTACCCAAGCAGTTAACAAATGCCTTAGGAAGGTGCTGGTGGGCATTTTGTAAAAGTACGTATTCAAAAGTTATACTTCCTCCAACAAAGCAAATCTTTGCAAAGAACATCTGCTATGAATTTTCTGCGCCTAAATTGTAGAGTGCTAAGTGAAAGAGTTGATTTTTTCTCTTCTGCCAATAGCAAAGTCCTTGAACCTACATAGTTATTGTGTTGTATAAGTTATAGTCATGCTTACACACCTGCACACCTTCAGACAAGCAAGGCTCCTGGAACATGCATTAAAAATACATCCATGACAACCAAACTTCTGCTTTTGTTTGTTGCCTGATTGCTCTCTCACACTGAAATTTCCCAACAAGCTTGACCTGAAATAGTTTATTCCAGAGGGAAGAGCGGAAAAAAAAATTAATGATGAATAATTGCATTGTTTAGAATCTGACATTCCCAAACTAAGAAAGTCTTTAGAACAAGAAGTAGCAAATATTCCAGTTTTCAGTGTCTTTACGACATCACTGAAATGATGTGCAATATCAAAAAATTGCTTTCAGTAAATTGGCAGTGGCACCCAGTGAATCTTATATAACTGTCTGGGTTGCAAAGAATAGTTGTTTGAATGCCAGCGTGTTCCCAGATTGAGTCAGGCCCTCTTTTCATGGCTGAAAAAAAACCTCAGTTTTTCCCGTCAAATGAAAATAAGCTGATAATCTTTTCACTAATGCTAGATAACAGGGAGCTACAGAGAAGATTAGCTGAACTTCTTCATGTTAACTGTTGAAAGACTCTGCTGTTTCAGTCCCAGAGCTAAACATGATCCATAACATAGAATCTGAAACAAGGAGGAGCCAGCCTGTCAAGAGCCATCTATTGTACAATTCATTTAATGTAATCCTTTCAACAGCTACACTGCTAAAGACAGGCCAGCCATGTTGCATTTTAAAAGGACTATTTTTGCAGAATAGTGTTGCCCAAAGCATTTCCTGTTCTTATCGTTCCTATAGCAGTATGCCTGGAGCTCATTACCAGTAGCCCTTACTTTCAATAGTCGATCTTTTACAAAAAGATGCTCATTCATGCTTTTTCCCCTCATCCCCACTGATTTGCCTTGTGAACTGCCTGACAATATATCACTGCTGCACTGATTCATTTAGTAAAACACAGACTTATTCACATCTCAAGAAAATATGTTGAACAAAAGGCAATTTCTTAGACCACCCACTCTCTGAAAAGCTTCTGTGTCTTGCAGATAGAAGAATTCAAAGATGTTGAAGAAATTCATTTGCATCTTATTATTCAATGTTTGCTAACTAATTAAGTGGCTATGTTGAAAAGTCATACTGTGGATATGTTTTGTTTTTCTTCCATTGAAAAATATATACTAAGAACATTTGGTAACAATTCTATGTGTATTTGGTCTATGCTGATGGCCCCTATGTGCTGCTTGTTATGAGAATATTAAATAAAATTTAGTATCATAAGGATAAAATCAAAAGAATAAATGCAAAACATTATGGAAGCTTCAATGATAAAACTAAATTCATAGAAAATGTCTTGGAGAAGTGCATGAAGATAAACTATTGAAAGAGATTCTGTTATATGGTAGAGAAGGGAGTTTATGAATCCAGATGTCTGTTTCTAGACCACAGTCTTATTGATAGGACGGCATGAACTGAATTTCTGAAGTGGTTATTGAAAATCAAACGGAAAATAAAGTGAAAAAATATATATTTTCAGTGAAGATGTAGTTCAGCATAAAGTGCAGTCATGTGCCTATCTTGAAGCACAAAAATCATCTGCCTACACAAACACTGCATTTCACATTTCTCAGCCACTGGACTCAAAACTCTGCTCTTGGCCATTAATTTCAGAAAATGTAATAACCTGAACCCACGTCCAAGCCTGCTGACTTTGGTAGAAAGAGTTTTCAAGGAAAATTTTCACAGAGTCCTTAAATCCGTTCTCATTGACAGCTGGTAGAATTTGCATGCCTGCCCTCTTGCTGCTTGGGTGAGCTAGAAATTAGACACAAGGAAATTTATACTCTCATATTCTTCATGAGGCATTTGGTTTTCATGCAAAAATTAAAATAGAAATTTTTAGTTACTTGATCTTGAGTAACTTGAAATACTCAGTTACTTGATCAAAATTAATATCTGGAAGGGTCTATATCTCTCCATTGGCATCACACACTTCGAATTCATCCAGTGACTTCTCTAGCTCTTCATGGCCTTGGACAACCAGGCTGTTGGTCATTGCACACTCTCTGCAGCCCTTGGAGGAGTGATTGGATCTGACTATGTGATGCACTATTTCAGCAAACTAATACAGCAGTAAATAAATTACTTTTTTTTGTCAGCATAATTTTCCGATCATTTAATGAGATGAACCTAAATGCAGCGCAGAGGCTGACAGGAACAAGCAGAGATGACATATCAAGGATGAGAGGTACACTGGCCCCACAAAAACCATCAGCTGAATTGCCTCATCTGTGGAATTCAAGCCTGGAGTTAGTGACTTAGACAATGAAGATGAACACACTACTGAATGCAAGTCTGACACATAGGAATTTGATCTCTACTGTTGTATATAAAATTGGAAAAAAATGCTGAAAAAAGAATAAATTGTAAAATTATGACTTCTAAGACTCCAATCCCACAGGGAGTTATCCCCATGCTTATGAGTCCCTCTATAAGTGACTCTCCCAGGAACATGCTGCCTGCTAAGAGAAATACTGCAATCAAAGTCATATATGCCATGTAAGAATGTATGAAACATCAGGATGTATTTCTATGTTGTGATCAAAAAGCAGGTGAAAATAACATACTTTCTATTTTAGATTTATATCTTTCTGTGAAATACCTTTTAAGCATTACCAATAATTGAAAATGAAGGAACTGCTCATAAATTAATGATAGTCTTGAAGATGTGAAGACTACAGTGTTCCAAAGTGACAGGTCTCATGTGTACTTGTTACTGCAGGATTAAGAATACAATAATTACTTCCTTAAATAATCTAACTAGATGCTTGGGTTGGTTTCTTTTCCAGTAATCAGCAAGTAGTTACTGTAAATAGACATAAACACACTGCTACTGTTACGCATTATGAAAATCTAGAGAAGTGCTGTATTCAGGAATTCCCCAATACTAGCTCTGCAATCTGAATTTCTAAGTCAACTTCTGACTTCTCAAATACTCATTTTGCATTTATATAAACATATGCCCAATCAACTTCACTGAAATACCTGTTTTCTTACATTGCAGTATTGCAGTGTAGCTTTTTTTTTTTTTTTTCTCTAGGGCATTCTCAAGGTGGGGAAGTTAGCATACTGTAAACCAGAAGGCCAATAAACAGTCCAATAGCTGCTTCTGACCTCTCCTTCCTTGTGACAATCTGAAAGCCAACTGCTCTGGTGTGTCTACAGCACATGCTACAGGAATTTGGAAGAAAATAAAAGGGAGGCAAAATGCTAAGTAGAATGCCAAAGTTATGATCTCCAGACTTTCCCTACTATCAAGGGGCAAGGATACCTTAAAACAGTGTCTAAGGGCAAGAATTCTCATTTTCCCCTCCTTGCCAGTAATAGCCTAATGCTGTCACTATGTTAGCCAAAACCGAACAAGCCTCTTTTCTTACTTGACAACTCAGTTTCAACTCAGATTAGTTTCTGGATCCACTTTAGCATGAGGCCATGCACATGCTGACGTTGGCACAGGGCAGGGAGAACTGGAGGATCAAGAGGGCAGGGCTGCCTTTTCCAGGGGTACTATACTGTACATCCTAGTTTACTCACACTACTTTTCTTGTGTGAACAAGTCTTGGCCCTTAATTTCCTGTCCTCTTGGTTATTGTTACTGACCCGCCCAGTCATACAAGTGAGAAACGGATTGGGTGCACATTCTGGGTACATTCAAAGCAATGGAAAAATTCATAATAAGTTTTATTAGTAGAGAATTGTGAATATTTTATATTGCCATGCATGAATGGAACTGGACTGTGATTTAATAATTATATTTTTAATGCAAACACTTTTGATTATTCTGTACTTGAAGCACAAACGTTAAGATACTTCAAGAAACATTTTTCTGTGCTATTTCTATCACAGTGTGCCACATATTTTACAAGATCGTTATTTCCTAATAAAAGGAGTTTAAAGAATTTTCTTACAAACATTGTTATTTCTTAGCAAAAGGAGTTTCAAAATATATATATATTGCATTATTTCTTAACTAAAGGAATTTGAAAGTTTTCACATAATCATTACAGTTTTTCAGAGCTTATTCCAAAACAAATGCTCAGCACTGAGACCACCAAAAGATTAAAAAAGGGAAAGCAAAAACAAACTTACACACTTCAAAGTAATTTTGCTTTAAATCGCTATAGCCTGAAACAACTCTGTCTCTCTCAGCGTGAGAGGAATTACATCCTGCATATTCAGACATGTTGCAGGATATGTACATCATGAGAGTGTTTAAACCACTGCTTTCTCTTCTCTTTCATTACTTAAAATGTATCTTTAGCTTTTCCCAACCCACTTGTGTTTTACATGATTTTTTTTATGCCATACGAATTAACTCAAGGATACTCAAAAATATTCCTGATTTTGAACCTCAATAAACTTTACCATGAAATAGACAAAAGTTCTGGATTTACAACAGAAGCTGAAAAAAACATTAAATTTAGGCCTGCTTTTTTTTCCCTCAGTTTTGATGCAGGTTTGGTAAAAATCTTATTTTCAGTCAAATCTCCTGTTTTTGCTTGCACATTGTTTTGCCTGGATTACTAATGCATCGCCATGAATTTGCATGCTACACTTCCCTTTGTGATTTTTTAAAGCATGATTTTTTGTGTTTGGTTGTTGTTTTTTTTGCAAACTATGAAACTAAGCCATTCTACTATCAAACGTATGCACAAATTTGTCTTCTGTCAATTTGCTTCATTTTAATTCACAGCAGTATGAGAATTACTGAAAGAATATACTACATGGTACTGATAAATTTCATTTAATCAATGAGCTTGTACTGAACACATTTTCAGTCCATGAGTCTTGACTAGATTATTTAAAAGACAGCCTACAGGTCCATGTGATGTGACTAATACAAAAGGTAAAGCTGTGTTTAAGAAAAACAGCATGCTAGGAAAGTACAAAGAAAAAAAATCCCATTGGCAGAGATCTCTTGTGTTTGGAAGCTGATTTTCCCATTTCTGTCTGGGAACAGTGTTGGAAATGAGGTTCAAAGTAGCAAGGCAAGTACATAATGTTAAAAAGCATTAGTTTATACAGCAATTCTTACTGGGTTTTGCCCTTCAGTTGTGCCTCTGAGAAAACAAATTGAATTTCCTGATTTCAAATGGCAAACTCTGCTATTACATACTTTGTGATTTCAAAGAGCATCTGTCATCACACAAAGACAAATACATTTCTCAGAGAAACATCTGGTGCTTTTTTAAACAAGCCTCAGGCCAGGTCTGCGCAATGAATGAAATATGTACTATAGATAGAGTGTTATTTAGTGTTGCTTTTCATTTAATCAACTGTGTGTGGAATGTTTGTATTGCGTTAACTATCTCTAAAATACTGGCCTTCCTACCACTTTGGTAAATTCTTGCTTTAAAAAAAAGTTGTGTTTTGAGTATAACAACAAAGAGCAGTAAATCAGCTCTATTTGATTTCCAAGTTCTTTGCAGGGTATCTGTGGGAAAGGCAAAAAACACAGGAATAAGCTCTGTTCACTTCGTTGTCTAAGGTTACAGCCGAGCAATGAATATACATTCAACTCCACCCCTAGAATGAGCTAATATCAAAATCTGTACTGTAGTTCAGAAAAGAATACATTATGGGCTAATCAGCATATCAGTAACCATGAAGCCCCATTTTTCAGATTGATTGCTTCCATGCACACTGCATGCTGTGACAGCATGCAGTAACAGGGTCCAGATAGTGTTCTTCTAATGAGGTGCCTCAAGTTCATTTGTAATGTTGCTCTTATGACAAATTTCAGAGCAGTAACACCTGCTGAAGAGCTCCTTGATTGCCCTGTGGTTAAGCTTTGTCCTGTCTCATACCTGACCATTCTCTCACAGTAAATGTTAAAGTGAAATTAAAGATGAAAGCTGAAAAGAGACAAAAGCAGCACAAGGATGGGTGGAGAGGAGGTGAGTAAATATCTGTCCAGATCATGCAGAATAAACACAATTAGAGATTTATAGCTGGACAGGCACTTCTCACTTTTCTTAAAATGAATAGGCTGTGCTCTGGTTTTGTCTCAGTCTATTGCCCCTGTTGGTGTGTTGTTCAGTACTGATCCAAACAACTTCACATTCTAGTTTTGAGATAAGCTGCAGGCATGTCTCACTGTGCATCTCCTTGGATTCACACATTCAACAAGCAGAACTACTGTTACCTTGTCCTTTTTTCACTGCTGGAAAAGGACTGCATTTAATCACCACTCCCTGCTTTCACATCCTGCTTTTAGGTGAATGGTTCAGCAGAGAAAAATGCAATAAGCACAGTAATGTAAATATTCTACTTAGATTTGGAGGACAAGAAACCAAAATAGCAAGTATGCATAAATAGATAAGTCACAAAGCCCCAAAAAACATTGAATGGCAGAATCGAGCTTGGTATATGTCTACAGTCAAAACAAAACAAAACAGACAAACAAGGCCTCAGAACACATAAACAAATAATTGGAACTCAGATACAAATATCTACTGCTAGGCAATGTAACATGCTTTCAATTGAAGTGTCTGTTGCAATAACGTCTGCAAATTTAAACTTTTAAGCCAGCCCTCAATTTTATTAAGAGTAACCGTCAACTAAAAGTAATTTTGGAATGAATGGAAACTGTTGTCCCTAAGGGCATAAAATAGTCTCAGGGTTAGGGGTTAGAGAGAAACTTTTGTGAATAGAAAATATTCCACACAAGTACCTGTACCGTATTGATGTACATTATTCTGAAAGAAAATATGTCAATTTTGGACTGAACATTGGATGCAGAGAATTAGGGAAATGCTTTGGGTGTTAAAGAGCTTTCTTATCCTATACAGATGAGAAAAGAAATGCAGCAGACCTCAAATATTTCTTTTGAACTAAACTCTCTGTGTTAGCATGGCAATCTAGGAAGAAAGATTTTTTTTTAGGAAGACAAAGGCAGCCATGTTAGCAGTATCGTATAACACACATCCAACAGTCAACTCAAATTACAAAAGCCTTTCCATTGTCTAAGCAAAGATTGCAGCGTTTGAACCAATGCCAAGTTTCACACTGACAGATTTGGGTGGGCATTAGTGGCAGCAAGCTACAGTGCTTTTTATAACAAATTGGGTACCAGATGCTGAAAAGGTTTGCCATCACTGATCTGAGTTGCTTCATAGCAACCATAATGGCCATTAGCCCAGGAATGTGTGATAACATGTCTAGAATGAAACAGTTATTCTCTGCTCTCAGGAACCGTGTGAATGTTTGACGATGGCAAACAGGACTGCCACAGCAGGCTGCTTGCCCTAAGCACAGAATTCTAGTTGGTGCTGGCATCAAAACTAATTCTCTAGCCTGCACCCCAACACACATTCCCTGCTCCTACAACTTACAAAGGTTGCAACTAGAAGAACTGCAGTCCTGCTCTGTACATGCCATTTGGGTCCTACATGAGGATGACACATAGATTAGGGATGTGCAAGAGATTTTATCCTTCCAAGAAGGCCTGTTCCTTGCTCCCTTTGCCTTCCTCCTGTGCAAATGGCTCCTTCACCCTTCATCCTTCAGGCAGCTGCAACCATGATCTCTTCTGACATGACAGTTGTCTCTGTCCAATGGTCTTGGTATAAAATTAACCTATGATCAGAACAAAAATTCCCTTCTCACGCTATATCTGAAGTTTGAATTCCGGTTCAGTTATAGTTCAGACAAATTCAATAATACAAATGAAATAACAAAATTACTTAATTTCCTTGATGTTGTCCCCATAATGTAAAGTTATAAAAATAAACAAAAGGTTAACTAGGTTGAATTATTGCCCAGAATCATGGATGGCTGCATAATACGGATATAAAAAAGGTGATGGGGGGATCTAAACTGCACAAAGCTACAATTATTTTGTTTTTAATTAATGTAAAGATAGGAAATATCACAGAGTAGAAAAAATAACACCAATCCAGCTTTATTTTAAACCTTTAAGACATCCCACAGATGTATAGCTCTAGGTATAAAAAGCCACTTATGTGTTTTTATATGTGTGCACTTGTTGGAATAGTGACTGTTCTGTGATTTCTCCACTATTTCCACAGATACCAGGCTAAGCTGAGGAATACAGCAGACCAAATAACATCCCAATACAGACATAATCAGGGAGATTGTGACAATCTAAATAAAACTCTCCCTTTGTATTGAATGGAGCTTGATTTAAAATTATTTTAAACCTTTCCTTCAAAAGAGTTACCTCCTGTGGGATGTTTCCATGTGTCAGCAGTGCAGGGTAAGTACTGCTGTCAGGGGCTTGTGAGCCGTGCAATGGCAGGGACAAGCAGCACCCGTCAGTGGCTCAGGAGGGTTGGGCCAGTGACACCAAGACAAAGGAAGCTTTGCAAGAGCTTTGGGGGAACATCAGTGCCCCTCTCACCACTGCAACATTCAAGCACACTGCAGGGCTTGTCTGCAACCAGCCTGGGCAATTTGTTAATGCTGACTTGTTAATTAGTTTGTTCTGGGTTATCCTTGACATGTTACAATATTATTATTGTTACTGCAGAAGAAATGCAGTATAGCAAGACAGAAAGTAGAAAACCAAGGCAACTGGACTCTTCTTGAAGCCAAACAAGTGGAGAAAGGAGCTGAGTGTGGTGAAAGCCAACAAGTCAACAGACAGTACTCAGAGTCAGTTTGACTTGGGGACAGAGCAGCTGGAAAGTACAAAAATTTTTTTGCAGTGTGATTTTCAGCAAAGAAGGAAGAAGAAGGGAGATTATAGGAATCAAACTAAGACATGAATGTTTTTCTATATTAAGGTTTGGGAATTTTTTTTAAATCCCTTTAATTTCCTCATTCTTTATTACTGGCAGAGTGTGGGCTTATACAAAGTTTTATACAGTTCAATGACTAATGTGTGGTAGGTATATTGAAAGATATTTCTTTTGTCTTTTTAACCAGAAATTGACCTCGGGGGAGTATCCACCACAATGCCCATCAGTAAAAATGAGAAGTTATGTTGCAACAAAACATGATTATCACTGACAAAAATTACTATGCAAAAAAACAACAAAATATGCTGATGTACACTCTCTATATACCAATACTTTATACTTTCTACAGTTTAGTATAGTTTATACAAACTAATAGTTATGACTGCTTAAAGTAAAAAGTATCAACCATACTTACCTCTAGGTTCAAGTTTCCATATTGACAAAACTGTTTCATTATTACAACTGGTTGAGATACTGCTTTTCCTTGAGAGTATTTCCATTAAGACTATAAAACCAATTTCCATCAGGTTTTATTGAAAACATTAAATTTTTGTAAGAAGGGGTTTTTGGTATATTACTTTTCCAGAAGCTCTTATTATTAAATGGAGAGACAACCTATTATCGGAAAAAAAACTAATAACCTTACTCAGTTAGAGTATCTTATCTCAGCTAGAGCGAGATGACAAACCATAAAGTCCTCACCCAAGGGACTGAGATGTTAAGCAGCCATTTATACGCATAGGTTTCCAAACTGAAATACAACAGCCTACATCTACACAAGGGGTGACAAAATACTAAGTAATTGCAAATGAAACTAAAATTTACATTAAATTAATCCCACAGTTGAATTCTGTTGTTCAACTGTTTATGTTAATTTGTTTTAGCTTGATAAGATCAACAGTTTAAAATGGATTAAAACAGTCATGGGAAGAGGTATACGATAAACAGAAACGATGTAATAAAGTTAACTCTAAAAAGCAAATGACCTTCTTGCTTCTTATTGTTTCTCTCTTTCTTGAACATATAGTTACAGATGCAAAGATGTCAAAATTTAAAAATAGCCAAAGGAAAACAGGTAACATATCCAAGAATCACAGAATCATAGAATCGTAGGATAGCTCAAGTTGGAAAACACCTTAAAGATCATCGAGTTCAACCATATCCTAACCATCCTACGCTAACTAACAACCCTCCACTAAATCATGTTCCTGAGCACAACATCCAAACGGTTTTTAAACATGTCCATGGATGGTGAGTCAACAGCCTATTGCAGTGCTTAAAAACCCTTTCTGTAAAGAAGTGTTTCCTAATGTCCAACCTAAACTTACCCTGGCACAACTTAAGGCCATTTCCCGTCGTCCTGTCACCTGTCACCAGTGAGAAGAGATCAACCCCGCTCTCGCTGTAAGCACCTGTCGGATATTAGAAGAGAGCAATAACATCTCCCCTCAGCTTCCTTTTCCCCAGAATGAACAGCCCCAGTTCCTTCAGTTTCTCCTCGTAGGGCATATTCTCCAAGCCCTTCACAAGCCTTGTTGTCCTTCTTTGGACCTGCTCCAGCACCTCTATGTCCTTTCTATACTGAGATGCCCAAAACTGAACACAGTACTCAAGGTGAGGCTTCACCAATGCTGAGTACAAGGGCAGGATGTAGAGAGACTTTACAAGTATGTGCTCAATCTCTGTCATAAATTAAGAATTAAGAAATTAACGGTGCATAATAAAACCCTCAAATGCTCCTATAAGGTAAGACAAAAAATGTTTTCAACAATTCAAAACCAAATGCAGGCAAGCACACACTGTAATGGTGACACTCAGAAAATACAATTTCCAGCCTTTTGTTATATAATTAAGTAAACATCATCACTGTCACTCCAAACCTGGGGAAATTAAGCTTAGCATGGTAGGGATGGGAAGAGAAGGGAGCCAAATTTTCCCTTCCTCAGATAGCAGCTTTGAAACATTTCCTGCTGTGCTAGGTTATGACTCTCTGCGAGCCTACAAACAGCCACAGTGCCAGCCAACAGAACGGCTATTCTAGGAGCAACTCATCCTAGCCCTCCACTGCCCTCTCTGGATCTCCCTACCTAATCAAGGAGTGCATGAATTTGCCTTCTTATGCCTCTTTTTTCCTCTCTGTTCTACATAGATTTCCTTTGACAGTAAATCCAGCAGCTAAATAAGTCTTTCCTATTATTTAAGCATATCCCTCTGTTTCTCCTTTCAGTTCATCAGTTTTTCTTCTTCTGAAAGGTCTAAACTCTTTTTATACTTTTTGAAAATGTCTCACTTTGGCAGTTACGACCTTTTGATCTTGCCAAAGATTTTCAACTCATGTCTTCTTTTTTTAATGTATACATACATATATATATATACATATATATATATATATGGATGAATCATGTTGCTCAGCTTCAGTTAGTACTGCTCACACTCACATTTAAACTCCCAGCATGACTGGGGCTTTTGCTTTAGCAGATATTTTCTAAAGCCTTAATCAACACATGGCATCTCTCAACATATTAAAACAATGCATTATTTTATCATGTCAGCCAAAACTTTCCATCTGACCATAGAAATCTTTCACCAAAAAAATTCAAGAAATCCCAATGAAGAAAACAAATTATAGCATCTACTTTGCTCCTGTTGCACATGAGACTACTTTTATTAGTTATCCTGGAAAATGACTGCTCCTAGCATGTAAGTACTATTCAGTCATGCATCAGATGTGTAAGACGCATATATCATGGAACCAAAAAAGTCATTTAGTATAACTTATTTTTAGATTCTTTGGAAACTCTTACATTCTTCTGAAAAAGAATGAAGTCTGCTCTGTTTTGGTTCAGTTAGATCAGAGAGTCTAATTTTCCATATTTATTTTTCTTAATACAAACATGCTACAGACACCACTAAAGAAATCTCAGTTCTGTCTAGTTAATACCAATTTTAGCACACAGTTGTGGCTGAAAAGCTTCTGGTTTGATATTATTCAAAACTTAACTATACACTTCATCAGTGGTTCAAAAAGGTAGATCAAACTTCAGAGCACAATCACTTCAGTAGTGTAAAATTTACCAGGTACTTTTTGAGTAACAGTATTTATAGAGTACTGACATGACTGCAGCGTTGAAGTGTACCACAGTTAACTGGTCCTGTAGCTTAAGACTAGCTAAGGAAGTATGGTTACTTAATGGAATTGTTTCCAATCTTTATTCTCCAAAAAATTTCTTTTTACCAGCCCACGGTGTACCAGAAAGATCATTTAACTTGCTGTCCCATAGTCTTGCTGCAGCATTTTAGCTTTGCTTTTTCAGACAGCTCATCACTCAGTCAGGCGAGAAATTACTTTTACAAACATGCACATGGAGTTTCTTCCAAAGATCTCTAAAACCAAATTTGAGGAGAAAGCACACTGTAGATATTTGTTTAAAAAAATGTGAATCAGCAATTAACATAACTTCTGCTGTCTTTATGAAGCTGGACTTGGGAGGCATTGCCAATCTGAGCAGAAGGAATAGCAAAAACAAGCTAGTTTGGCAACAAAATGATCATCAGCTAGTCATTCCTCAAACTTGCATGGGGAGGAAATGCTACAAAGCTTCTTGTGACTAAAAGAAAAAATAAGTTTCTGTAGCAACAGATGCATTTTTGGCAGGACATCACAAAAATAATTCTGTAAGAACTCATGTGTGTTCAAGATATTTCAAAACCTGAATTTACAGCAGGATGAAGAAGCTCCAAATCACACAACGCATAACACCGAAAATCTTGATGGTGAATGTTAGCACTTTATCACCCGCTACTGTTATTGCAATGTGCACCATTCTGCTCTTCATAGGTACAGACATGATTTTTAAATTTTGTGTAAATAAAGTATGCCATTTTTAATGTAGAGAACACCATAGGCATAAGGATGGAAATATTGATTTAATTTTTTTATTGCTAGCATTGCTGTGCATTTATCTATGATATTGTCTGCATTAAAACTGGTGCATGTTACAACAGCTCTATCATAAATGTTTACTAAATTCCCCACGTTGAGGTATACATAGACATTGCACCCAGATATCTGCATTGCACAAAGTTCAACCTATATGACCACGTATGTTTTTGATTAAGAAAATGTAGATTCCTGAATCTCCATCACTAAATCCTTTGCTGGCATAAACTTTTGTCATTCCAGAAACAAAACAGCTCAGCTTAGCAAGAAGTTCTTACTTCACTAAGTGTTTTTTTGTTTGTTTGTTTTTTGTTTTTTTTCCTTCTACAGAGGAGTATATCCTGAACAAACATGGAAGATTGATGATAAACAGGAATATGGGGCACTGAATATGTGACACTGAAACAAAATATATAATAATTATACCTTTTTTCAAAACATTGCTAAGCTTGATACCTTAGAAGACCTGTCTCACTCTAAATTTAGGATCAATGTCATAAACTAAAAAAAAAAAAACAAAAAAAACATTGTTTCATTCTCTTCAGAGAAGCTGGTTGAAACTTCTTTAAATTGTATGAATTAATCAACTTCAAAGGCACCTTATGTCAAACTGTTTATTATTGAGCATCAGAGGTTTAAGCATCACCAGATGCACTACCTAAGTACTGCTATGCACCACACAATGACAGTGCCTGAAGTTTCTGATACCTACCAAGGTAAGTCGCCCTGGTCCTTGTCATAAAATACAGCAGTCTGTCACATGGATTTTACACTGTTGTCTGAAGGCCTTGCAAATACAAACAGACAGATCAGACCCATGTAAAGTTCACGTTTCTTGTTACTAATAGCACTGAGTCTTAAATATAATGTCGATGTGCAGGATTTAAAGAAAAACAATCCACGATATGTCTCATGTTCTGTAACATATGCTAGACTAATGCCACAGGACAAAGCTGATAAGGTCTTACAAAATGTCACTTCACGCTGAATTTTATTTACTGTTGTTGGCAATTATGCATGTAAAAATAGGCTATTTATACAATAAAGATTTCTAAAGATGTGTCATATGTTCATGGTTAAATATGTTAAATGTCACATTAAAGCCGACATGGCCATAGCTCAAGGCAAAAACACTGTCAAGCTGCCCATGACCCAGATGCAGTGTATGTCATCAAGCTGAATTTTTCTTATTGACTGCAGTTTATAGTGCATAATGTTGCATATCAAATGTCATACAAAAGTGTTTCTTGCCATGAGATATTTTTTCTCTCCCTTTGAGTATTCAGTTATAGTTGATCTTGTAAACAAAGACATTGAGAATATGTTTCAGTTAGTGCTAATCTCCCTCTTATTGGTAAATACATTTGTGTACATATAAAAGTAAACAAATTAGAATAAAATTAAATTACTAATGGGGCTTGATTCTTACAAGAAATCAATAGTACTACACTGATCTTAGTATAGGCAAGTAGACTTTCTGGAGAAGTCTTCAATATGTAGGAAGATGGAGTTTTCTACTAAAATTGTGTTAGAATACTTATGAATTGGCTGAAAGTGCTCTTTCAATGACATTAATCACCCTCAGGCATTGACTTCATCCATTCATTAGCAAAGAGAATCAGTTCTTCTTAAGAAAAAAGTTTTTAAAAAATAATTCTTCCCAGAAGAAATAATTTGAGTTCTTTTCTCTGATTTCAACCTCTTATTTTGGACTTGTAGTTTCCTCTCAAGTTTCAGTAGCAATTGACTCAAGACTACCTCTGGAGTAAACCATTCTGAGTGGTGATTTATAATATTTTAATTATCCTTAATATATGGCTTTTTAACACAGCTGGGCCAGCAATGCATTGTACTGGGAATCTGTTCCTGCTGGCAGATAACGTGTTATTTTCTGCCAGACAGATTTCTATCACCACTCATAATTTTTTTCCATGAACTGCGATATTTATAAACACTGTTTCAAGCAGGCATTTGCAACATAAGTTATCACCAATTAAGTCCTCTAGGAGCTATTCCAGTTCATCCTAGGAAATAGGCATTTTTCATGTTTTATTGTAGCTCTATAAAATATGGATTAAAAATAGTAAAAAGGGTTGACTTGGACTGGCGAGGGCCTTTTGTAATGGTTGGTGTCACTCCCAGAGAAGACCCAAGAAAGTTTTCTAATATTGTGTCATAAAATAACTTTCTAGTTTCCACAAGGAGCAAGCTAATACAATCTGAACTAGATTTACAACACTTATCTTCTCATAGCATATCAGCTCTAATTATACCACTTCAAAGAGAGAAAAGCTGAGTTGAATCTCTGTCTCTTTCTCCTGGTGGGAAGGCCCTTGTCATTTGGGTGAAGAGCAGAAGGTACACTCTCTTTCCTGCGCCCCACCCAGTACATGCTGCTGTAATGACTCCGTGCTGTAAAGAGCCTTGCCAGGGCCTTATACCTTCATTGTTAGGCTGAGCCACAACCCATTCACTCTAGCCTAGGGCAGAAGCACTGCTACTCAGTCATATAACCAGTACTCCTTGAGAAGGCTTTGATGGAGCTGTTTGGCACCAGAACTCAAATGCTTCCTGTAATCATGACTACTCCAACCATAATTTCTTTCACTAAAACAGAAATGGGCCCTGACAAATATCAAAATGAGTGCATTTTAGTTAAAGAATGAAATGTTTGACATAAAATGCCATTTTCTCCTAAGCAGGAGGTAAAGGTAATTATTCACATTATACAATGCAATGGAAACTCTTTTATTTGTTTGGTTTCCCCTGTCCCCACCACATAAGGAATTTTGGAGCATTTGCTCCAAGTGAAACCAACTGATATCCAATGGCCTTTCACAAAACAGATTTTCCATCTTTAAAACGTTACGAACCCTGCAGAGAGCTGGAAATTATGTCTCAGTTCTGTTTTGTCTCTTCAACTGACAACACAGAAAAAGGAAGCACAAGCTCTACTTAGTCCCCAGAGAGTGTCTGTAGAACTTGGAAGTTGCCACGATAGCCAGTGAGGAGAGAAAAGAGAGATGGCTTTCAGCTTGAGGCACTCACAATGTCCCTTCATGATGCTAAGTAAGCTTCAAGATCCATAGAATGACTAATCTCCATATGCATGTGAAGCAGAGAAGATACTACATGCGTATTTTAGTAGTATTAGGGTCAGACACAGAACATAGGAAAAAGGAGTACTCACTTCTTGTATGCTTTGAACATACATTGTTTCTTATCTAAGACTAAATGAAACACATTGCTCAGGCTAGTATCTGAAGGTCCTAGGCAATTATATGGGCAGAGAAGTGCCCCGGATTTCCAACATTCTCCCTGGAAGATCTGTAATAAACAACCTCACTTGTGTCATACAGCTTAGGTGCATCAACAGCCCCATATCTTTGGAGAACTGTAAAGACAAGTAGTTGGAAGGAAGCTACCCAAATGTTTTTAGCACATTACTAAGATTTACAATACAAAGCATGCAAGTCCAAGCTTGCTAAGCATATCTTTTATAATTGACTTAAGAAGTATCTTCCAGTGTCTTCACATTCTTTTTGCATTTTTAAAGGCAGCAGAAGATACAGAGTCATTCCTGTATTACTCTCCATCTTTGAAGTGCAGTACAAGCCACAAATCTATGGCCTCTGTAAGGATAGCATTTCATTAAGAAAAGCATTTAAATTATGAATCTGGAAACTATTTTCCTAACAAAATGAACCAGGTTCTAAATTTAGGCTGTCACTAATGATTGCAAGGGAATTATACAGTTATAGTTCAGGTTAGGATTTGACACTTCCGGGGCTGAAATTCACAAGCAAAAATGACAGAAAAAGATTACATAATAAAAAAGAAACCATTTAACTTCACTTCTGTATATGCTTCCCAACTCTGCAGAAGTAGTTCAGCTGAGATCTTTTTATGACATCTTGCATTCTGTTAAAATCACAGAAGAGGTTTTCTGGTTTAGCTGAAATAGAATCTGCCTTGCAGGGAGGAGTTATACCTGGCAACTGAGAAGTCCCACCTTTCCAGTATCTAGATGAAAAGAAAAGCAAGAACTAATGTGACTTACAGGATGCCGCATCGTTTCTGAAACATTTTTGTTGAGGTTGAAGCCTTAGCTTGCTTCTGAACACATACTATAACCTGTCTCCACGTACGTTGCTCCAACCCAGTGCTGCCCCTTTTCCCTTGAACCTGTGCTTATTCCAACAGCCATCTTCTTCATCTCTTTTGATCTCTGAGCATGATCAAGTTCAGACCAGCTGTGTGGGCTCAGTCTTTGGTGGGGTCCTCATTTCTGGTTGTGACTTGATTCTCCCTTTCACTTTTCTTCACATAGATAACATTAACAGCATGCCTTTGCTTGTCTCTGTCAGATTTTAATCTGAGTGTCAGCATTATTCACTGTGGTATAGGTAACAAGACTTAGACAATGGAGAAGGAAATGAAGGTACAGCACTGGCAGTGAACAGAACACAAAAAAGCCAACTACTGGTTGAGGCCAGGAAGAAGCAAATGCCTGTATTCAGAGAAAGTGTTGCCAAAGCATATATAAATAAATACTGTTGCCAAAGCATATACAAATATATATACACTGTATTATTTGTTGAAATTGTGACCATCTGTCACTGAATTAAGTAGTGCTGAATAACTGGAGTAGCAGAAATCCCTCATTAAAAACAAAATTATTTTGTAGATACAAATAATAGATACAAAGTAGGAAGGAAAACAAGGAACAAAGAAAACAAGGGACAAGGATAAAGTGATGTGCTTAAGGGAAACATCAATATAAGAGCCAAGGAAATCCAAAAGTTTTCCTACTGTTTTACAGGTTCTAAGTGCTGTTTCATAGTTCTGAACTGAAATTTACTGATATCAGTGAAACTAGACCCACTGAAGCTGAACTTGGAAACAGACATTCTTCTGTTAAGATTACTTCTTGTTCCTTTTTCACAGACTGTATTGTGTTTAAAATAAAGCTGGCTGAGAGGTCTTCTGTAAAGTTAGTTCTTGCTTGAAAATGCCATTTCTTCTAAATCAGCTCTTTTTATGAAAGTGAACAAGCTTCAACTTGACACTAGGCTCTTGGCTATACTATTCTTGAAGGCATTTCATGTTTTATTAATAGTAATTCATATAGACTGAGGAGAGAACACTGATTGCAGCAATTGGCTCATGTTCACCTCCCTGCTCTGCTGCTGTCAGCACTGAGATGAATTCTCTGACTAGCCAGCAAGACTGGGAAAGGACTGCCTCTGTCTCTGTTGCACTTTAAGCACTCCTCTCGCTAATTTTTCAAAAGCTTTGAAAAGTGTATGTGCTTCCTTCTGCTTCCTTCTATTCAAGTTACATCATCCTCCCTCAGTTAAAAAGCTTAAAACAAAACAAAACAAAAAAAAAAAGATGCTTTCCATGCCATCTGCACTCTCTCCCTTGCTGGTTCCTTACTGCACATTTCTCTTCAAGATTTGTTTTTCTCACCTGTTTCCCACTGCTTTCACTAGCTAACCGTAGAACTCAGCGTGCCAGACTTTTAGGCTTTTCTTTGAGTGAGGTTTCATCTCGAAGTCCTGCTCCTAACAGACACCTTGAGACAATTTATTCCACTTTAAAAGCCACGGCAATACATAAAGCATCCCTAATAATCTGAATCAGTGATATAACATGTCCCATTATTCAGTTGCTGAGACAATAGTGCAATGTTCTGGTATTAGATATACCAAGCAATTTGACTGTGCAGTGATACCCATGGTACCATAAGCATAAATAGAGAGGAGTAAGGGATAGAAATTGAAGAAACAAACAAACAAACAAACAAACAAGAACAACAACAACAACAAAAAAAAAACTGCAGAAATCTAGTTTAAAAATAGTAATGATATTAGTGTGGTACAAAGGGACACAGTTAGTGAGTAATAGTGACAGTAAGTGGATGGTTGAACAGGATCCTAGAGGTCTGTCCCCACCTGAATGATTCTATGATTCTACAACATTCCAACACAACAAGGCTACAAAAGTTAACTGTGCTTGAACTGAAATTCTCATAGCACTTTCTTGTCGATTTCTATTTTAAGTTTGACAACTTCAGAGTTTTGGACAAGTGTAAACTAGGAAAAGTAAAGCCAAGTTCCTACAAGAACTGATAAACAGCCCTCTGTCCCACATTCATCTCACTGCAGAACAAGATCGCCTCTTCCTATGAGAACAACTTATGTCTATAGTCAACAAGTTAGCTTATACTAATTCAAATTCTATTCAGTCTTCAGTCTATCCATTCTGCCCCTGAAAAGATAGGGCACTGGAAAAGAACTGTTCTCTTCTGACTGCATCAGATCACCTGTCCCATTTAGGAAATTTTACTTGCAGTTTTTCATCCGTTGATAATAACTGCAGTACTGCAAAGACAAGAGAATGTTTTATGTTCTAGAACCTCAGCCAGACCACCTCATTTATTTAAATATGGGAATACATCTTTTCCACAACTTTTGAAGTAGGTAAAAATAAATAAAAATGCTAGAGAGTTGAGGAATTCTGCCTTAAAAACCTTGTCCCCACACAGCTTGCTTTACCCACATACTTCCTTTTATCAATGCTTTTATGTTCTCATATGCTGGCATTATGAATCCTGCCGGAAGTGGTTTGTGGGAAGGATGTTTCATAGCAGTGATGATGGGCTACACAACAGAGAGATGTATCTGAATTGCCTTGCCTTGAAGGGGAAAAAAAAAAAAAAAAAAAAACTAACAGAAGCACATGCAATTTTGCATAGCCTTAAAAAGAAACAGTAATTTGAAGATAAATCAGCACGGGTTTTCATTCTTTGATTCTGTTATATACATGTAAGTAGTAAGTAGGTCTTTATGTTGCTTGGTGGTTGCTAAATGTAATCTAAAAGCACAGGTGTTTTTCCTTTTCTCTTTTTATTGTTTTTTTCCATTCTCGAGAGAAATGATGTGGTATAGACCACAATAAAATGTACAAAACCCCAGAAGGAAGCCCAGTTCTTCAGAAATGCCAGTAATTGCAGAGCAGATAGCACAACATGCAAACAGTTCTGTCAATTTCAGCCACTTGGCAGTCTTCGGGACCTTTAACAGTGAAATTCAGTCTTTCAGACTACGTAGAATAGGCTTTTCTCTTCAGATGATAACAAGTCTTCCTTTCTTCCAGCCATTTTTATTTGGACCTTGGAAGATACCTCACTATCACCTGTCTCCTTCATCTGGATTTCTTCCTTTTCTAAAAATACACCATAGCTACTAGTCTGTGTACCATAATGGCCACAACCAAGCACCCCTTACAGATCAGAAATCCTAGCCTGTGGCAAATACAAGCAGAAAAAAAATGCACTGCTTTCACATTTGGTTTTGGTGAGCAATTCAGAAGACAGAGAGTGGGAGAAAACCATGATTTCTTTTTCCTCTCCTCCCCCATATTTGCTCTAGCCAAAGAAGATATTCTGAGATAGAGCAGTTCACATTTGGAGCAAAGTATGGCCTTTTTTCTTTTTTTTTAAATAAAGATGTTTGTGGAGACCAACCAAGCAAGGATGAGGCGGTTATAAAGCTACTATGGGACTCAGCTGCACAGACAGCTTTCCAGAAAGTTTTCAGGTCAGATGTGAGGAGATGAATTTCTGTTACAAATTTTAAAATAAGAAATAAAGCTGAAATTGAAAAACAAGGCTGAAAGACTTCAATCAAATGGAGAACAATATCACAATCTCCAGACTGAATGACAAGCCAGTAGAGCGGATGGGGACAAATCTCAAGTCCTCATTCAGCAACAGAACATAGCTTGGGATGAGTGGGAATGGCTGGGTTGCTGAACACAGTAAGTTGCACATCACATATTTATAAAGGGCAAGGCAAGCTCTCTGTGTGACTGCAAGTTCCTGTGTGACCTTAAAATCAGCTCTGCTAACATCTTGTCATATTGGAGGCTATAGCAAATAACAAGAGGCACAAAGCATGAGTGCATAAAACACCAGCTGTTGGGAAAGGTTGCCATATTCGCATCAATCTGTTGTGTGCTGAACTGAGATTTCAACTCATTGTTTCAGCTCTGCTTTTGGCAGCACAGTTGGATGCATCAACCCAAACTACGTTTGCTGATACTCATGAGCAACTGCCACCAGTTTTCATAGCATATGCATGCATGTAACTGCAGGGGAAAGTCCATACCATCTCTTCTACACTACAGCCCTGGGCTGAGCAGCAGGCTGGATAGTAAACAGAAGATGTCTGAAATCAAGTCAGGAGTCTGCCCAAAACGCTGGCCTGGTATCAAAATTAATATCTATCTTGGTAAAGAGTTAACTGTTCTAAGGGAAGACCTATTATATTTTCCAGGTATCAATCCCAGGTTGTGACTATGCTTCAGTAACTAGGACTAGCCTACAAGAACTGGCAGTTCTGAGCATAACCAGCTTCCCCCTGGCTACCAACCAGCAGCTGAGCAGCCTCCTTGATCAGCAAGCAGCCTCATGATGTTCAACCATGCAGCCAGAAGCATAGTCCATGTTACTGCTTGCCAAAAACTTAAAGCTCAGATACAGGCATCTACACTTGAAGGGAGATTTCTGCTGTCATAATATTGTGACAGCAGTAGAAACAAAATAAGTAGGCATCAGAACCAGGCATAGCATGCCTGCTCCTCCAGTTGAGGGTCAAGGTTTGTGCTAAATGAAGCATGGTCTGGGCTTCAAATGTGGTGTAGAGCTAGCCAAGAAGGCAGGAAAGCCTTGGAGAGAATGTCGGGCCTTGTTGAATGAACTCAAAACACAAGGGAATGCGAGATCCAGACATCTGTGTCTCTCTCATTACTCTCTAACGTATGACATCATAGCAGATAGAAAGGAAATGCTGGATTTAATACATTAAGACAAGGAGCTTAAGCTGAAAAATGGTTATCACACAGTCTGTTCAAAGCTAGGGCAAAGAGGCCATGTTTTTTTCCTTTCTCTAAGATGAACATAATTCTAGTTAGGTAAGTTGAGCTATTCTGACTCAGTGCAGTGTGAAAAACAGGATATTTTTTCTTAAGAGTTATTCAACTTTATTTTTCTAGATATTCATTTTCTCTTATTTTTCTTTTCCTGTTTTTTGTTCTGCTGGGTTTTCTTGGGTTGGAAAGGGGAAATTTACAGATGAGAAAGCAGTGGAATCTTTTTCTTTTACCTTTACCAAGTTTCCAATGCAAACAAAACCCCATTTATTGCAAAAAATACAATTTCCAGATAGAGGTATACTGTGAAGTTTCCAGAACATAATTTTATACTTTGTTTCTGAATTCTCTTTGTTTTCTGAATAACAATCAGGAACTCCACAAAATAACAGTTTAGGACTCCAAGTGAGAAAGGGCTTAATTTATCTGTCACAAATTATGCTGATGAGAGCATATCTGCCTGTTTTTCAGAAACAGCTCTGAATTTTCAGTGCTATTCACAATTCCAACTTATGATTTTTTATTATTATTTTGAAAGAAAAATAATGACTTTTAATAGTAATTATCATTGATTTTGAATCAACTTGGATCTTACAAGACATCACATCAGCCACTTGCAGAGATGAAATTTTCTCCCTCTCTTCTGTAAACATAAGAATAAAGGCATCACGGTACTAGCTGATTATTTTCTTAAGAAAATAATTCTGTGAGAACATAGTTCTGTGAGAACTTACACAATAGGAAATGGAATTTTAAAGATTGGGTATGAATTTTGGACCCAGCTTGACAGATAATCTGATCTTCAAAGTTAGTGACGTGAGGAGTTTGAGTTTGCTAACATCACTGCTAATCTATGTTGTTTAAGAGAGAACTTAAATCTGCTGTATATTTTTGAAATCTTCTTTCATTGGTGCTACAGTCAGTACTTTGGCCTGGCTGCCCAACTCATGCTATAACTGTAGCACCTGCACTTTGGTTTCTTTTCTTTTTTTTAATGCATATTTATAATAGACATTTACCTAATACCCCACTCCAAAACACTGTAGCAAATACTGACCTAAATTTACTTCCAAATTTAATCGTGTGTGACAGCTGCAGAGAAAATAGACTGTCCTGAAGAAGCTTCAGTTGCTTAACTATGGCTGCTTCAGCTCTTTTCCCTACTCCAATTGCCATTTTTAAAGTAGGAAACGATGCTGTATAAACATTCTAGTATAGAACTACTCACAAACAATAAAGTGGAGAATCACAAGTAGGGTGGGAAGTGCTACTTAAAACCTAATTTGGCAGTTTCCAATCTTTGGATTTTTTGGCCTTTAGATTTTTATCCAACGCATACTGTTCTCAGACAATGCTAACTTCTCCTTTTAGCTTGAAGACTTACAGTGAGATTTTAGGTGCTTATTTAGCATTGGCTCAGTGGTAATCTTTGAAGCCTCTCTAACACGACATCTTAACACAAATTGACATCTGCATAGCATAACTGGCATGGTGGTGTTTGAATAGAAAGGCAAACATTACAGGCCACAGTAGCATCAGCCTGCTCCTGTATCACCATCCCTGCCAGAGAAGCACAACATGTGAATAGCTCCGTGTTGAGCCATATAGCTGATAAAGGTTAAAAACCATCCCTCCCCCAAACCATTACTCTGAGCAAGGCTCAGTGCCTCAGGTAGATAAATATGAAATAAAGGCTGCTCACCAGTTGGGATCATCCAACAGCTCTTACATCATCAGCACAGGCTACAAACATGTGGTTCCTCACACACTGTTCAGTGAAGCTCTTCATTCTCTGCTCATTGCTTTACCACAAAGCTAGACAGCACCACCAGCACTACAAAACCTTCTTTGCAGTAAAACCCTCCTAAAGAGCAGTGGAGAAGGAATATAAAGACCTCTGCCAAGCACCTGGAGAGTGGGAGAGAACAGTTCCATCTGATACTAATGGCAGCTGTAAAATGCTAATTGGGTTGAGAGGGAGCTAAGATACAGATCAATGACAGTGACTGTGATTTGGCATTCTTTGGCTGACCTATTACACTGGTAATATTGAAAATTAAAATTTAACACCTTCAGTCAAGTTGTGTTACTTTTTATTTTATTCAAGGCTCAGATAAGTTAGAATGTATTAAATTGCCTGGAAGGAAAAACATTATGCCAAAACTATACTTCTAGTGAAATCTGTCCTAATAAACAGACAAATAAATATTTTTATCTGCAGTTGCAGAATAAATAAATAGACAAAAGGAGACTTGTCTCAAAAACAGGCCGCATCCCTGGTTTTTATACAAACAGCTACACCTGCTTTACTTAATCTCTCTTCCAACTCCCTCTTAGAGTTTTAGGTTGCTGCACTCAGAAGCCTTGTGCCATAGCCCTGTTCTGAGGACAGATGTCTGAATGCTGTCACAGATGGTTAAGAATCTCTCAGTTTTCATGACCTGTAAGCTCTGTGAATTTATATTCTTATTTATATTCACTTGTAGTTATGGTGTGTAAACTCTTCAAATAAGCTCTTCAGCTGAGCAAAAGTCTAGAGTGTGGCCTTCCTCTGCTGCCTCATGAGACTCTTGAAATGAGCTGCTGAGCAATTTCTTTAGCACTGAGCATTTCTTAGGTTCTATTATGAGTAGCTTCTCAAAAGTGAAAAGTTTGTTAGCTGCTGAAACCTAGATTGCCAAAAATCCCAGTATAGGTGATCTTCATCTCTGCTACCATGCTCAAGAAAATAGAATACTCAAATCTATTCATTCTGGGAAGCATCAACATTTCTGACCTCGTCACAATGACAAAAGAAAGGGAATTAGATTTGTCCAAAAGTTCACTGACAAATGTGAGAGGAAATATTTTTAAAATTAGTGACAGATATGAAAGGACAGCATATTCCAGGTGAATGAGGAGTAGGCAAAATGTCTCCTCCTTTCAGATATGTTTCTACAAGTTCTGTTTTTTTTTAATTCATACTGACAAGCATACACTGAATCTAGCAGATAAATATTTTACTCAGATTTTATGCTGTCACTGACATGTTTGCACAGCAAGAATCAAGTCTACTTGTCATTTTCAGGGGCATGCCAAAGCAAGTGCCAGCCTACACAGCTCTGCTCTTCTCAGGGCAGACTTTTCTCTGATGGTGCTTCCTTCCAGGTACAGCAGGGCAGGGCTACAGCAAACACCTAATTGTCAGTTCAGTGGTCTACTAAGTCAAATGCAGCTGGTGCTCAGAGGCAGCTGCTTCTATGATAGCTGTGTGTTGTGTACAACAGCCCATCAGTGGGAAAATTGTTCTGATTGCAGGAATGGGGTGAGTAGGTTCCTCCTGCTGACAGCCTCTGCTGTATTAGCGGGGCTGAGGGCATCCAGTGCTGGATGTGGTCTCACTGAATTTTTAGTAATCACATTATTAATCAGAATTTTACCCAGGGGAAAAAAAAAAAAAAAAACAAAAAAAAAAAAAAAAAAAAACAAGATTTGCATGAATCATTACTCAGTGCTGAATAATTTTCTGAATCAATCACAGGTTTCAGAGTTTAATGAAGCAGTTTCTAGTTTATAGGTAATACTTAAAAATATGTGCTAGGCTGCTGTTCAGATGAGATTTTATAGCAAGCTGATCCAGGACTGTGATACCATGAGTTTACTGCAAAGTGTACAAATAACAGATTAGAGTATGGGTGCAGTTATGTAAAGTTACTGTTTACCATTTTACCACAGTAAGATGTAAACTAGGAACCTGAAGGAAGCGTTGTTCAGATCTCCATCTGGTTCAACCACTTTAGGAAATGGCTTTTCATAAGCTCTACAGTACTACTGCCAGCAGAACTGAGCTTTTCTATCTAGAATTGCAGTACCTTTAGCTATCGATGCTAGGTATTATTTATCTCTTCATTAACTGTTCTCTCTTCCCTTCAATTTCTTCCACAAGCCCTTGATAAGTGAACACTAGAAGTGCAGTTTCCAAGAGACCAGTGACATGATAATAATCAGCACTTTATTCTGATGAGACGGAGATGGAGTCAGTTACTGGCACTGAGCTGTTAGTACAAGGCACCACTAAACCGCATTTGCTTAATCCAGACGCCTTCCAGTCAAAGAAAAAAGAAGGTTCATGTACTGCTGATGCAAAGAGAGATGAATCACAAATTTGCTCCAAGTTCTCCTTTACCTTGGCACAGCCTGGAAAGTGTTCAAATTAAGAAATAACTGGAAGCTAATTTTCCAGGAAGAAATAGAATCCCCAGGGAGACTGTTGAATTGGAGAATGGAAATAACACGGTGTTTTGCTCCAGGTATTACATAGGCAGTCAGGACTACACCTTCCTGGTGAGTGAAAAATTCACCAGGTAATCAGCAGGGTAATATTTGAAGTGCTGAGCTGATGGGATCGGGGAAATATTGATTGCTCCGATGAGGTGGGCAATGGAGAACGCTGTGCTAGCAACACTCCAGCAGTAGACCATCAGATAACTTGCTGGGAAATCTTCAAGTGCTACACGGGGTTATCATATCATAACCAAGATAAGCTCAAGTTTTGCAAATATACAGATAAACAAGACTCTACCTCAACTGTCTTGTAATGGAAGTGCTTTTTTACTGCTCTCACTTACTTATTTCTTGAGGTTTACATTGGTTCCAGCTTGATATAAGGAGCTTTCCAACCAAGAGCTCTTTTAGCCTTAGTACGGACTTTGCATTTAAAGCTCGAAGTCAATGGGATGCAAATATTATTTATATCATCCAACTCCAATTCAAATGCTTTGATCTAGCATTGCAAATCCCAGTGCACTGCTGCCTTTTCACAGAGTTTTTGGGTGAATGGGGATTTTAAAGAATAAAAAAAACCCTGCTATTTTAAGTGTCACATTCAACAGCTGTACATTTAATTATATTTTCCCTGATAAAACAATTTTTTCTTTCTTGAGTGGCACAGCATACCAGAAAGACATCTTATCATTGTACGTATTTCCAGCATTGGCATTTAATAATTATTTATATGCCTATATTTGTGAATTCATATACATCATCAACAGCTACAATAAAATGCCAGTCACAAGCAGAACAGCAGACACTTTGTCAAGGCTTGTGAATCATCCTGGCATCTTAAGGAAATAGTTGTTCAAAAAATTGGAAATAGCCAAATAATACAAAACGCTGTCTATGACATATGACCTATAGCTACATGTGCACATATATATGTGCATGTATATCTATGTATATATGTATATTTCAAGTGAGATTTTTTTCTGATAAGTGTTATCACCACACTTACTCCTCCTGCACCTTGGAATTAGGATTTTTTTTCAATTTCAGTTCCTAAACAACAGAATCACTCCCCAGACCTCTGACCTTGCATTGTTTTACTGACTTTCTAATATTTCACTTTATTTATTTCTGTAAAATTCAAAGGAACATGTTTCACCTGAGTTCACATATAAAGACATTTAATTCCCTTTCAGTGCATAGCCAGATTGAATACACTGATGGAGCCCTAGACAACACAGTGACCCACTGCTCCAAGGTGTTCAGAAAGAAGTAATGGTAATAATAAGTATTGGTAATGAGGAAATAAATATATTGGTAAGATTTCCACATACATCCAGGTTACTGGCAGCACAAAAGGAGCTGTGCTTCTGCCAAACGTCAGTTTCTTCCATCATTCACACCATTCATAATTCATGTAAAGGCTCCTCTTGATCACTTCTGCCTAGGAGGCTGTAATGATGCTGCTCTGATAAACTTAACTCTGGAAGGAATTGTTATGTAAGAACATGATTCAATATGCTCCAATGTTCAGTTAAAATGTTTAAGAAAACTAACTCTTCCCTGCTTTTCACTTGTCATTCTGCAAAGCACCATGAGCTAGGCAAACTCCAAATAAATGTCCTTTCCTTTCTGGAGCTGTCATGACAATATATTAGTATGCTCAGGTTTTCTTTTTGCCAGCTGTTGATTTGGAGGCCCATGAGCCTCCAGAGAGCTGAGCATCATGGGACTGCACTGTCCAACTGTACTTTAAGGTAAAACCTTCACAACATTTGCAAGAAAAGGCTATTTTGTACTGATTATGTTATTTATGCCATCTGTATTATAGCTTATTTGCCAGCTGCAACCTCTCCAGGGCAATTAGAATTTCTTCTTTACGTCACCTGTAACAAGTAGGGAAAATAGGTGTAATTCAGTAGAAGACTTTCAAGCAATATTCTTTAAGATACCAGTCGAGCCAGGTACTTAGTTTTGAAGTGAACTTTTCTCTTTAACTGAGAAAGTTAAGCAAATACTGGCTTCCAGTCAATAAAAATTCCTCCAGTTGCTTGCTTAAAAACACACTACTCCAATGCAGCAAAAAAAAAAAAAAAAAAAGGAAACATTTTTGCCACATCACTTGTGCCAACCTGTTTCACAATCAGCCTTGCAGAAAAATGTCACAACAACAACAGGAAGCAAAAGCACACTGTCTATCCTTTCCTATATTTTTAAGACTTGAACGTATCTGTAATGAAGCAGACTGGTCACTGAGGTCTTTTTGTCAGCTGCCCAAATAAATAATTTTTCTAAATGCACACATAATTTAATTTATCAATACAAGAGATATAAGGCAACATAATTTGGGACTTTAAGACCAATTCCCCAAGATTATCTGCTTATAAACTAACAAGTTGACTGCAGAGATTTTTTTACTGTCTTGAAAGACTGACCACATTTTCTGCTATAGCTTGTTTATAACATAAAAGATGGCTTAAACATTGCTCTTCTCTGAAAATAGTCCAACTGCCCATAATCTGGCATTGATTTTCAGTGCATATTTTGCAGCTTTTAAATGCATTCTTGGCAAGAAAGTTAGAAATATTAGCATATGATATTAAAATCTGAAACTGAATGTGGAAACATTTTTTCAGATCTTCAGTGTGCTCCACTTTAGGAAGTTCCATTTTTGCCCTGGGATGCAAGAGAACATCGAATTTGAGACATCACTGCGTATCAAGTGCAACATGACTCTGGCATCACCATTTTTTTCTGAAACCACAAAGAAGAGAGCCTCTGGCTTCCTGTGGCTACGTGCATCCCTGGATTTGCACTCTCCATTTGGGAATAAATTATCACACCTTTTGAAAGTTTTGAAACTCTGCATGGTTCATTATAAACACATTGTAAAATATTCATAATTCCTAAAATATCTAACCCTTAATTTTATACTTCAGTGTAAACTTCATAATTTTGCCTGACCAATAAAACAAAAACAGGAATCTGGTGTGAATGATTACTGAAGTTATTAATGTTCTGAATTCAAGCGTATAGTTCAGATTCTGCTTAAATATAGCCTTTAAGGGTATAAATATAAGATTTATCTCTTTTCTGATGTTAATATGAGTTTCAAACATTCAGTGTGAACTATGGCTTATTTCAAAAATATCCTGTTTATAGCTGTGAATAATCAGAAAAATACTAGACCTAAATCTGATTTTTGGTGCTAAAGTACTATCCTATTTTTGTTCCATCAAAAGGCTTAAAATGCCAGGCCAATTCCTTGTAGAATGAGTTTGTTTATATAGAGTCTGGATAGAGAGAGTTTCAAAGATCTAACAACAGAGAGTCCTGAAAAATGTCAAAAATGTGCTGTATTTCTTTGTGAACAACACAATTATGACATGTCAGTCTTTTCATAAAAGCTCTGTGCAAATCTCATTAAAAAGCTGCCACGCTACAATACCAAAAAGAGAGTAACTATTAAAACTGGAGCCTTTTGCAAGTGATACATGGCAGTCAGGATGGAAATAACCATTAGATTCTGGACCAATAGGTGCAATTTTATTACACTTTTAAAGCAGCAAGTAAAATAGCTGCTAAAGGCAGCTTGCCCTGACATCAGTGGAATAGGAAGAGGTAAGGTTTGCCCATCAGCACATCATTAATTTTTATTTTTGTTTAGTCTCTAAATGAACATTGGGTGCTTTTCTGATCCAGAGATTGTTGATATTAACTGAAAGAATCCTGTTGACCTCAATAAGCATTACATTTAGTCCTTAAGTAAAAGTGAGTTTTTCTGGATGTTGAGAACTTTTCTTCTCTCTTTTTCAAGGCTCAGCTCTGCAGCAGCTGTCTGTAATACAGAGAAACCCTGAACTTCATTTCCACTGGTGCAATTCTTTGAAAGGGTCTTCACCTGAAGATTGCTCTGTCCAACCATCTTATTCTACAGTGTATTTGAATAAATGTTGCTTTGTTTGACATCACAGCCAATGTGTGCATGGCTTCGTTGAGCCAACGTAAACAGCCAAGATTGAAAGATATATTTGGATCAAATCAGAGCACGACTTGGAGCGAAGCTTGCTAATTGTAAGCGGTACCTGTGTGTTTTGCATGCTGGCTTGAACCTGGAGTGGGGTTGGTTACTTCTGAGGAAAAAGCTCAGACAAATGAAGACCTGGGGAGCCCTGACTTTACTTCTGCTACTACAGATGTTATAAATGGGCATCTGCAGCCTCATCCAGGAAGACCGTCTCCACTCTTGGGCACTTTTGCCAAAGGCAGTATCTCAATATGCTGAGAACTGAGATTTATCTTGGGTGGGTAACAACAGCCATACATACTTTTCTCCACCACAGACTACTGTCAAAAAATGCCGAAACCTTAATCAGAGACAATCCAAAAAGATCATGGTTTAATTTTACTTTTTTGAAAAATCCATCATTAGATGGACTGGAAGTGTTCAAGATGTTGAATGAGGTTTCAGTTTGAGCTAGCTGCATAATGAGAAAACAAGGATAATTTAGATTTTACAAAAAAGCTTGTCAAGTTTTGTTTCCTTCCATCAACATTAGCCAGGGAAGTTTGGATCTTACTCGCACGCAGAGTCTGAAAGGAGGATGGAAAGTCTCCACTTTTGGCCTCTTTCTCTTACCACGCAGAAAATCAGTAACGGATCACTTATACAATTTCTTTTTCTCTGAATCCAAGACTTCCTCTGTTAGGCAGATATACAATACTAATGCAAGCATCACAAAATTTAGCAATAATCCTATGGCATTCTACATATTCTGTGAGCTTTATGGATGCATTCCTATAACTATCAGAGAGACAGTTGAATTCCAAGCTGATTGTGCGCATTAGTAATTTACTCCCTCCTACTTCATTCATCTCTTCCTCCTGTTACTCTCTAAAGTCTGACAACTTCTGTTCTATCTCTGTACTTCTTCTGTATATTACTGTGCATAATTGGATTATTATTCTCTTTTCTCATGCTGTTACAATTCCCAGGATTTGGGTTTGTTCTCATAGTTTATACAGCACTTTGTTTCCTAGTTCATAATTTTATTTGCATCTCTGTTTCTTCTCTTCCTCCCCCTCATTCAGCTCTCTGGTTTTCTCTGAAAGCCAATTCCTCATTCTGAGTTTTATTCCAATATCTTTTCTCCTTTATCACTTCCATCACAGTAGAGTTTCCAAGCAACTCTCAATAGTCATGAGGAAGTATCCATCAATCAGAATTACATTACATCTGTATTCAAAATTTCTGAGAGTGCCACCTCCTCTAATAACAAAGAGAAAATAAAAAAAAAAAAAAAAGATGAAAGTTTATTTTGAATGGAAAGTATACTATTTTAACTGCACCATATTTCTTGGAAAGTATAACCAGCTGATATCTGTGAAACACTTCCAGCATTAAGACAACATGCCAAAATTGAAAAGCGTGAGTTGAACATGAACAGCTTTTGGAGCTGCCCTGTAATGATTAAGAATGCTGAATGCTGACCTGCTCAGTGAAAAAGTTACTGGGAGACAGATTGGTTTTGTTTATTTGCAGGAAAGAACAACTTGGACAGGAAAAAAAAAAGAGGTACCGAAAAGTCTTTCTCAACAGTGAAAGATTGTTTAGACGCAATAACAGGACAAGAAAAAGCAGTTCTAAAAGGAGCATATCCTCAAGTAAGAGAATTATTCTTTAAACCAAACTGATACTAAGATACCCTTTGGATGTTTGAAGAAGTCAAGCCTCAACCCCTGGCCTGGATCTGTTTTGGACCCCACCATGATTACAGAGATCTAAGACTTCAATGAAGTGAGCAGCCAATTGAACTAAAGATAAGCACTTGTGTCTTTGAGGCTATTTGCAGTGACAGATTTCTGCTTGAGCCAATTCAAGAGCAAAATCTCATAGCTTCAGTTACTTATTGCTCTGAATATTTAAAATACTCCAAAGTTTCATAAAGAAAATGAATGTCCCTTTTAAGATTTCTCATTAGTGTATAGTGACTAGTGTCTTTCCTACGTGAAATTTCCCTCAAACTTTCATATTCAAGCAAGGAATTTCTGTGTCCATGCAAATAATCTTTCCCCATGGGCAGAGCAAAAAGACAAGAATAAAAAGATAAGAGCCTTGATGTGTGGGACAGGAAGGAAGAAAAGAGAACCTCCACTCCCCCTTCTCCCCCAACTCCCCCCTCACAAAACCTCCTACAAAATTTCTATTAAAGAATAATTAACAGCACAGAAAAGCTGTGTGAACGTACAGCTCATGTGAGCAGGCAGATATGCATATATTTCAGATGTTTAATGCCTTCTCTGATGATCCTTAAAAACCTCATTTCTCCATTAGCATCCAGCCTTAGAGTCAGCAGTCAAGAGGGAATAATTCTGAGCTGACATCACAGGCAGCTTCACAGTTTAATGTCAGCAAATGACAGGGAAAGGAGAGACTTGCATCAGGTTTTCATCAAACTGTGTTTAGAAGTTATCATGGGTTTCTAAACATAGGTCTGACCAGTCCCACACTTGGCACCAAGTCCAGCCTTTCACAGCCTGCACTGGAAGGGATTTCTGTGACTTGATTTCTTCCCTGTCAGAGACCATAACCATTTGTAGGTGACTAATGACTATTTTAATCTGACCCTATAATCTCCAACTGCATTACTAGCCAAGGAATCATAAGATAGTAGAGAGTATATTACAAAATAGATCATTGAAAATCAGAATTCCTTGCCAAATTTCATTGTAGTTAATGTTCTGCAATGTGCCAAAAATATCAGACAATCAGGCGTCAGAATGATTAATTTCACCACTATTTCCTTTCATCTTTCAAACTGACCACTGAGGCCACTAAACTGGGATGTATAAGCATACACTTATGTTAACCGAAGTATTTGTCAACAAATAACATTCCTTTTTCCATTAGCTGGTCTTCAGTCAATCACCTTGAGCTACGCTATTACACAAGAACTAGTATCAGATAAGTTGTTTTCTTTTGCAACTCCATCCATGCCAAGGTAAAATGTGTAAAGAGGATTCATAACAGAAAAGGTTCTGTTTCATTTTCCAAGATCTAGTATACAGATTTTAGTTCATCAAAAAGATAAAAGAGCTTGAGTACGCATAACCATTTTGAATGCTTCTAGTTTTTGGATCTTTTCTTATCTAGGATCTTACCAGTAGATTATGACTAATAACTCATAAAAGAAGAGTATACAGTTCCAAATTTTAGTTTTGGCATCTGAAATTCATCTGCATTAGAATGAAGGGTGAGCTCTGTCCAATGAAATATCACATCAAGTCAAAGTAACAACATTTAATCATTTCAAAGCTCCCATCTTTTTTTTTTTTTTCTAGAGCAATTATCGTAGTCCCACCTTCTATTTAAAGCATGCAGTTTATTATCATACTTTCTCACTTACATTTTTTCAATGAGGTCACTTAATTCGTTTCACTGAAAGGGGATTTAGCAAATGTAGCACATATCAGATTTCCTGATAGACACAGTGAGTTTTTCTCTTATTAGTAAATACAACTTCTTTTTGAAGCTGTTCATAGGTGGGAGCTGAATGAAGAGGAAGTTACTTTTTTTCCAACTACTGTACAGCGCTCTGTGTCTACAGGAGAGCTGGAGAAAGATCAGAGGAATATTCACGTACTGTCATGCATATGTACAAAACTTCTAATTGATTAATCATACATTATGCAAGCCTGTCAAACAACATGTTAAAATATATACCAGAGTTTCAAAAATGATGAATTATTATTAAACTTTCTGAGATTCCTACAGCAGGTAAAAAATGACTGAATTCATCATCATGATGATTGTATAAGAACTGGCAGTAACTCACTTAGAAAGACAAGAACCATTATTTTCTATGAGGACTTCTCTGTTTGAACCTTCAGTAACAAAATTCCTTTTATGGGCTCTTAAGAGGTACCAAGAGCCTAGAAACTGAAGTATGCTACATGCAGTCCTGCATATTGTGCTCTTCTGAAAAAGGAGGTCTCACACTGCTGCCCCTGCACACGTGGAATTAGGAAATCAAAGCAGCAGTCTCCAGAGCAGGCCTGCTGACCTGACCATCTGCAGAGGACAAGGCTGCAGTGATATAAATTTCTGTTGTCAGGTCATTGAAGTAGGAGGAGGCAGAAAGGTGGAAGAAGCAGGAAGTTGGAAAAACATCATTTTGTCTCTCCTTGAAAATTTCCCATGACCCACAGAAGCTGACTAAGCTACAAATACAGAGGCCATGAATTCTCAGCAATGCTTACTGGTGAAACACATGATTCCGAATGCTTCAGAATCATCACAAAACAGTGATGTATCTGACAACCTTGGTAGGAAATACCAGTTCTTCAGTTCTTGCACAGAATCTTTTCCATTCCCCATGTAAATTAATCCACATTTTCTTGTTTCAGAACAATCATTTAACACAAACATTTAGGAGAGGAAGACTGAAGTTTGACACAGGGCCTTCACACATGCATTTTACTGTGTCAGTGAAAATAAACTGATTTCCAGCCAATTTTGAAGGACTTCCACACCTTTGTGGATTTGGTGCTCACGTGATGCATAGTGCTGTTGAACTGCTGGGGTCCTTAGAAGAAGACCATAGAAAAGTCTGAGAAGTTGTTGATGTTAGAGGACACTGAAATACCTGGGCTGTGGTCTGTGGGATGGATACTCAGAAATAGTGATGAGGCATAGGAACAGGCTGCCAGGAATGTGGTGGAGTCAACTGCTCCTGAAGGTGTTCAAGAACCATGTAGATGTGGCACTGAGGGACAGGGCTTAGTGGGCATGGTGGGGATGGGCTGACAGTTGGACTAGATGATCCTAAAGGTCTTTTCCAACTCTAATGATTCTATGATTCTATCAGGCTAGAACTAAAGTCTGTACAACACCTCAGCAAAACATCTCCCATTTTGCCACAGGCAGGAAATATCTGCATTCACAGTCAGAGTCAAGCCAACACACAGCTCTCTAACTCCAGGATGATCAGCCCTCTCAATGCTGAGATTCATATAAAAAATGTTTACAAGGTTGAAAGCCCCTGGATGCATACTACAAGCCTTAAAAATTCAGTACGGGGGACTCTGAGGGAGAATCAAACTGGCAAAAAGTGAAAATCTTTCTTCAGCTGTCCTCCACGACTCGTGGAGCAAGCTTCTATATCCCAGGGCAGTTCAGGAACTGTGTTTCAGACATCTTTTCCTTCCCCCTGCAGCCCTGCTTCCAGGAACACAGTGTACTCTTGCAGGGGTGAGGAATTGCTCTGAAACAGCTCAAGGGCTCAAGAGTTTCAGGAGCTATAATTTAGCTTCCTATGCTCTTTTAGTTAATGCACAAGAATGGATTTCTTATGATACAAGTGGAGCCACTGAATGCAAATGACGAAGGCTGCAATTTTCTTCATCACAAGGCTGCACACCCATCCAGCCCTTGAGGCGATCATGGAGTGGTGCCTTCCCACCACATGTCTAGTTTTGAAGGATCACCTAGGAGAATGGGTTTGAGGCTGCAGGAATTGGGCAGCCATTCTGTATGGTAATCCACAGAGAAAGCATTCCCACTTTCAGCTCAGTCAGCAAAACGGCTGAGGTGGAAGACAGTCATGATCCTGCAGATGGGCAGAAAGAATAAATAAATAAATAAAGGACAAAAAGCTATTTTCCTGTGAGGAAGGGTTAACACTGTGCTTGTGGAGTGGCTGATTTAATGACTTAAAAACTTAAGTTGAGAACAAACTTAATTTAAATGTAGTTTATAGGTCAACATAATTACTAAGAAATACTGGTCTATCTCTGGTCAGAGACAGACAATTCTTGCATCACATTACCCATTTATAATTTGGAGTGTAACAACCTGATGACATTTTGATGTCTCTGTAGTTATTTGGGGAACTTTGTACAGCTTGCAAGAGTTCTGCCCAAGTTAGTTCTCTAGAACTGAGAAAGATACTCTGCTACAATACACTCTTGAGTCTCTGTTTCAGCAAAGGATTTAACACCCGCTTTGAAGTAAGCTTTGCCTTTCAACTTGCACATTAGCTCACATTTGAGAATATAAGGTAATTTGCAGACAATTTCAGATGATACACATTGCCTGGAAAACTTTTCACAACTTTCTGGAAAGGAAAGAGGAAGAAGAAACCCACACTGCAGCCTGTAGGACCCAGTGTCAAGTTTTAGCATGCAGCATATTCATTATCAAATTACAGCCCATGTAAAGCAGAGTTTGCAAGAGCCATGGTAGTCTGGCTTTTTACCGGATGGAGACAACAAATCACTGGAGTAAAGCTGTAAGAAAAACTGTAGGCTGTGCAGAGTCTTTCAGTACTTACCGAGTTTCTTTGTTTTAACTCTAGAGTTGCTAACTTAGATTTGGCTTGCAAATAATTAAAAGTTATTTCAACTATCCTCATTACCGTCAGCCTCAAATGTAAAAAAAAGCCTGGCTTCAAAAGACGGTGACATAATGAGTGTAGAGTATAATGGATATTACTACTTTGCTTCCAGGCACCTTGGAGGAACAAACATAAGTTTATACTCTTTTTTTAACTCTGTTTGGGTCTAATTCCATTTCCTCTGTAGTTGTCTTTCTCTGGGTCTATGACGACAATCAGTGATAATAGCTGACTACAAGCAATTTAGCTGCAGATTTACAGGGTAAAAAATGGAAGGAAACAATGAACTCCATAAAAACAGTATTGGGGGAGGGTATTCATGTAACCCCATCCCTGTCTTTTCTCCTCTCCCCATTACCTCAGGGAACAACTATGTTTATCCCACATTTTAGCATATTTGAACAAGGAAAATTAAATCAGCTCTTTCCCTGGAGTTATTGGAAAATGCTTAATTAAGGCTCCTCAGAGTCCCTTCACACATCTTGTTATGAAAAGTCCAGGGTTTACAGCTTCTAGCCACAATAGCTTAGAAATGCCAATTGCCAATAATGCCTTATTCAGAGAATACACATAAGTGAAATATTAGGCACAGATAATGACTGTGATGGCTCCTATCAGGATGAAGATTTCCCATATCACAGATTAATAGACTGGGCAATACTCATTGCTCCTCATGGCTTTTTGCCTTGTCACAAATCTAGGTTAGGAGGAAACTGGATGTGTGCATGGAGGCTCATAAATTTCATTACTGCAATGGGGCCAGTCCTGCACGAAAGAGTGCATTATCATGAAACAGCCTTTATTTAGTCCTTACTGTCACTATCCAAAAAAGCAAGAATATTTTTTTCTCTAAGATTTTTTTTTTAATTTGGTCAAATTCAAACCATCAGAAAGACAAGAAGAACAAATATAAAAATCCTGATTCCTAGAAAAAAAAATTGCAAGGTTCTTTAAACTACTGGACTATATGCCAGCATTAAGCCAGTTCTGTACGTAGAATAAGAAAAGAGTCTGGATTAAAGAGAGTAGCTACCACAATGCCTACAAGCATTCAAAATAACCAGAAAAATAAAGAAGAAAAAAAATTTATTAGTCAAAGATTTTCCTTTAGCTTTCCATGAATTCCTGTTCTCAACTGATTCACCACTAATTAGAGATGAGAAATGTCAAAATAAACTAAACAAAAGCAAAATATTATCTGTACCATTCTTCTTAGATTTGCGATCTAAATTCATGAACTATGTTGAAAATCACCTAAATAAACACATCTGTTAAGCTAACATTTTCCAGTGATAGCAGTCTTAATGTTGTGAAATGTGTTTGATGTGTTCATGTTACAAAGACCAGTTTCCAAAATGTTACTTTCCAACTTTTTTTTAAAGTGTAAACCAAGCCTTTTCCTGTTGGCTCTGAGGTGGCCAAGATATATTTCATTTAATACTGGCTAAAGCTAGAGGTAAAATATTAAAATACTCTAGTGACTTCATAAGTACATTGGAAAGAAAATATTTTGAGGGCTGCATGCTCTTTATTATAGCTCAATTTGGAGAGCAGAACAAAAAGATTTAGGTCTGTTAATTGTCTTCTAAAGTCACACACTGCATCACATTACTTTACAATAGTGTCAACGGTTTACTGGCTAGTTCGTCCAGTTCCGTGACTGGCGGGGCGGAGGGATTTCACAAAATCTGCACCTCTGGAAAAAAGGGAACAGGGGACCCCAAAATAATTAAAAACAGCAGCAAGGATCTGAGGAGAAACAAGCTAATTTACTAAACATGGTAACAGAATGCAAGATAACACACCATAATACAATATAATTACGATTGAAGCTAATAAATCAAATACAATGAGAGAGAGAGAATGTCCAAATGGTGGATAGGCCTCACCATAACGCTGAGGTGAGATGCACAGTCCAGTTGAGCAGCAGGGAGACGGGAGGAGAACCAACGAAGAAGAGCGGACAAAATAGAATCACAGAATCACAGAATTGTAGGGGTTGGAAGGGACCTCCAGAGATCATCGTGTCCAACCCCCCTGCCAAGGCAGGTTCCCTACACCAGATTGCACAGGTAGGTGTCCAGGCAGGTCTTGAACATTTCCACAGAAGGAGACTCCACAACCCCCCTGGGCAGCCTGTTCCAGTGCTCCACCACCCTCGCCATAAAGAAGTTCTTGCGCACATTCGTGTGGAACTTCCTATGCTTCAGCTTATGTCTGTTTCCCCTTGTCCTGTCTCCATGTATCACTGAAGGTCACTCATGGCCAACCTGTCATCCACCAGGATGCCCAGGTTAAGTCCCCTGGGGAATGTAGTTCTTCTCTTCTGAGCAGGTACCCAGAACTTGAGCATTGACAGTTAAACTCCCAGTGCACTACATGATGTTATGATGTGGAATACCAAAAACCAAAAATCACAAAACCATGACAAATAGTAAGGTAGGGAAGATCATACTTAACAAACTAACTAACCACCTAACAAAAAAGCCCCACAGTTGGCTGCTCAAATAGAAGGTCATCAATTATATGAAGTGATGATACAAAAGGGCCTGTAATTCACAGAGAGTTATACATCTGTGAGCGTTTGCACCTATGTCTAGGCAGAGAAGTCAAAACATCTAAATGTTCTTTTTGAAGTGAGTGCAGGAAGTATTATTTCCCTTCAGGGTGCAATATCAGGTCCCTCGTGGGAATGATTGAAGCACAACCTGTATAGTGATAAGTGATGATTAGATGGGCAAAGAGTGATTAGAGCAGAGAGGTGCTTGTTGAACTCAAGAAGTCATACTTGCAGTGGCTTTTCCTGTATTTCTCCTGCGCAACCACATGGATATCTGCCCAGACACAAACAGCCCATCTGCACCATTTTAATCTTTGCCCTCTCCTGTAGCTTGGGAGGCTAGCTGGGCATCGGACAGGGAGTGGTGAGCAATTGTTTGTGCATATATACATGTTATATTTCCCTTTTAGCAAAGAGTTTTATCTTAACCAATGAGTTCTACTTTTTTTTTTTTTTTTTCTTTCTTCAATTCTCTCCCCCTTCCCACTGGGAAGGTGGGAATGAGTGAATAACTGTGTGGTACAAGCATTGGATACTTAGAATGATCTCACAAACCCCCCAGTCTCGTAATATTAAGTGCTGCAACAAATACATACACTCATTAGAACACAGACAACAGACAATAGCCCACATTAAAGTGCTTTAATCTTCTCACAGTACAGCAACTGCAGCAGTTAAGTTGAGGTCATCTGCTCTTGGAAGACTTGACATAATTTATATGTAAGTAAATAAACCAGAGTGTACTGCTAATACTGATTATACAAAACAACAAATGGTATTTTCAATACCAAATACTAAAATGAAGATATATTCATGTATTCATGGAACACATGGGCAATGTGTATGGGTCCACAATTAACTGAATTCAGTGAGCAAATCACAGTCAGAAATGACTGGGGTGAAAAGAGAGAGTGACAGCAATTATCATCCTGCAAGATGAATTAGGATGTCAGAGCAGTGCAAATTTTAAACTGAAAGCTGCTTTTCTTCTCTCACCCACACTCCCCTCAAATAATGTCCTAATAAATACGAGAGACGCACCTCAGTTCTGGCAGCGCTAACAGTAATGTGTAACTTCTTTTAACAAAGTCCAAAATCCAAGAGGCAGGACAGGTCCTGCAGGGCAAGTGTCACCCTTCTTCAGCTGCCTTTCAGGTCTCTCAGCTGTGATGATGGGACTAGAGCAATAGAGCTGCTGGGAGGAAGGGCACAAGAATAGCAGGAAATGTGAGAGTTGTATGTCACATCAGAAAGCAAGTGTGAATGGTGATGATCATAGGTCAAGGATGGGTAAGACAACAAATGTGCAATGCTGAGACCAAAACAACAGGAACACAGGAAATAGTGGAGAAGACAAATATATCAGATGAGGTAAAAGCTGGCAACAGAAAAAGGAACAGGGTGTGTGAGTCACAAACTGGTTCTCCAACATCAAAAATTAGATAGGAGGAAAGAGAGAAACACCCAAATGGTGAGAAAACAATTCCAAAAACAAACAAACAAACAAAAAAAGAGCTTTAGACCAGTAATTTGGAGGTCATTAAATTTCTTAAGAAAGTGGTTTTTCTAAGTTACAAGCTAAATTCCTTCATTGCAAACATCAGATGCAGAGATTGCACCAATAAAAAAAAGCTTTCTGATTATGCCATTCTTGCTACATTGCATGATTTGCACTTGGTGGAGGTGGGGGGAAAGAATAGCAAAAAAGTTTCCAAAGTCAAAATTTCCATTTCAACACTTTTATAAGATAAGCACTCTGATTTTTTTCAATAAAATATACTTTTTTATATGTCCTTCAGTTCTGTTTGTTTGATCAGGAGATATTTTTTAACCTTCTGTTTGCCTTAAAAAAAAATTGAGGACTCCTATGTTTGGCTACTACTTGACAGGGTCATACCAGCTGTAAAAATAGCTCAAGATTTCTCCTGCCCACATACCCAGAGAGTAGTATAAACCTGTATGAAATTACTTCTCTTTCTTCTTTTAGCTGCCAGTGAACCAAAAGGGGAAAAAAAAAAAATCAATCATTCATTCAGTTTTAATTCAGAACATTCTGAGCCTGGCGTTCTCTCACAAATCCTTCTGAGCTCCTGGTTAGATTCTGATTGCATTTGATCCGCTCTGGAGAAGGCCCACAGATTATAAACTCTTTCTGACAAGGACTCTCATTTATTTACTGCTGCTTGGAGTTGCCTTAGGGCAACACCACGTGGTACGGGAGGCCTGAAAGACTGCTGAAGCTCCCTTTCCCAGCATTGTCTATGTTTTGTTGTATAATTTAACAAAAATACAAATTCCACAACTTCTGAGTTTTGTATTTTTTATTTTGCTTTGTTCTGAAAACTGAAAAGCAATCTTAATTGAATGCTTCTTGAAAACATTTCAGCAACATATACCCCATGTTCTACTTCAAAATTCTTCCTTATTATGCTTTTCCTTGATGATTAAAGTAATTATCAGCAACTTAATGCCACTGCTGTCTGCTTTCAGCTGCATGCTCCAAGAATACAGCCATGCTCTGCTGAACTGGGAGCCTAAGGTTCAAAGCCAGAAGCAAGAACTGTGGGAACTATTTTAACAGCTCTCTCCTCATGGAACAGTAATGTAGGAATTTTGTCAAGACTGGATTTTCATATTTGACTGAATGACTTGACAGACTGTGGTACTGAAGTATGCTAAGAAAAAGACAGCGCTTCACTGAAAAGAACATTGAAACATTTCCCTATTTATTGACTCCGTTTAGATTGGCCCATTTCTCTTAGGAATCTGTGAACTCTGCAACAAAGCCTATTGATGATACAAATTCTAGCACTGCTGTTGGCTGCAAGCAGCGAAACATGGGAGAAGAAAAACATAAAATAGAGACTACTGAATTATATTTTTTATAAAAAAAGCCATGTGTTGTATCATGTAGCTGATTCAATTACAGTTAATACAGCTATGCAGATTAATAAAGCTATACAGATTAATCCCTGCGTATTGAACCATTTTTAAAACAAAGGGACTTAATTTTTTGTGACCATCTATCCTCTCTGTGGACAATTTTTCTTTTACAAATGCCGAAGTTGAAAATGGCCATACTGAGAATCATATGTTGAAAATAGGTGCTTTGTTAGAGGGAAAATGAGAGTGTTCATGCAGATACAATAGGCTACTATTTAGTGTTCATAAATTAGTGAATGCATTTCTTGGAAAGCTGCTGCTGCTGGAAGGCATGGCAGCAATGTAGGTGGTCTTCCAAGTTTAGTAGTTATTATCAACAAATTCTAGTACAGAAAGCAGTGTGAAGAAAAAGATGCTAGAAAATAGATAGATTTGGTGAACTAAAATGATTTTATGCATAAAACCTTGCCTAAAACCTAAAGAGTCTTACTCATGCTGCAGTAAAAAGCTTCATGTCTTGGGAAAATTCAGAAAAAAAACAGATACTTTAGACCAGATACTTACATACTTTTCCAGGCTAGCCAGACTTCCAAATAGGCATATATGCATTTGACAAGTAGGAAATGTTACAATACTTTCTGTTGGTGTGTTGTTGTTGTTTTTCTGGTCATATTTAACAATCTGTCTGTGATTTCACACAGTAATTCTGACCCAGATCTTGGAGTGACATTGATTTGTCCCCATTGATGTTATGACTGCTTAAATATCAAGACTTCCAGATAGTATTCTGAACAGTGGAATTGTATTAATTTTCCACGTTTTTACATTTTCCTAATTCCTGTACCCAGTCTTCTTGAGCACACACTTCTCAGTATCTTTTTATATCTTCCTTTCATCTGTGTCTTTAGGCCTCTGTCACATCACCTTTTTTTTTAGGTAATCTTTCAGTATTTTTCCCCTGAAGAGTAATAGCATTCACTCAATTCCTTCTTAACACACACATTTCCTGGCAATGCTAATGTTAATCTGTTAGAGACAGGGAGCATTCAGTGCACTAAGTCTACACAACCTGAAAGATTAGACCCACGCCTGATCATTCCTCACATTCTGTTTATGTCTCCTCTGACCATTCCCCACATTTTATTTGTGTCTTAGACTAGCACTGCCTATCTCACTGAAAATGTATAATTTCATGTGGTGGCCCTAATGGTTTTGAGAAGCATCACATACTCACGGTCTATAAAATAAGGCTATGTTCTACATTTAAAAAAACAATTTGTAATTTTCTGAGTCTAAATGGTTGCCTAATATTCAGAACAGGTGGTGCAGACGTTCCCAGAAATATGGAAAGATTAACATGAGGAAATAAAAAAGTTGCTAGACGCTGACAATTAGGTCAATATAATCCTAAGAACTGTCTTTCAGCAATGAGAAATTAAAAAGAAAAAATACTTCTAGTGACAGATGAGTATAAATCACCCACAGAATATGGAAAGGCATAATATTTAAGCTACAAGAGCAGAAAAGGAAATACACTAAATAAGAAAATTACAAAAAACTACCATAGTATCATGGAATAGAGATCTAATGCATTTTATTGCACCCTGGTGCTCTGCCACTGTTAATGTTGCTGTCATTGCTGCACTCTATGTTTGCTGTCCACAGAGAAAGCTCACCACCAGACTTGGATGACTTCCACGCTCAGACATGGCACGGCAAAATAATAGGCTATAAAGACACTAATTTCAGAAAGTGAGTGCTGACTGTGAAATTTAATAATAACAACAACAACAACAACAACAACAACAACAACAACAATAATAATAATAATAATGAGTTATTAAGAATTATTAATGAGCATGACTATTTGCAGATCACCTCTAATCCAGAGAGAATCAAGGCACTCACCACATTTTACAAAGTGATTTATGAACTGTGTACCAGGGGGATCATGTCACTTCTCAGTGAAACCTCTGGAACAGCATTTCACAAAAAAGAAGTATAGAACAGAGGATGAGGAAGGAATCATTTGCCTATTTGAGAGTGCAGTGTCAATCTGTGTTGTGCCAATTGGAACTTGCCCAGGGCTCTAAAGCTAACTCCTCTAATCCTGTGAAAGTACTGGAGTATCATAACAAATTGTGTCTGATGTTTCATCCAAAACACAAGAAAAAGACAGAAAGCGCAAATTATTGATCACCACCACAGATGACATTCTAAAACTCATTTCCTTTCTTACCCAGCCAAGTGTCTATTAAAAGCTTTCACCAGAGTTGTTTGCAACAATTGCTTTCTGCTGCTGCAGAGTACACTGCAGTGACTCAGACAAAGCCATGAGGCTTCAGAACATTTCCTTTCTGTTTACACATGCATACACACCCCTCAAAATGAAAGCAGGTTTGTTTACTAAACTGGGACTGGGAGCAAGAATGTATCCTGTAAACTTTCTTGGATAATTCAGCAAGTACTAATACCTCTTGTATAAGCATTTTATGATCATAAGACAAACAACATCACCCATCTCTTGACTTCCACTTCTATAAAATAATAGACATAAAAATCATATATTACATCTGAGATATGCACAAAAGTATGTCCTTGAAAATACAATGTGTAATAAGCACGTTTAATGAAGATAAAGGGTCAAAAAATTGCTTTCTCGTTTATCGCAGTATTTTCTCAACACCCTAATTCTTAAAATCTAGAAGACAAAAGACACCATATTTCATGGACAAAGGCTACACAGCTGGACACTGACTCTGAGTATTGGATTACTTACCTAAAAAATACTTCATCTGAAGAAATCTCTAAGGTACTCAAGATAGAGAATAAACATTTTTAACCATCACATATTTTATTTCTCCCCTCACATTAAGGGAAGTACAGTGACTAAGCTGAAAATGCCTGTGTTGCTCCTTGTATATGGAAAGTTTAACAGTCTGTGTACAGTGCCAATATCAACATACTGCTTATTTGCCGAGCAGTGCTGGCTAACATCAAAAGCACACCTTTAAGAGAGTACTGAAAGGCACTAACCCACAACTGCACTCAAGTAAGAACAGGATAAAGAGGTGATTGTGTCTAAATCTGTTCCTCATCATTTTATATCCCAGATGGAATGAAAGATAGAAATACTGTACTTCACTCCTAGCTCTCTTAAACTGGTGACATGTACCATTTCAGCTCTCTGTCTAGCTCCAAGCATGTCAAAGCCAATGTTAATGAAATGTGATCTCTCTTTCCTTCTTCCCTGCACAGCTGTTTAATTAGAGGACTCAGCGAGGAAATAGTAACATCACAAATACAGTGTACTCATCTCTGTATAGATGCCATTAATAATAACCTGCAAGCCAACTTCAATGGGACTGTTACTTGTGGCAAAGGAGGCTATACACTGTAGATAAGGCAAATAAGCTTTTTTTTTTTTCCCCACTCACTGTTTAACACCAACATTCCAATGGATGATAAGCAAAGTTTCAGCAGCTCAGGTTTTCCAGGCGTTCAGCTCCATTCACCAAAATTGTTCAACCTCACAGAATCCAGGTGCAGAATATAGATGACTTTGACCTTCAGTTCTCTCCACAAAGAACAAAAGGCTACTTAATTCCAGGAATTTCAGAGCTCATTCTTCATACGACACCAGGAAAGATGTAACTCAGCAAAGCTGGGACCTGTCTACCTTCCACAAAGGCAGATCCCTAGTAGTTCCCATTCCAAAGATATGCTACTCTAGTTTTTCCTCCCCACATGTGGGACACAGAGGGCTGCTACTACCCTGTCAGAGTCTGTATCTCCAATACCCACAGCAACTCATCAAGAAATGGGATGATGAGCACTGGAAGAGACTAAATTATCTGGTGAGGCTGAAGACCAGCAAACAATTTCTCAAACAACTAGACAGTAGCATCACTGGTTATGCATGTGGGTCATTCAGAACTAATCATCCTACCAACCTCACACATTTCTTTCCAGACCAGATCTTCCCAATGAAAAAGCAATCAAGAATTAGTGTGATGGCTTCTTATCTTTTATTTGAACTTATCATTATTTATCTTTCCATCTTTCAGATGGATTGAGATTTCCTTTCTATTCTCTTTCCTTCTCTTCCTCTTGCCTTAGGAACGACTTCTTGCTGAATTCCTGTCTTTTTAAGGGGATATTTTAGTTTGTTCTCTGTTTTACCTCTTAAACAATGGGACTTCTATGCAAACCTCTGTGTCAGTAAAGCACTTGCCACACTTGCTGCGATGAAAAGTTAATAATGCACAGTATTTGTGGATAGAAATAATTGTATGGACACACAAAGACAGAATCCACCAGGAAATAAGTCATTATAACAAGCTTTAAGTTATGTCACTATCCTTCCTTCTTAGATAACCTGTTTTTTGCTATGAAAGACCTAATTTAAGAATAGTTTACACCAGCCACACATAACTAGAGATTTGCACACAGTATTCATCACAGCCCTATCCTCAGCAAGTAAATGGCATTTGCATGCAGGGGTATAACTATAGCACAAAGACCCTGCAAAGTCTGACACAGGGTTAACTACTGATACTCTATGAATTATTCAGCAATTGGAATTTTAGTAGTGTTCAGAATTATTCAGAACAATAAAAAAGTATGTGTTTTGGAATAAAAAATAAGACTACTCATTTGAATTGAGAAACAATTGATAAGGTGTCACTGAAAATCCCACAACAGCTAAAATATTTTCACAGCACTGGATATCATATTTCACTTTTTATTAAATTAATTTCATGTGTAATGAAGGCAGAAGTATCTGCCATGAGGCTAGCAATACTTTTTTGCCAGCTTTGCTACGCATTATGCAAGAGACACTATGATTTTACATTAAGAATGACAAAATCAATTTGTGATAGCAGTTTTTCTAGAAAGTTCCACAGAAACAGAGAATGTTAATCTGTTGCTCATTAGCACTTCATTGTACCTATCTTTTCCTCTGGCTAGCAGAAATTTTGGCAGCAATATTTTAACATTGTTCAAAATGGTAAACTTACTTACTACCTTTTATTTTATTGCTATCATTGTGGCAATGGAGAGCAAAATAAAATTTAGATTCAGTCAGAGTTTTCATACTGCCATACCTCCATGAGTACCAATTATTCCAACTACTCATATATTATGAAGATGAGTGGTAGCTGCACAAATATTTTTGAGAAAGAGATACTGTTTTCAACAGCTAAGGTTTTTAGAAGCAAGCAATGAGCTGAATTCTCAGTTTGGAAAATCTTCTGGGCATTCAGTTGAACTTCCAAAAATTAAGCATTAAAATACATGGTCTAGAACTGGATATGTTTACAAGCCCTGTACTTGTATAAGCACCCAAACAACAGTGTTTCATCTGTAACTTCTCTATTTTAATCTCTTTCGTCTGCTACAAATCTTGCAACAGTTGACTTCCAAATGTCAATGACTTCCTTATCTGTATTAAGGTGGGGAAAAAAAGTTTCAGAAAAACATTTATTTCTAAATATCAGTATTGTACTTCTGATCAACACACAGAAAAAGCAAGTGGCATGATAGGTGTGAAAGAATCAAACTTTTCTTGAGATCCACAAAAAATCTAGTTCATATTTTAAGCTGAAGTCTTAGAATCATTGTTAAAAGTTAATTTTTTTCCACAGATCATCATAAGATATTTGGTTCCACAGTCACTTTTGTGTGTAAGCTGTGCATCTAACTACTGTTACCATGAAATACTTTACAGGCAATCATGACTTGGAACGAGCATCCAAGGCCTGGAAGCTTAACAGCAAGAATTAGAAGTCAAAAGAAAGACAAAATCAAAGGTGTAACAGCTTATCTGGTAGGACTCAGAGACATAGCCTGCAGGCAATACCCAGCACTGTCAGCTCCACAAGAAACCCTGGATAGTAAAGCTGCTTTCCATGCTGCAGCTGTCCAGGGAGGCCCACAACTGGGGTAGGGTCTCTGCAGCAACACCTCCACCTGTCTCCTCAACCTTGCTGCCATTAGGAACACATGCCCCAATACTTCCGACACAGTGAATTGTGGGAGAACTTTTCCCAACTCATTCCCAAGAAAAAATAAATAAATTACAAAGGGCATGTAATCACAAGAGTTTATCGTCTGTCTCTTCACCAATCCTGGTAACATCAGCTCTCACCTACAATGTCTGAAATGAACTTGCACACCTTAGCTGGAGTCACCACCTAACAAAATACAGATAAGAAAAAGGTAGAGATAATTCAGTAAGTCACCAGAGAGTGCTAACTTTTAGTCCATCCACAGCAAATATTATTTCCATTAGTTCCAAGACTTCTCCTTATCTCCCCAGCTAATGAATACTGTAAAAAACACAAGAAAGCCCAGACCCAATGCATGCAATAAGGGACCTTTTAATTTGCCATTTCACTAAATGCTTTCTATAAGTAAAGTTAACTAGACTACACTTTCTGCTATGGCTTTGAAATAATTTTTATTGGAAGATGGTAATCCCTCTAATAAACAGAGGTGTATTTGACAAAGGTATTTCAGGTATTTCTACAGAAGTGTAATTGGGTCATATTTTTCTTAACAAGAAAAGCAGCATCTTGAAGCTGATGTTATGTTTATTTAGAGTAGGGTGAAAAGAACACATTAGAATCAAGGTGAATGGTATCCAGTGGTGAAAGGAGGAATTTGCCAAGTGTGATAAATGTGCCAATGTTATCAGACCTACTGGCAACGTTTGCTGAGGCTGATGACAAACAGCTTCTTCCTCAGCTCTGGTGCACTATGCAATGATCTCAGACTGACAGAAAAAAGAGAGGAAAGGAAATGAAAAGAACCTTCACACTGCGTTACAGTTAATTAGAAGCAGAAATCTGGGAGACAGAGAAGTCTTACCTTCTGAAATACCACTTGTCCCTCTTTAGATTCTATTATGCCCCAAGGCTGAATAAATATTCTTTTGTTGTTTGGAGCCAAGTGATGACTCTGCTGCAGAAATATTTCTAGTTCCCTTGTGCAATAGAAGATGAATGTATGGGAGTTGTTTTTTTGTTTTTGTTTTTGTTTTTTGTCCAGCATCAGCAATGAAAGTAAAACAAGGTCTATTAAATCTGGAGAGATGAAAAAAAAAAAAAAAAAAAAAAAAAAAGTAGATCACAGGAAATTACACTTTTATTCTGCACTTGTAAGATTGCTAGAAGGAGCTGATTGTACAAAAAAAGGTAAAAATCAGCCTGCCAGAAGCAACCACTTCCCCTTTAGGGACTGTCACCATATTTTGATTTACCAAGGATACATTTTCCCAAACCTCTGACAAGAAATATGACCTCTATAGCAGTTCCTCAATTTCTTCAATCTACTAGAATCACCAATAACCAATAGTGATTTACCATATTTATTCCAGTAGTTATTTGTATCTCGGCACTTGAAAATGTTTTCTACACCAGAAATTTCAGGAATTGTCTAAGAATCTATTCACATTTCCTTTTGGACCACATAGCACTGTTTCCCATTTCACTCTCTTACAAACAACACAGTACACTGTCTAGAATTAGATGTATTCTAGTCAAGCACTTGCTGGTTTTTTTCATTTGTTTCCTTTTTTATTATTATTATTTATTTTGAAGTTGCCCACCTGCCTAAAGGACTTGCTCTCAGTCAAGCTCCAAAGTACCTCAGTTTGAAGAGATCCAGTCATTCGACCCTACTCTTGTACTCCACCCCAGAAACCAGATATTCATCCAGACAGACATGCTGAGAGAGGATCACCCAGGGTTTAGCACATGCACTGACCATGCAGTTAGTGGAATAATAGACAAAATACAACAAGAACCAGCACTTTCTCTTAAACATCTCCAGTCAGAGAAAGACTACTTGACCCACCTCCTTCTACTGCAAAGTCCTGTTTCAAAAATGGGAACAGAACAACAGAACCTTCAGTAAGGTTTTAGTCCTCTTTCTGGGATGTATAGAATGTGAAGGGTACAATCTTCGATCAAAGGAATTATGGAGACCAGGATTTCCACTCAAGCCAAATTACACTATACTCACCCCAAATTCTAAACCATAATGAAAGAAAAATCAACACTATCACACTTCCTCAAAAGCAGCAAATTAAGACCTTCATATAAAGGAGAGAAGCCTAGGCCACGGATCAGAAATGGAAAAGTCCTTCTTCCTACAGCCAGGAGAAAGGGTAAAGCAGGCAAGAAGAAAGGGCCTACAACTCTTGCCTGCAGGGTTTCTTACTGACCACCACACACAGTGTTCATGGACTCTGCTAGGTACAAAGCTGGTCCATGGGCTGCCTCACTAATCACAGTGCTCATGTGGCAACATCCCTGATCTCTGCTTGATGAGTGCAGCAACCAACAAATCACTGACGCACATGTGACATTTTGATGGTATTTTTTCATCAAGTAAATCTCTTCAGCTTTCATGGTCTCTGTTTGCAATGTGACTTCCACAGCATTGTCCTACCATGGTCACTCTCGATCACTGCCATAATAAGCACAAATAGTTTCACAAAACAGAACCCAAAAATGTAGTATAAGAGGAACCATGAAACTGAAATAGTATGGCTTCCTGACACAATTAAAATAATGAATTCCATCAGCTGAGACTGCAGCTCCTATAACTTCAGTGACTCAATGAAAACACGCTTCTTTGTTAACATCTGAAGTCATGTAGAATTTGAAAGGCCTTTTCCCACTTAATGGTCACTCCAAACTCTTAAAATTGAGACATCCAGTCCCTGCCCAGTCAATCAGATTTTGAAGGACCATTTTTTGCTATAACCTATGAACAGTTTTATCCATATATATTCCATATATTCCATATATGGAACAATGTGTGATTTCTAAATTAAATTTGAACTGCAAGCCCTGAAATTCTATATATTTGCATTTAAAATCTTTAGCTATGGTGGTTATCAATTTAAAAAGTTTCACATTTGTGTTTTTAAAGAACCTGTGAAACAAAGTAACTGTTGTGCAAGCACAGTATTTTCAGATTTTGTCCTTGCATTATTTTAGTGAAGGAACAGATCTTACTTTCCAGTCCTGGACTATGTCATCTCTGGAGGCCACCAGAAATAGGAGCAACATGCTTAAATTGTTGGAAAGATATAATTCTGTTGAACACGTTACTTGAGCAGAAACATTTATCTCATGCTTTGAGTGTCTCTGGGAAACTGCTCCAATGCTTGGTCTTATGAGACTTATGCGTAAGATGTGCCTTTACTAACAAATAAGGCTGGTCCAGGGCACAAAGCCAAGCTGTAGTCCAGATAATCTGAACCATTCAACCAACAGTCCTGGGTATGGCTTTGGCTTGCACAGACTTTCACAAGCAAGGTCCACACACAGTTCCCAGCCCTGGCCCATGCCATGGGGACATTTCCTGCAGGCACTTCAGATGCCAGTATCATGCTTGGGGTACAGGGAAGGCATTCAGACATAGATACACACTGGCCATGTTATCCAGTGTCAGAGACAGAGAACAGACTGAAGTGTCTTCAGTGACAGCAGCACAGCTGCTCTTCAGAAGAACTGGTACAACCTTTTTGTTACAGAGCACAATGGGTGACATTGGGCATTGCCCTGAGATTAGTGACAGCTGAATTAGAACTCTGTTACTTATTGCACTCAATTTTCTTTCCTCAAAGTGTTAAAAAAAGACTATGCTGAAGCTGAAAATATCTTTTGCAAAGAAGAAGCAGCGAAAACAGGCCAAACATCATCTTGAACACTGGAGATCATATTTATATCTCAATTTCTCTGCCAAAGGTCTTACCTGTAGAATTAATTTTTTAGCCAATTAAAACCCAGTTAACAGTGCATAATACCTACTGACAAGCCTATAATTACACAGGCACAGTATTGTCCTGAGTCAAATACTTACAACCCAAATTTGTAAAATTTTCTTTTCAGTAATACCAAAAACCTGAGTCAAGACAGACTGAATTCAACAGCTCTGTAGGGATGGCAGTAGGCTGTAGGTCTTCTTCCAGAGTATGTATTCTACTGAGATATAACAGATTACAACATTGCTTATTTCTTAGACAACAGTGTTAGGAACTAAGAAAAATAGCGCTTCAGTAACAGCAGCTATGTTACAGTTGTAAAAACACCCTGATAAATGAGCAGACATACATATATTTCATATCTTCAATCCATGACATTTCCTTATGATACATAATTGAGATTTGTTACAACAGCAAACAAGTGGAAGTAAGACTATTAACAGGTTATTTGTTAAGAAAAACCTGGAAACAAGCAACAGAGTGACCTAAGAATACATACAGAAAGAGATAGAAATAACTATTGATAGGTGGTTACTTGCAGTGAATTCCAGTTTTACAGAATTCAAATCTGCTATCCATAGTCATTCTGTACTTAGAGGTGCTGCAGGGACCAGAATGGAAGGACTTCAGCTTAATTTACTTTCTCTGTCTAGAGACAGACAAATGTTCCTCTGTAGCCACAGGGGAGACCAAGGGACCGCATATCCTCTCGACCCTTACCATAGGGTGCACTATTTTCCTCTCAGATGCTGCTCCTCCTCTCCTATTCTCTCCAGTTATATTACAAACAGCTGAAATACAAGCATAGCTCAGTTAAACAGATTTCCCATAACGCCTACACTGAAAGAAAAACAAAACAAAACAAAAAAAACTTTTTCTGATTTTTCCAAAAATCAGAGAAATTCAGTGATTTTTTTCTTCTCTATTATTTCATTTGCTCACTTCCCTTTACTCCTCAGTTCCAAATGAAATTGAAAGAGGAAGCATTGAAACAGTAGAGAACTTTTTGCACAGTATTTCTGGTTGAAACGGAAGCAGTGAGCACTGGAAATTTTCTGTCCAGTTTTGCACAATCTAAGGAAAAGTAAACAGTTTCTCTGGCAACACAAATGTAACTAGACAAGTTATGAATATGAGTATACACTTGTAGACATCAAGGGCTGTATGATTTATAAACTGTGTATTACATTTAACATCTTCTCCATGATTATATAAACCACGTTTGTCTTCTGAATGAAAAATATAAAAAGGGAATAAATCAAAATCGATGACCAGTTTTTTTTTATTATTTTTTTATTATTTTTTTTTTTAAAGAAGAAAATGTATCAGTCTCTCATTTCCCTCCCAAAACATACATGGACATCCCTTAACTCACAGGTAAAAACCTATGAATTGTGCCTTTTTCTTCTTTCTTTTTCTTTTTTTTTTTTTTTTTCTTTTTGCTCAAGTCTGGCTGTTTAAATCTGGTGGGTAAAAATTTAAGCACCACAGCTGCACAAGAACTGTATGGAAAAGCAAAACCTCTGAACCAGCTGAGGACACGAGCATGTGTAGTTAATAAAGTAAAACCAGTACATCAAATTGCATGGTAAATAATAACAGAATACAGTTTATAAAAAAGGGTAGGAAGAAGGACAGAGAACATTATTTGATATTCATGACCAAAACAAAGAAAAGCATGCTGCAGTAACTGAAGTTGCTGAATGACCTGCATGAATAAACTACTTTAAGAAAAAATCCTAGCAATAATTTATCAAGCTGCTGAAGAATGAGTAACTCCCCTGACATATTTAGGTATTACAAATATCTATCCAGGTTCTAATAGAAAAAAAAATTGCTTGTGGTTTTCCATATCACCTGGGACACTGAGCTCCTAAAATAAGATCTAGTAATAGAGCCAAATTTGTTCCTAAATGGTTTCATGGACTTCTCTGGTGGTTTGTTTAGGTTGTTTATGAGTGTTTCTCCTGGGGAAAAAATGGTTGTTACGAAGAGAGCAATGACAGAATACCATTTAAAAAAAAACAGGAAAATTCAGCCTGGATTTTTTTCTAGCAAGCAGGCATGAGAAAAATTAATTAAAAAGAAATTTGCTAGAAGAACCTTCAAAAGATTGCATAATTTCTTTCTGGACATAGGCAAGTGAAAAATATTATGATAACCCTTAAAAACATATCTCCAAGCAGTTCGTAAAAACACCAAGTGAAAGAGGTCTCCCAATATTCTTTGGCCCCTCTATCACTCTTCAATACCTTTTAACAAGGATTTTCATAACAAACCTAGCACTAATATCCTCTTAGTTAAAAATTAATAAGTGTTTTTCTCCCATAGTGTAAAATAATAATTTGACTTTTCTCAAAGCACCTTTCATTTACCAAATCATAGAATCACCAAGGTGGAAAAGGCCTCCAAGATCGTCTAGTCCAACCATTCACCTATCACCAATATTTCTCACTAAGCCATGTCCCTCAGTACAACATCTAAATGCTTCTTGAACACCTCCAGGGATGGTGACTCCACCACCACCCTGGGCAGCACATTCCAGTGCCTGACCACTCTTTCAGAGAAGAAATTTTTCTTACCTTCCAACTAAATGCTATGTCCTGCACTACCTAACACCGCCCTTTGGTCTTTTTAGACTTTTCCTTAAAATTAATGTTTTCTAAACATATTTGTACTGATCTTTTCTGTGCTGCATCCTTGAATGTCTACCTATACCTGGGAGTCTGGGATCCAGTAACGAACAAGGTACTCTTGCTGAGGCACAGGCAGAACTGTGTAGAGTTATAAGAACCAATTTTATATATATGATGCTCTTATCTCTATCTCTCTTTTTTTTCCAAGAGCAAATAGCATCGTATTACTTTTCCATTAGCAACCTCAGACCTTTCTTCCATTGGCAGCCTCAGACCTTCGGTATTTCTTGATAACCTTCATTTTTGCAAAGGGAAAAGAAATCAAACCAGTGTTCATTTTATTTGCCCCTGCATTATATTTAACTTGAATGACATCTATTTTGGGGACCAACCATAATAGACCATTGTTAATATATGGCAATAATTCTTTATTCTGGTAGCGAAGACAATTTCCAGCCTCATTCATTGCGCAGACTCCTGCCACGCTCTCTCCTGAAGCCAAGGCAGCTTTAGTCCAGCAGTCCAGTATTTACAATACAAACCTAATTGTCTTTATTAGCCATTATATTTTTCTTAACAAATTAACATTTGAAAGACTTGGTAATTCTATTTAGAGGGTCTGTTGTGGGAGAAACAACCTCCAACAAATGACTGAATTCCTCAAGCTCAATGCAATCATAATTGCTTGATACAAGGTACAGATTGCCTTTGTGTTTTCCTAAATGGGATTAATGTTTGGGGGATTCAGTAACTCCTCATTAACAGGGAAAATGATTGAGTGCAAATGACTTCCAAGTAATGGCTTTGGTCAGATTATGAGTGTGCCAGAGAAACATATACCCTAAATGACTGAAATAGTTCTTCCAGCTTTCCTTTCTGCAGAGACTATGGATTTGAAGGGATAATAGACTGTCAGCTAGCATAATTGTGAAGTATTTTCTTATTATCTCTGAGTAAATATCTATGTGGGCCAAGCAGAAAGGCAAAATTTGAGTACCATTTCCTGCTGCTGCAAGAACAGACTGTAATATTGTGGCAGTTATCACAAAGGAGATACCATAGATGCAGAAGGGCTTTTCTGGACTGAGCAGATGTGTTCACCATTTAGTAGCAACAGCTTGTAGTTTAATTCAGAACTTCCATGGAGATGGGAATAAAGAGAAGCATTTGGTAACACAATGACTCATGCTTTCATTTATATTTTTTTTTAGTGTTTGAATCATTTTACGTCTATATGTTGAAGCAAAGCTCAGAGCTCTGTGCTTTGATAAAGCCCAGTGTACACCCATTACACAGATATCTGATGTAGCCAAACAAGGATTTAGCACTGTATTTCTGGTCCATTTTTTTTTCTTTTTTTTCCGGGGGGGGGCGGGGATTTGGATCATTCTCCAACTGCCACGGACATGTAAACTGGGATCAGTGATTAATGATTCTGGCAGCAATATGGTTCCAGGATTTTTTTTTCGGCTTCAAGCAGCTGGAAAACTCTTAGCCTCAACAGTTTACATATCTGAAAAGTAACTGAAGAGGTTGTAAGTGAGGTTCCCAAAGCAAATGACCATGGCAGTTGGAGAATGATCCAGATGCCAGTCAGGGTAATGAAAATCATGGACAACAAAAGGAGCCAGTTAGACTACTGTCACATATAGTTATTTCCAGGTAACTTCCTCTTAAGTCATAACAAGCATGCAGACACCTCTCAAACTATGGTCTTACAGTACTGTAAAGGCAAGGAAAATTCACTTTATAACAACTTACAACTAGAAAGTACATATAAAACACTTCCAAGATTAATAGTGTTGCTTCAATAAAACCAAGACCTTCCCTTACCTTAGAAACATGTTACTAAACTTTGCCTTCTTCGGTTAAGACACAACAACAAAACATGGAAGTAAAAGTGTGGTATGGGTATATTCTCTACATGTCACACTACTTATATGAGTGTGCTCCAAGGCCTCACTGCACCAAGGACATGCACAGAGATACAGCTCTCTCTCACACAAATTTCAGTGCTGTGCTGTAATTGAGTGCTTATCTGTTATGCTCCAGTGATTTCCATCTGCAGAATGGAAATAAGTCTAGCATTTCAAAGAGCTGAAATTATTTACTTAGCATCTTCTAATGTACTATGCACATCAAAGGAGAAGATAGCTGAATGATACTGCGCAAGGGTGTTGCGTAAACAGCTGTAGAGTACTTATGAAAGCTCTGTGCGGTTGGACGAGATAGTGCATCTATCTGCAGTGTACTCCAGGAAATTTTAATGAGTCAAAAACTAAAAGGCATAAGTAAGAAACTATAAAATAAGGCCTCAGAAGAATACTTCCTAATTTAATAGAGACTTCCACAGAAATCTGTAAGATATTTCATCATTCAAATCAGTTAGGCAAGCAGACAAGCAGAGTACTGTGTCACAAGGAGAAACTGCGTAACAATCAGAAAAAGAATCTCCTGGCTTCATCTCTGAAATAGATTTCAAACTGAAAATTATGTTCCTCATGTCTCACATAACAAAGAAAATTATTATGCTTTCATTCAAAAATATGAAAGATAACAAAATACAAATCTATATTACACCATGTGTTTCTTTTGTAAGAGAAGAAAAGGCAGAGATTCTGCAACAGTTGAGTGTTAAAGTATTTCTAATCAAATACAGTTATCACTTTTGCCTAGGTTCCCACGTTACAGTCTGTTGTAGAAGAAAACTGAGGAAACAGGAGTATCAGCAAGCAGCCTAGGAAATAGAAATTCACCGTAGAAGTTAGGCCTTCATTAAATTTTAGTGAGGAAACAACTTCTTCAGATCTAGATAGCAGAATGTGGGATTTGTAATTACTAACTCCATACTGAAGGAGCAGCTTTTCATTTCCAGCAATTGGGCAGATATGAAAGGTGCATCTCCCCAAAAGGAATTGTGGCAGTGTCCCAAGCACTTGGAACAAATGTTTTCACTGGGAGCTGTTCTTCAGAAAGATACAGCATATATCGTCTTTTATTGGTTTAGGCAAAGGAATTAAATGAATTACAACTGTTTTAAGTTGAGCGAGATTCTGTGTAGATATTTTCATATGTAGCAGTGTAATTTCATGTCTGGTTGACATGGCTGACACAGTTTCTAATATTGATCATACATAAATTCATTTAGATTAGAAAATTAGGAAGCAGATGGAAATTTTCAATGGAACTACTTTTTTTTTTTTTTTTTTTTTTTTTTTTTTTCCTCCACTTGTGCTATTACACTGCTTAACTGTCATTTGGAACTAACCAGAAGGGGGGAAAAATCTACAAAGGAAAGAAAAAAAAAAAAAAAAAGAAAAAAAAAATGGAAAAAGGCAAATGATCATTTCAATATCACATACCATTTGTAATTGAGCTGTCAACTTATCATTAATCAACAAAATAAGCCAGCCTGGTGTTATATTACGCCATGCTTCTCACTTGTGCAAAAAGTCCCTTTTGAGTGTGCTGCCTATTATGACATTCTCTCTCCTAATCTTAATCTTTTTAAAAGAATAAAAAGAGAATGTATTTAAAGAAAAGCCATTTTGTTTTGTTGGGCATTTCACTACAATTTAACAGCTCTAAAACAGTCATGACTAACAACATAGTACATATATTTATATAGTTCTTTATTTACAACCATAAATTTAGGAATTGGTATCTTAGCCACATATCATTTTATCTTACATAGAGTTTTGCAGAGTATTTTTAATGATGTTGGTGGCAATGATGATTAACGTAGAAAACACAACCTGCTTAGAGCTTTTTCTCTTACAGATCTAACAGTTCCATATCCAAACTTGTGCACAGAAAATCTGCTAGGCTACACCCAAACATAACTACACAAATTTTGCAAACTTGGCCTTGTTTCTTCCTATAAGCATCATCAAGGAAGTCACAGTGCATACCAGATATGAAGCAGTAAAGAATGAATACAGTTTCCATTGCATGTTGTAGAAAGCTGCATTAAAAGCATTTATCAGGGAACTTATCTGTAGCTTCAGAACAATGTTTTGGTCATAGGCAAGAACAGAAGTGTGGCTGTAAAGTATAATTAATGTGCCAGTCATTTGTACCCTGCTGTGAAGGTCCCTTGGACTACAGGGCAGATATGTGCTTTGCATCCAATTGCTGTTGCTTCAGGTGAAAAGCCTGGGTATGCCCACTGCATCTGGACTCCTTCCTCATGGAAACAAAGGTGCACAGCAGGAAGGCTATGTGCACTCATCAAAACCTACAAGCTGGTGAGCATGCCCGGATCCCAAGTCCCAGACAAAGCATAACAAATTACCATACTTCGGCAGACCACAGAATATTTATTCCCTGTTGTCCTAAGACTGGGGAAGTAAAAAGTGCACTAAAGGTTTAACCATACCTATGCAAAGCATGAGTTTAATGGGAGCTGAAAGCTTTCAACGTCTTCCCAGAGGCAAGTATAAGATGTTGGTTTAGAATGCTCGACAGAATTTGCCAAATATAAATAAATGTGACAGTGGAGATAATTCTGCTTACCAGTTGAGATAGGCTTGTACCTAGGCTAGTCAGGTTGAGCCCTGATCTTTGGACCATTCAGATTGCCAGCTTTCTTGACCCACATTTTTACATCTCCTGCTTCACAATCCTTGTGGATTGTGAAGGCTAAGCTTCCTCCTAAATGCAGAAAGGATAGAAGCTCATCCAACCAGTTCACTTATTACAATCTGAAAAGCATCTTATTGGTGACCATCTCTTGCTGCAAACCAGAGTATACACGTAGCTTAGCCCGGGTTCCATCTTGCAGCACAGAATCACCAAGATTGGAAAAGTTCTCCAAGATCATCCAGCCCAACCATCCACCTATCACCAGTATTTCCCCACTAAGCCAAGTCTCTTACTACAGTAACTGTTTACATGGGTTGATAGTGATAGGACAAGGGGGAATGGTTTTAAACTGAGGCAGAGGAGATTTATGTTAGATATTAGGAAGTTTTTAACCCTGAGGGTTGTGACACACTGGAACAGGTTGCCCAGAGAGGTTGTGGATGCCCCATCCCTGGAGGCATTCAAGGCCAGGCTAGATGTGTCTCTAGTCAGCCCAGCCTAGTAGTTGGCAACCCTGCCCATGGCACAGAGATTGAAACTAGATGATCTTTGAGGCTCTTTTCAATCTGGCCATTCTATGATTTTATAATTCTATGAACAGCTAAACATTTCTTGAGCACCTCTGGGGACAGTGACTCAACCACCTCCATGCGCAGCCTGTTTCAGCATATGACCACTCTTTTGGAGAACAGATTTTTTCCTAACATCCAACCTGAATCTCCTCTGGAGTAACTTGAGACCGTTCTCTCCAGTTCTATCACTAGTTATGCAGAAGAGGCCAACCACTACCTCACCACAAACTCCTTTCAGGTAGCTGAAAAGTTCTCTTCTGAGCCCTCTCCACAGACTAAACAATCCCAGTTAGTTCAGATGGTCCCCATAAGACTTGCGCTCCAGATCCTTCACCAGCTTTGTGTTGCCCTTCTCTGGACATGTTCCAGGGCCTTGATGTCTTTCTTGTAGTGAAGAGCCCAAAACTATGCACAGTACTAGAGGTGTGGATACGCTGGAGCTGAGTACAGTGGGACAATCACCTCCCTAGTCCTAATGGCAACACTTTCTGATATAAGCCAGGATGCCAATGGCCTTCTTGGCTACCTGGGCTCATGTTTAGAAGAGCTTTGACCGAACACTAAGGTCCATGTCTTCCACAGCATAACCACCACTCAGCCCTGTAAGGCAACTGAGGAAGGATACTCATGCAGTCAAGCTCCAGTCATAGCAGAAACACAGCAACAACTAATGCTGGCACCAGTTAACCCTACCAGCTCAGACATCTGCACTAATACAGCCAAGCACAGAAACTCTACTGATGTACCTAAAGACTCTCCAGGACTAGTTAGTGGATTTGAGGTGAAATATAAATACATAGAGGGAACATGAAACGGGACTGAACCTCATCAAGGACAATTCTCAGGGCTCTGTAATGGATAGGCAACAGGTTTACATCCTTTGCTGGCTGGAACTGATAATATGCACTGAATTACATCAACACAATTCTTCTAATCTCCTGATCATTTCTCACACTTTTGTCAAGGGATAATATTCTTCATTATTATAATAATTCACAAAAGTCTGAGTATATTATCCTTACTTTTAAAGTGATATACAATATAATAAGAAATAAACTTTACATTATAGTCAACCTAGAATCACCATTCATCCTTGATGAACAGTAAGACTGTCCTGATTTTGTCAGAAATGTTTTCAGAGTGAAGAGAGAGGGAACAAATACTTAAATGCTGCAAACATACAAAACACGTGACACTGAGCACTGCATGTACCCAGGCTGTCTAGCTAGCAAGACGGTACTTCAGAGACAAGGCATTAAACGTCATTCAAGATCTGCATGTTTAAAATCTCTTTGAATGTATTTGGACTGTTTTCCCTCCTTGCTTACTTGATGAGCCCTCAGGCAGTATAACATAGACCAATCAAATCAAGGATTTTTGACACCATCTCAATAGAAAAAAAAATTTATCTTGTTCTCTGAAATACTGGAAATGTTGCTAAAATATTAAAAAACTCATCCTGAAGATAATTTTGTTGCAGAAATACAATGTATATTGTTCAACAGTTAATACTGAGCAGACTAACCTTATTGTTCCTGCTCATTTCATCCTGAAAATAACTCCTTTTTAAATTGTTACGGTGATAAGCCATATAGCGTAGGAATTTGAAATATCCATATTCCTGAGGTTCAGAAGACTGAGATAATACTCAGCAGAACTTCAGGCACCAAAAATCCTTTGTAACTACCCAATCCTCCCATAATGATGAATAGTGTAAACTTACAATGTTTTAGTTTAAAGTTGTTAGCCTTTAAATCCCCCCAATTATTCAAGCTGAATAAAGCGTTAGACCAATCATCTGAAATCTGATTGCTCAGCTATACTCTGGGCAGCAAACCAAATTTGTTTAAGACTAATTTTATTTTAGGCTTGAGAATTTTTGCTCATCAAAGGTTTCTGCAATAATCATGTTAGCTTTACATTGAAACAGATGCTTCTAATAGGAGGACTAAAGCCTTCAACTGAAGTCTTTACTTAGATGAAGCCTTTACTCAGACAAAACTCCTACTTATCCCCTTAAACACAAGTCAGTGTAATTTGCGAAAGCACTGAAGAAGGACACAAGACTGAGCTAGCATTCTGCACTGGAGTTTGTCCTCAGCTTTCTGAATAGAAGATTCAATGATCTTATTTAAAACATCTGAAAAAAAAAAAAAAAAAAAAAAAAAAAAAAGAATTTCCAGGGATGGGAATGATTTTAGACTATATATTTTGAGAGTAATAAGAAAGCATGGAAAGTCTGAATAGTAATTTGAACTTCTGCTTTGCTTGCAACTTCAGTCGCATGGCTCATGGTTGCAGAAAATGAAGAAAAGAAGGAGAAGATGAAGGAGAAGAAGGAAATATGTCTAGGGACAGTTTAACAGCAAATAATAAAAATGTCAATCCAAAAAGACAAGTTCTAATTGCAGTAGATCATTAGGAAATCTGCTCTAGGTTTTCTCTCTTTTCTGTAAAGATGAATCAACAAATCAACACTATAAAGTTTTCCATCTGTTTTGACTCTCCATCTTTAGGAAAGAATTTATGTGGCACATCTAATAAATAATTCACGCAATAAATTGGCGTTCAGTCTACCTTGATGACTGTTTTCTCTCAATTATGGTAATGAATTCCTTATTCTGATATTTTAATACTATAGTTGAGTTGGATACAGTTGCATATTGTGTAATAAATGTTACTTTGAGCATAGCTAGAGTTGTCACGGATGCCAATAGGGCACTTGTTGATACCCAGTGAAAATGAAGAACAAGGACAGAAGTGTCCAGTCCAAAAAAAAAAAAAAAAAAAAAAACAGGAATGGAAGAAAAAGAACTAGCTAGGCACGGGAACTTAGAGCAAGGGACTAGAGAAGAGATGAGGAAGGTGTCTGAAACAGACTGAGATAAAAAGTTGGACAGGTTACATTCAGACATACTGTATACGAATGGGATGGCAACAAGACATTGTATTGGCCAGCTAAGAATAGGCAAGTGGAAGGAAGACTTAGTGTGCAAGTATAAAAATTAGACTGTGCACTAGTTAAAAAGAATACAGACGAAGTGGTTGAATTTGAGTAAAAAAGGGAGAAAAATCCAGGTTTCCTAGGACATTCTGGGGATCAGGGCTAACTACAGATCTGCTTCAGGGAAATGCTTCTTGCAATTTACCCATCTTCCTCCCATCTATGACAACTTGCTCCTTCCATCACTTCCTCTGTCATAGGTCCATGGACAAATTTAAACATCTCAATTCCACGGAAGGTTAAACTGCAGAGTTCAGCTGTTATTTAATTGCCCATTAAATCTTAGGAAAAAAATTACTGTCAGAGCCCTGAGTGCCTGACTGGCCCTACTAGCTTCATCTAATTATCCTTCCCATCCCTGGCCATGGGCTAGGAGCCTCATTTCAACTCAGCCCAGGGTCTTCAATCTCTGCCACAGTGATGCTGTGGGATGTCAGTCTCCAACTCTATCTCCTGCTTTCCTGGTCTGAGTCCTGCCCATGAGGGCATCACCCAACAAGGGCTTCTACTCCAGATCCCTCCAAGGGCAGCCTCATTCTTTCTTCTTCCTGAAACTTTTACAGAGGCACAGTCATATCCACAGATGATAATAGCAAAGTAAAGCATTTGGAAGCACAGAGAGTACAGATAAAGTTACCTGAATTTGGCCCCTTTCTATGAAACCACTTCATGAAATGTAACATAGAAAATCCTATGACAGAATTAATAATTTCATATCCCATTAAAATGTGGTGACAAAGGCAGTGCTGAACAGCAAAGTCAAACTGTGCCTGTGCTCTTTCATATGACATTCTATGCATGTATGAAGTTGGAAACAGTCTGGTTAGGATAAAAAAATTGTATGAATGGCAGTGCTTCAACTAAAAGTCAAAATAAATCAAAACAGCTTCCCTCTTTCAATATTCTCTTATCACAAGCTGGATAGAATCTGTTCAGTTTCAGAAATTATGTCAGTCTGTATTGTTTTCCTAACTTGCACCTGCCTGGAGATGAGTCAAATCTGTTGAATCAAGGTTGTGTTTGATTTGATCTCTCAGTAATGTTCTAGCTGTTTTTCAGGTCTGTGCTTTAACTCCCACTCTGTACCTGACTGGTTTTATGGCATCCACCTATCATCTATCCTTCTTAGATAAAAGAGTTCTGTAGTTATGTCTTTTCAGTGTTTCCATTTAGGTATGACAGGTCAACACCACAGGATTTCGCTTCCAAAAACCACATTAAATGTGAAACGTGGTACAAGAATAATTTCCTGATAAATCTTTAGTATCTTCAGTGACTATAAGTGACTTAAAAAAAAAAAAAAAAAAAACAAAAAAAAAAAAAAACACTAGTTTTTGGTTTCCAGTGAAAAAGAGCTGATTTCCTGAAATCAGTGGTGTTCTGTTACAGTCCTTATCTCACCGCTCTTGTTCGTTTCTAAGAAAGGCAGATAGATATTAGACATCATCTGATGTGATAATGTGTTACATGTATAAGTCTGATATGAATCATCCTTCAAGTAAAGCTGTGGCACCAAACTTACTGTTCTCTGTACAAGATCTGGCATACAAATTAGTCTGCTGCCATAAATTTGAATTATGACACAGAAAATGCCAATCTTACCCACCTGCTAGTAAAACCAAAGTACCTACCTGGATTATTTGCCCTGAAGTGATTGATGTACGACAGGTTTTAATTATGTGTTTTATCCTGGACCTGCTCCATCAAAAAAAAAAAAAAAAAAAAAAGCCTACTAGGCATAAGCTGCAGCTTTTGAATAGCTGTGTTCTTAAGCTTTCATGTAAGCCAGTTAGAAACACTTTCTGCCTCATACAGAACTTTAGCAATGCTCATAGATATGCGTGCACCAAGCTTTCCTCTTACATTTGAGGTCTAACTGTTGGCTGATCAACACCTCTTTTCAGGACCAAACGGGCTATGAAAATACTGGAAAGCTATATTAAACACTGAAATGATGTGGACATTGAATATTAATATAAGATTTTGCTGTGAGCAGTGGATGACTATAAAACAGGGAGGAGACACAAGGAGAAATAAGCTTTTTGTTTACAATGCTGTCTGTCAAAGCACATTTTTATAAGATTGTGGTTAACAAGCGAAGATTAGTTATAAAATTACAGTACAGAAAATTCACACACACATCACATGCACACACAATTTTCATTTGACCCCAGGCACCATGGTGATTCCAGCAGTTGCCCTGGGCCTCATGATCTCTGTGGTAGCCAAGATCTGACAAACAGAGACACAATTATATGCCAGCTGCTTTGAAATTTGGATCCTAAGACAATTACCCTACTTGCTGGCTAGTCCAGCTCAGTATTTGCTAGACATCACACACCAGCACATGTGTTCTTACTTGCTGTGATTGTTGGCGCACAGGCACATGGGCCACAATGGTTTGAGGCCAGACTCTAGTTGTTGGCCTCTGTGTGTACACAGAGGACTAGTATGCACATCTCCACACACAAGAGTAGACCTCCATATACAAATCTACACACAGAAGGTGACTGAAGTCTCCTCAGCCAGAAAAACAATTAGAAAAGGAGATGAATACATCGATTCCTCCTTTTTCCTACCGTTGCTTCCTTCTGCACACATCCCATACTAATTCTCATGCTTAATTTGTCCCATACCCCAGACAGTAACTCAGACCAAAGGGGAGCAGCAAGCACCAGTACTGGATATCACCCTCTACATGTAAGGAGAATGGCACAGCTGGGACGGCTCTGACAGATGCCGCATCCTTTCTTCTGACTGGGACATGAGGCTCTCCCTGACCTGCCATCATACTCTTTCATATTTGTGGAGATGAGCTTTTTGCCACAAAACCTAGAAAAACTTCAGTGTCAGACTTCAATCTGAACAATCAGTTTTGTGGCTGAGACAAGGGGGACTATGTTAATTACACTGAGGAACTGCAGACACACAGAAGAAAGCGAGATCATGTCAGGTCCCTGAAGTCAGCCTTCACACAGCAGTTGCAATACTGCAAGCAAAAGGAGCCACCAGTTCAGACTGAGTCTTGAAAGAGGCTCTGTCACTGTGAACATAATAACAATAAAAACACAAGAGACTTGAGGCAAATATCTGCAAGGTCAGATTCATAGGCCTTAGTGGGACAAGGAGTCCCACAAATTAGAGCAAAAATCAGACAGCAAGATGACATGATGTTTGTAATACAGGAGGCTCAGTGGTTTATATCTCTTTGCTTGAGTTTGCATTATCATTCAAGTGTGCAAAACCTGAGCAAACACAAAGGCATCAGGATTGCTAGGTCAGGGCAATTACTCCTGTAATAAAGAGCAACACTGTGGCAGGAGGTTATGGAGTTACCTTTTGCACTGAGAGCTGAAGGGACTTGCGTTAGTTGTGATAGAGATCTGTAGGTCAGCATAGGAAAGACCTACAGATCCAGATTAAAACACTGCGCACCACAGGAACATTCTTGCCATATCTAAATCTGAATAGCTTGACCACAGCAGACACTGCAGCCAGTTCCCAGAAGATCCCTCTGCTGCCCTAGGCCATGAGGATGGTAATAACTCCTGACTCCTCTGCATTGAGCACCACATGAATCAGATATTACATGCCTCCAGCCTCCCACTCCATTCCCTTAATATGGAGGCAAAAGCAGCAAAGGCTTTTGTTGCTTTCTCCCAGGCTATTTGTAAATACAGAAAAAGGTCATAAGTGTTGGGGCCCTACAGCTGTGCAATACCTCCTTCCTGTGGTGCCCCCCAGAGGTATCCCACACAGCTGTATTGGGCCACACCATTCTGGTTAACAGAAGTCTTGTAGGTATTTGAAACTCCCCTACCTGGCAACGTTATGTTACCTGGAAATAACTTCATATTTTCTGAGGGAAGGTGAAGAAAATAACACTGTTTGGAGGCTCTAATCCCCCTTGCTGGGAACCACTTGTATGTCTCAGCCTTTTCTGTACAGTGATGCTTAGTTAGTTTGGCTGCAATAACAAAAACAAACGTGAGGCTGCATCTAACTCGTGCTCTGTGCGCACATCTCCCCCTATACCTACTGTCTGTTCCTGCTTCCAGCTGCTCAGGCAGCACACAGCAGCTATGGCGCCCTCCCAGCCTTGGCTTCCTACAGCAAGCAGGCACAGCCTGTGGGGCTGATGCATGCCCTGGTCCTGCTGCAAAGCTGGAAGCTGGCCAAGGCACATGCCCAGGACTAGCTGAGTCAGTGTGAGAGACTCCTAGGCTTCAAAGTGCAGCTGAGCAACACATTACATGTTGTGACCTTCACAACGGTCCTTGGCCCTTCTAGAATACGAAGGTAGCATACTGCAGAATTTGCCTTTCACTCAGCTGTCAGAGAAAGCAAGAGGGAAAATCTTACTGTCACTTTGGACTGTGAGATGTATTGAAAGGAAAATTAATAGGTTTTCTATATCCTCTATTTCTGAATCAGAATTTGCTTTAGGGAGAAGCTAATGATGGCTGAAGGAAAAAAAAAAAAAAAGTAAAGAAAAGACAAAGAACTTACAAAACCAGATATATTTTTTCATCCCCAAACACAACAACTCCAAACAATTTCTTAGAGAACATTCCACTTTCATTAGCACTAGAAAAAAAAGAATGCTTTCATCTGTTTTCTCTGTAGCCTCATGTTTTGTCATTCTGTTACTTCTCACGTAAATTATTGTAAAATACTGCTGCCATTGTGCATTCACCTCTCTGTCTGCTCTAGGAGACATCACCTTGGGGCCATCAGAGCATCTCTTCAGTTCTGAGTGTTTTACTCTCCAGCCTGCAAAAGGATTTCCCATTATCACAAGGTAAGCTTGTGTTATCCTTAGAGCATTTCTGCCGCAAGGTAGTGTCAGACTGGCAGCACCCAGAACTGCAGCCACGGTCCTGTTAAATGCTGAATAAAAGATGCTCTGTGCTATAGAGTTTTGCCCAGTGAAGGACAAAGAACTGCACCATCCTGTAGCCACTGCACAACTCTACTCAGCACAATCTCTCCTTCTCCTCACTCCTCAGCTCTGCCCTTACTTGTGTCTTTGAGATCCCCTTTTCAACTACAAGGTGTAAGAAAGTTGTACTTGGGCTCAGTAGGACATCCCCCCCCCCCCCACGCCCGCCAATGGTCAAATGCTCCAGGAGCATTTCCTTAGAGCATCTGGTGATATTTTTAAAAGGTGTCTCACAGTACACCTTGCTGGGTTTTCCTTTAAAATTTTACTGCATTGCATGGATTGTCTGACAGAAAGATTCCCACTGCTATTTTTTATATTCTTGCTAAATATTCACAGCTAGCTGCTCTAGATGATAAAATACTGAGCTCAAGGGAGCAGAGACTTGACTCAGTATGGCTGCTCCTACTCTGCCTCCTCACCCATCTCATATCACTTCCTCAAAGAAAAGTCACCTCCTCCTGGCACTCACACTTGGCACATTGTTTGCACCTAGGTAAGTGGGTATTAACCTGACCTGTCAGCACAGCAGAACTTTGCACTCACATTTTCGCAGAGCAGAACACTAAGGTTAGAGCAAAGCCCTGTGAAATTGAGCTGACAGTTCCTGTAAAATCTTGTATAAAATCCTATATGCCATTCAGAAAGCATAGTAGTATTTCCTGACCTTTGGAATTCCATTCAAATCATATTTAAAATAACAGAATTAATACTAAAATATTTTCTTTTTCACAGTTTTTCTGTTCCTGTACCCATTCTGAAAAGGCTATTTCTAAATGCAGAGGGTGGCACTGAACTCCAGTTGGTAAGGAATTTCCAGTACAGTCTTGGCAATTGTTTCCTGTAGCTGACAAAACACAAGACCAAGCATACCTTATGGGGAGACTTCCTCACCAAAAAAATGCAAAGACTGGTTTGTTTGTACCCAGTCACACAGAATGCTGTCTCTGCAGAACATTGCACTAACTGCAATTAGACTTCACCTGCAGCCTTGGGGAAAACATGCAGAAATCATCCCTCCAGATGGTGCAGGGAGAGGCTGGAGGGAAGAGACGCTCCAAAGTTCCCTGACTGTACAGAAGCAGCCAGTGCCACTCTCCAAGAGCTGCACAAAGAGGCTTTGTCTCAGCTGATGAGAGATCCCTTTGAAGCTCGGGAATCCTGACTGGCAGCATTTCATATCTGGCCATCTTTATGGTTGGAGCAATGAAGATTGGGAAAGAAGGAAAAGACAGGAAAGGAGAGAGCAGCTTGTCACAGATGGGAAAGGGGAGGAAAGAGAAGAAAGAGGATCAGTGCAGAGCAGAACTGGTGAGAGGGTATGACTTCAATGTACATTTTTCATTACCACATCCCTCCAATTTTTGGTTTAAGGCTCTCATAAAAATTGAAATGTCCAGTCTATTTTTGAATTTTAGTAAGAAGAGGGGAAATAAAATATGTCCTTGCAGCCAGGAGCTAATTCACTGTAAAAAACATGAAAATCTTCAGTGTAAAAAATGCATCATAAGACAAAATAAGCCTAACACTATTAAGAGCACACAATTTGAGTGCATGCATTGTTGGTTTCTCTATCAGATCACAGGGAATTTTATAAACAAATTCCTAATACTTGCAAACAAATTGGCATTTTTTGCATCTAAGTATTTCTAGGTTTAAAAAACTCAAATTCATTTCCTACTTCTGTACTGTGCTATGGTTACAAAATATTTTTACCCCTCCAAGTCTTGCTTTCTCCAGCCACAAACTGCACAACTTCCTTGTTGAAAGCTGCAACAATGCTGTAGCTGATTCTCCTACAGCAGCAAGCATTTTAAGAGTGCAAAACATATTCAAAGTTCCAAAAATCTGCTCCCTCAAGACAGCTTTCTTCACCACTGTTGACATCCTATTTCTTTACTGTATAAAACACAAAAATGTCATTCACCCCCAAAACCCCCTCCTTCCCCCCCCCCCCCCATAGTTCTACTTTATTCAATTAAAGGTCATTTACTGGAGTTGCAGCAGCAAAAAACAGCTCACAAAACAATCTTTCACTTTCAGATCCTTGAATAAATAAAAAAAAACAACAACACTTCATTTGTGATATTCTATTACTGATTCTGTTACTTTCTGCTCCACCATTTAAAACACAATTTTGATCTTACGAGCCAAGAATCCCAGAATCAGATATTTCAGAGGGAATAAGAGTACTAAGAGTATGAGTTTTCTCACTGGGTATAAAAGGGCACTAGAAATTACTCCCCACATGTAAAAATAAAAGTGGCAGGCATTCAGTGAGGCCAAAGCAAAAACAGTAGAGAAAGGCATAAACCTCAAGCATTTGTGATTCTGTCACAAGTTTTGAAACTTTAAATCTTACTTTTCTTGAAAATATCAAACTTTCACTTTCTTCTGAATATGCCTCCCAATGCTTTCAACACTTTTCTCATAAATTCACAGGATTTCAAGCTTTTGTTCATCACTTAACTGCAACAGAATTATGAAACATGCACTGGAGAGACCCTCCAGCCCTGATTTCTAAGTATACTCAACTGCAGATGACAGCCACCATGAAAGAAACAGGTCTGAGGGAGGTACACTAAGGACAGTTGGCCCTTCCTTGAGGAATGCTTTCATCTTTGCTATAATATACAAACAGCTAAGGGAAAAAGAAAAGAAAAAAAAAGATCAGCATTTTCTTCTTCCTCGTACAGTTCAAGACAGGAAAGTGAAAGAAAATCCCCTGATGATTAATTTAAAGGGCAAGGAGTGAGGGATTTTTATTTTGAACAACGGAGTGAATAGCAGTGAATATCAGGGATTTTCTTGAAGGTCTACAACTGGTCCTCAAAAGGGTAGCAGTAGCCAGGTAAGTCTCTGCTGTGACTGGGACATAGGAGACTGAATCACCAAACTCCTTTAGCCTCTAAATGAAATATTTAAAGCCTCTGAATATAATTTATTTGCAGTTTGCCTGCAACTCTTGTGCTCACTGATTTCAATTAATCTGCACTGGCGGAGTACATCAGCCAGGCAGAGTGCTGCTGCATTACAGTGCCCTGACTCCATTAAAACACTGCGCTGCAGCTAACTGGGACAACCTTATGTTTATCAAATCCTCAGCTGGCCCAGATGATTCAGGAGAAAACCAGCCCTGGAAGAAGGAAGTAGAAGCAAGCTGCCCTGCACTGCACACCTGAGGGCCTGTATTTGGGAAAAAAAAGATAGTGAGCCCCCATGCCAGGAAACACACTGTCACCTTCCTGTGGTTCCCTCCTGGGACACCATCCCTGTAGGCACAGCTTCTCTTTGCTCTCAAGGAAGCAGTCACAGTGCTCAGAGCAGAGCCACTCTGTGATTGCACTTCAGCTGTGCTCTCACAAATGCTTTATAATGGTTGTTGAAACAAAGGCAAATATTGACATGCCTTCAGTTGTTTTTTCTATCTTCATTTCTGTTCCCTTTGTCACACAGGTGGAACACAAGATGGAAGTATTGACTGGACTCCCTTGGCCTAGAAGAAATAATACAGTATTTAAAGTCTATGCATATGATTTATTTGGCACTTGCCTACAGCTCCTGTGCTCACTGATTGCACTTCCTCCACCCATCATGGCACAGAATTCCAAGTGATGGTCACCCAACTGCGTTCACACCCACCATTAGGGCCTGGGACCCGGTCAGACAAAGTAGTGAAAGTCAAAAGTCAGCTACTGTTAAACAGGGATCACCAGGGTTCAAGCACTCCTGCTGCCTCCACCATGATTCACTTGGTAGGGACCAGAGTGCCATGGCTGAAATCTCACCCATCAGCACCAAGTCAAATATTTGCCATTGCTGCAGGCAGGTCCCACCTCACGTCCCAGCGGCGCCAGCTGGGCTCCTCGCTGTTAGCTGACAAGACATCATAAAAGCTCAGCAGCAGCAGTTGCCTCATATGCAAACAGGTACTTATTAACATCTCCTTACTGGGTCTGACGCTGTGCAACATGTCCTGAGTTCTTTCTGAATTAAGCACATAGAGGTACTGAGAACTTCAGCCATAATGATGGTACTAATGGCCAGGTACACTCAGCACTTACCACCAGCTGTCTATCCCCTTCCAGGAAGCTTCTCTAGGCACACAGGTGGGTCCCTCACCCCTTCACTTCCTCTGGGACTGTGCTACTCTTTCTCCTGAGCACTCCAAGCCTGTGCCATCATTAGTTTTGCTTTTCATTTTTAACTCTTTGAAAGGAGTGTTTTCTTTCTTATATGGGGTTTCATAGCTTCCATACCAGGTTCAGTCTCTCAGTGGTCAGGCAGGAACTGCACTAAGAAACAGCTGCCAGCCTTCTGCTGAAATTCTGGGAGCTAGTCAAGTAACCCAGCAATTTTCAGAGAAATACTCCAGCATTTTTCTTTAGGACTTAAGAAATTCATAAAATAGATATGTTTGGTTTTTTTTTTCCTCTCCTATACTACATCAAAATAACCTAGCTTTTATACAGTAAATTATAGCTATGGAAGAGCAGAATTACTAATGCAGTTTTGAAATAGGAAGCTCAGCAAAAAAAAAAAAAAAAAAAAAGTCAGTTGACATACCCTAGATCATTGAGTGAGGGTGACATATGTAGCAGTAAAATCCAGATCTACTGTGCACAGGAGCCTTCCTGTGCGGTACAGCAGAGCTGCAACAGTGCTGAAGGTCTCCTTCAGGCTCTTCCACAGAATAAATAAATACAATTTCCCACTAAAACTCCAGGCATTTCCTGCTATTAAGCTGTTCATTGGTTAACACAGCAACGCCAACAGATCAGTTTTAAAATATTTGCCACACAGAGCAACAATTAGGCTCAAAAAGAGGTCATCCATATTGTTAGAGGTGAATAACGCATGCATCTTGCTCTTTCTTGGCACCAACTGCTTGCCTGAGTGCATAGATATGAGTTATGTCCCCTAGCAGACGTCACCCAAGTTAAAAAATTTTGTTCTGTACTGTAAGCTCATATTACTTCCAGCACGTTGGATAGAATCTATGTTAAAAAAGATTTGCATCTGACTGAAAAAAAGCAGCTTTTCTTCTGTGAACTAAGCACAAGCTGACTTCTCCAGTTCTCTCTCTCTTTCTTTCAGGCACCTAATTATCTTGGGAAAAAATGACCTGTTTATCAAGTTAAACAAAACAACTACTCTCCAGAACAGACCAATAAAACAGGATTTATAGGAAGAGTTACAGTTTTATTGGCCATCGGCTTAAGCTTTTTGTCCTATTTTAGGAGAGCATCATTTTAATTAGGGTTTATCCCCCTGCTGAAAAGGTTATTTAACTATATTGTCATAAATAAGGAATTACATTGTTTAATACAGCTGTAAAAAAGGAGGTTTATAGATCTCATGACCACAAGGGTTCATTCAGGTCTCAAATAATTAATAGAAGTGGATCTATAGCAACAGTTCACAACATGCTTTTGCTTGACCTTTTTGCTCTACATTTTCTACCACTCTGGGACAGTTCTATGTAATCGCACCAAAATCTGACCTCCGTTGCCCTCTGCTGGCTACATCTTTTACTAAGCGTAACTCACAGTGCACAATCTCAGATGTTTACTGGGAAAGTTACAGAGCACCCTGGTCAGGCTGCTGGAGGTAGGAGCTCTTGGGAACTACCAGCAGCAAAGTTAGAGTTCAGCTCTGCTAACCACCGCTTCCATGTTAATGAGTTTAATGCACAGTCACAGTATTACTTAAGCCAGACAAATTATCTTGTGAACAAAGTATATTTCTGTTGTTTTAGGAATGTTTAAAAAAATATTCAAACAAAAAAGTGGATGGAGTGCTTTACCAGCCTTGAACATGTTTTTTAATGTCTAATGCTATGATACCCAACTCTAGGTTACTGATATGTATTTGTCTCATGCCAGAAATGAATTGCATTTGTTAGGAATACAGTACTTTATGAGAAATGCAGTTGTGGGCAGAGTCCAACCCCTTGCAGCTCAATTTCCTTAAAGCCAGGGAATGTGGCAGTTACCTGGTTGGCACAGACAGGTGAAGTAAGATGCATCTCTCTGCCATAGCAGCGAAGAGCATTCTTTATGGGTTAAGTGCACTGGAGGAATAGGGACGTTTGCCATGTCATTGCCTTCGCAGCATCTCTTTCTTGACTAAGTACACTGTCTGTTGTGTCTCCTTTCACAAGTGGCTCATTCACTAAATACTAAAAAATGCTCTCCCTTCATGCATGCTCCATGTGCTTGGCAGGTGCTGATCACACATGCTGTAGGAAGCTGGCTTTGGAAGTGATGAAAATCTTCTTTTTCACAGAGATAACGTAGCTCATGATTCCTTAATTTCTCAGCTATACCCTCTTCCTTAAAAACTGTTGCGATCTGTTTTCACCAAATATAAATGGCAGAGCACCATTTAGCACAACACCATGTATGCTTTTTGTCACCAAGGAATATACTTCACAAATTGAAGCCTACAGATTCTTTATGTAGCAAAAGGATATTTTAAATGAGAAGAACAGAACATTTTAGACATCTTGAGCTCAGCAATTAGACCAAAATAAATTCAGTTTAGTGGACACAGCAAATTGTTGAGTGGAACTGTGTTTAAGGAAGAAACAATTTCCTTAAGTAAGACACTGGGATAATATAAGGACAAGGCAGAAAAGAAATGTTAAATGAATCACAGTCTCTAAATGGAGAAGTGGCCATTTCTCTTTTGTTCTGCCTGAGTTCCCCTTCAAAATTAGCAGCAATGATGTCTCTGTGGTTTTCTTTCAAAGTGTTTTAGGTACACAGAACTGTATCCATTTTCCCAACGGTTCTTCAGTAGACTTTACCACTACTGCCTATAATTTTCAACCTACTTGCTGGAAACTCTCAAGACTCTGCTGGGTCTGCTAAGTAAGCAAGGTTTTTCACATGACTTCCTGGGTACCTCGAACAAAAGAAAGTAAGGAAATTCCCCTTTGTGTAGCTGTCATTGAGTCATTTAATTTTGAAGACTGCATTTCCTTTAAAGGAAGGAGAAAAGGGGGAGTCACTTACTCATCATCCAGTGTTAGAACATCCTCAACCCATTTGTGTATAGTATGCTGAAAGAAGAAATCTAGGATTTTCAATGAGGCAAAAGAGGAGGCCCATTCTCACTGACAGAGAAGATGCTCTGACTGCAAGGATCCCCCTGGCTGCTCCAATTACAGCTCCTTTGTAGTCAATGCAATATACAATGCAAAAGCCCAAAAGCTACAGCCTTACTTAATTGATCCACTTCCTGCTGCTCTAATTTGGCTGCATGCCTCTTGAATTAGAAAAGAGAGCCACTATTTCCTGGGAGCTGCACACCCCTAGAAATGTAAAGTGTTCTTTCCTTTAGATCAACAGCCTCCTTGGGTCTGGGCTGGGTTGAGTCAGATATGAACAGTACAGCACGGGTAGAAGAAGTCTCCTGAAACAGAGGTAACACTCACAATGGTTATAGTCAAATTCCTCAGTACCACAACAATTTCTCACCTGTGACTCATGCTGGCCATTTTGCCAGGACTGTGTGTCTACTCCATTCAGCCCCAAATGGGAAAACTTCCTCCCACACACCTCCTGGCTTGAAAATAAACATGCAGTGTGACCTAATGCTTCACACCTAACACAGATTAACCTAAAGAAATGATATCACTAAAACAATGTGCTTCTGCAGGTTATTGTGAAAGGTTTATGAGACAGCTAAGCGCAAGTGTTTTCATGTAACCAGATTCTGGATACTAATGGGAGCTAAATACCAAAACAAAGTAAAATGCATTTTGGATTTAAAAAAAAATTTAAAAATTACTTGAAGAGTTGAAAGTAAAGTGGGAGTGTTGGAGTGTATGTACTCCCAGGAGATAAGACACAGATACAAATAGAGCCTTTCCTCTCATTAGAGCCAAATGCTAAAGTGTCTCCTCTGTTCAAGAAAATCCACAGAAACTAGAACTGTCATTCATGAATCTCTCTTTCTGGGTTCCTACTCATTTTTACCAAACCATCTGTAAAACAGGCTCCATCTTCATCGAAGCAAAGGCAAAAGAAAATTTACTTTTGACAAGCTGACAAACTGTCAGGAGGGGTCCACAGCAGGATCCCTAGAAAATTGATTAAAAAGAAGACAGCCTTCTCTTCAAGATGTTATGAAATCAGGTTTTCTAATGGTATCCTATGGCTTTTTTTTGTATTTTCCATTAGCCTGCAAAGGAAAATGTTGAAAGGACCCTGCCGTGAAAACACTTTCTATAGAATAAAGAAAATTTCCACTTCCATCTTGAAAGCAACGTGGATGCTGGCCTGCTACACATTAAAACAACAGACAACAAATGAAGTTACCATGCAAGTTCTGGGAAAAGGAAATGTAAACTCATACTTGTTTCTCCCTTGTCCCTTTTGATGTCATACATACATTCATCTAAGAAATGCAGATAAAATTTAGCAGAGGATAATGAGTCTAAGGAAAAGTTTCAGAACATCCTGGCTTCCCTTACAAACACCAAATCAATGCCACATCGTTAGCTCATGACAGATCCATCAAAAAAAAAAAAAAAAAAAAAAAAAAGAAAAATCAGTGAAATCAGTGGAAAAACTCCCAGTTGGCTAAAGAAGATTCTTTAAAAATCAACTAAACCACAATTAAACATAATTCTTTTTTTCTTTTTTTAATGAAAAATAGCTTTTTAACAATGGTGAAATTCTCATGAGGCCATTTGTTTTCATTTACCAACTTTTCTCTCCTTGGTGAAGCAAACTGAACATAAATAACACATTTTTCATCTCACTAATTCCCAAAACTTTTAAACTTCCTTTCTGTCTTTTCCAATGGAAACAAACAAACAAAGAAATGAGAGGCAGCATAAGAGGGCAAAAGGCTCAAGAAGGTATCACAATGGTCACACAAGGGAACAGGCCCATCTGGAACACTATAGGGATGAATTAACACAGAGGCCAGCAGCTTGGACGGTTCTTTGGTTCTTTCACTTTCTTGGTTGTCCCAGCAAATAACTTTTTTCCTTTGTTTTTTTTTTTTTTTGATGCTGCACACACTGATTAAAGAAACACAAAAATGGTACAATGTGGAATCTGAGAAAAAATTTCAGAGAGTCTTAAAATATGCTGGCAGAACTGATAAATTTCATATAAACGCTGAACAGAAACAGAAAACAATCTGTTTCTTGGACAGCTCAGGGTATATTGGGACCACATATGGTCTGCATGATTCTTCCCTCATCTGTCCATTCAGTTTTCTGAAGAACATTAAAATACAGCAAATCTCCATGTTCAACCATAATAGCTGGAAGATCACCTTGATAAGCTTCCACACAAAAATAAGGAAGGAACCAACAAAAGGCATTTTAGTTTTTCTTTTTCACTAAATCTATTTTAACTGAAGTAAATTCATTTTCCCCATTTCAAGTCTGTATTGTCCATGACATTTTGAAGCCATCTCCTTGTAATTAACTCTCTGCTACCCACAAGCATCTGGGTAAGCACCAGACTGCTGGTCAGAATCAAACCACCACAATTCTGTCCTGTTGCTACTATCATTTAGGTTGTACTCATGTCTCAAATCTTCAGCTCAACTATGAATACATACACAAAAGATATTTCAATCATATAGCCCTCTTCTCAGTCTCTGCCAGATGTTAGAAAGTAATTAACAGTAAGACTACATGTCTTACTGTTGACTACTAAATGTATTAGTAACATCATTTTTTCCTTTCTTCTTTTGATTCTTACGGAGTTGCACATATTTCCCATTATTCTGCTATTCCGTCAACAACAGCCTTCAGCCTTATGTTTAGCATTACTGAAGTCTGGAGTAACCGTCTGTCTGCCTTTTTTTTTTTTTTCCTTCAAATGTATTTTAATTAGCAAAATATTTGAGCCTTGAGAAGAGATTTACTGCACGTCAGCACACAAGATGATGTTACTTAGGTCCATAACACTTTCTCTTTTTTTCATAGCCATAATTTTCTGTATTGAAGTATCTTTTTTGTTTTTCTAAGTACTGCTGCACACATTTTCTTGGCTCTCTGCTGTCAGGCCTCCATAACAGAGCTCCTGAACAGAGATGAGTGTTGGGAAACTGTCAGTCTGCAGTGTTATAACAAAGGCAAACAGGTTAAGCAGAACAGGCAGATTCTACACTACTTTACTGCATTCAAGATGTTACTCTTTCAATTTGCAGTGTTTTTAAGTTCACTTAGCAGAGTAAGTCTCACTGTAAGACCTGAGAGCTTGAGTCAGAGCCTCACACTTTGAGGTTAGTAAGCCAAGTAAGAAATATCTACCTGGTTATTCATGTTGGAAGGTCAAAAGTGACTGTACTTAATGTCAGGCATATCACCCACTGCTATGGCCTGAATAAATTAGTCTATTTCAACTACACTAGGTTCTAGCAATATATAGACACAAAACGTACACAGAGGTTCAAATAACAATCAGACACAGAACAAATCTTTGATTTGTCTTTTTATCCAGTACTGTCATACACCAAACACAAGTTACATATCTACACTAGTCTTTTCTTTTGCTAACAAATCATCAGGACAGTTACCCAGCTAACTGCTATCTATTACATCCTTCATCTCTTGTATCTGTCATTCTTTCAATTCTTCCCCTCCTTAGCACTTTCTCTAACAATCCTTTGATTAATTTGGGCGAAATAATACTCTACCCAAACTAACGCAGAGCTACTGGCTAACACAAGGTTTCTGTCATCTCTTAAAGTAAGTACTGGAAAGTAAATACTGGTGTTAACTACAATTCTCTGCAGTTATTCAACACTGTAGCATTATGTTTCCTGAATAATGCCATTTGCAAAAGACATAAAATCCATTATACTTCCCATTTATACAGAAATACATGGAAAAATATGCTTGCTTTCAATATGAAGGAACTCTGTGAACTCTGTTTTTCCTCTAAATACCTTCAGAGATCCATAACCACAACTGAAAATATTTTCTACTATCCCCTCATATTTCCTACTGTACAATTAACAAATGTACAGTTCAAAGAGCGATGGGTTAGGAGGGTACTTTACAGGTTTATAGCTAGAAAGATTATTGTGGTGAAAAAAAAAAAAAAAAAAAAAAATGCTCACCCACATCCTAGTCTCATAGTAGAAAACTCCAAAAGGAGTGATCTCCAGAAAGAGATCCTCTCCAGTTGCAGTCAGCTCTTAAACGGGTCTAGGAGAGGTGCAGCCAGGCTCCACTCCTTCCAGTCACATTGCTGAATTGCCTTCACCTGTGCTCCCATGGCTGACTCAGTCCTTGCCTCAGGTGATCAATCAGTGGTTCAGGCCATAACCAAACAGTCTCATACACCTAAAAAAATCCCATATGCTAGCATAACTTTCTAGTATGAGGTCAGGTAGTTTCAATTACTGGCTTTAAGAAGATGCCTTTTCAATCATAACCTCTTACTTAAAGGGCAGCTGCTTGAGTCACATTAATCAAGAGCCAGGCTTCACAATTATTGAAACTTCCTATATGTATAAGTCTCAAAAGGAAAAGAAGAACAGACTGCATATACAAAAGAGCATTTCATAGAAAGAATTACTTCAGACACACAGGCGATCACTGAAAGGATGGAAGTCTTATGAGGAATATGTTTGTACTGGATTGTTTTATTAGGTTGTTTCATTGACCATTGTGGCCAAAGCTGCACAAGATCTACTGTTATGTATTGCCAACATTCCCAGCAAAGGTAAGTAATAATATATGTTGTTTCACCATGGCCAAAGGCAACACCTAAAGCCTGTAGAAAGGCTCTCAAGGACAAGAATTTGGATGAGGTTATTGTTTTCTGTTGTTCAGCCAAGAATTCAAGGAAAATGTAAGCAGGAAGCCTTGCAGATGGCTGTGTACAAAACAAGATTTTTGTGGTAGTTTTTTGCTTGTTTTTTGCTTTTTTGTGCTAAGTAAGCTATCATTTTCATCTCCTGTATCTGTCACAGTTATTTAGAGCTTGGAATAATGCTGTGGCACATGATATAAACCAAATCTGTGAGGCAGGCATGGGTTTATATTATTTAACCCATGTCAAATCATGAATTTAAATACCTTCTATAAAACTGAGCTGAGTTCCTCTTCAAAGCTTGCTGGTGAGGTGGTAATAAAGGAAATAAAACTCTCTTCCCTACCTATAGCATAACTAAGAGAGTCCATGAACAAAGGCGGTCTTGTTCACTCAAATGTATAATCTCCATAGACCCACCATAGACTTCACATTACTTGAAGAACCTGAAAAGCAGACTTCCTCATGGCCTATTTCCAAAATTCTTTCTCCCATCCTGCCATAATTCAAGGTGTTTTCAATTACACTGAAATGTGTCCCACAGGAGCAGGCCTCTTCCTAGGCAGGTACCTTAAGGCAGCTCTCCCTTAAGAACAGGGACATTAAGCAGCTACAACACAAGGGGGCCAAGCGTGGAAACAATATTGCAGAACTGCTAATAATTGACTGCTTTTAAGACAGCAACTCAAACTTTAAACACCTTAATTAAAAAATTAAAATTTTCCTTCCTTTTCTGAAATATGAAATTTTTAAAAAGTATATCATAGTTTAACTTTGTATCACAATACTGCAAAAGTTCTGAAAAGGAAGTCATGTCTAGACTTTTTTAGACATATCTACGCTTCATTAATCTGCGAAAAAAGATTTAGGTCTCGTTGTGGTAAATGTAGTTTGGTTGATACAGGTAGTGGTCTGTCCTGCTTCTCTTGCACATCCTGTTCTATGAACTGAAGACGAATGAAGCAAAAACTATAATAAAAATTTTCAAGCAACTTATTTTTTTGTGGTAGGAAGTATACTGCTGGCTGAGGAGAGGCACAACAAGCTGCATATCAAAATTACAGATTAAGGTAACAATTTTTTCAGAGATTTCCTGCTTTTTTTTTTTTTTTTTTTTGCTAATTAATCTCCACCTCATCAATGCAAGAGATTGCACTTTTGTCGTCTTATATTGTTCATCACCTCCACTGTTTTCTAGAAGCTCATCTCTTCATACTGTTCATATTTAAAGAAGTGTTTCTAGCACAACCTACAACAGTTCAGAATGAAGCTTTCACATGATGAGAAACAAAGCAATTAAAAACTTTACATGAAAAACTTCTATTTCTTCTATTACTATTTTATTTATGTTAACTGCAGTAAGAGCAGGAATAATGAAAAGACTGATGATGATTTTTTTCATGTTTCCAGTAGTCACCTCTTTGCCCATCCTGCAACTGGACTATGTTAAAACGTTCTATGAAAGCTGAAGTGGACTTTACATCTCTGTGTCAGAGAAAGCTCTGATGTGAAGAAACGTAAGCAAAATTGTTGTTTGAATTCTACATTATATATCATGAATTTATTTTCTGCGCTATTTAGGAGAGTCTGGCACTCTGGCAGTGAAGCACTATGTAATGTCATGCTTGGCTTGAGGTACCAGACACTTTTGCTCCCCTTTTCTTCTTTCACCTCTTATTTCTTGTGCTGTTTTAATCATACTATAACTGTTCAAATGCTCCCTTGTTTATTTTTCATTAATAAAATTCCTCAGTGATTTGGAAAATACTGCTTGTTGGGTGTAATGATTAAGAAATTAGAGATCAAGTTAAATCATTGTTGCTACTGCACAAATTAATACACGCCAGGCACACCACTCATCAAAGACATCATGTACAGTATCTTGATAAAAAGCAGAAGTCAGAATCTAAAAGCAGTGGAACAGAAGCAAAGATGCTTAGAAAGATAACTACAGTTACACAAATACGTATACTGAGTGCTTAGAAAAGTCTGAGATAGTTAGCTCTTTGTTTTGTTTTAATACCAATGTTTATGCACTTGCAATGCCATTTGTCTCAGCACAGTTCGTCTACAAGTTTTGATTATGACTGCTGGAACAATTTTTCCCAAGTTTTCCTGTCCTTTGGCAGGTTAAAAATGCTTTGGAGATTCAGATCTGGAATAAATTTTGGTAAACATATTTCCAAATCCTATTTTTCCTGATGGTTCTATGAGTATCAAAGACACACAAGTATATCAAAGGTATTTTTAAGAGTTATTTACAGATTGTGTCAAAAGAGAAAAACAGTTGGTTCTTCTCATGCCCAAGAACTTTTTCTTCCTTTAGGACTTGGTTGTGAAAATATTATTTTTGTGGATATAAACTTATAGGCTTTAGCTTTAAATATTTAATTGTGAGCTGCTGAATTAAACCAAGAGATAGCTTTTAGGTTCCTTTCTACTTTTGATTCTTCTTATGAGTCTCACCACTGAAATCTTACAAGCACTGATGCAAACTGTGTAATTATCCCTATCCTCATCCCTCAAGGAATGTGAGAGAGCACTACACCTCTCAAACGCAAACTGAACAGTTTTCTCAGTTCATAAGTAAAAAACTCTTCTCTCATTGCTCTGATTGCCAGCCCTGTAAACCCAACTTCTTATGAAAATTATTCTCTGTCATTTATGGTCTTCCCCAGAAGTGAAGAAAAAAAAAAAAAAAAAAAAAAATTCAAAATCAAACCAAAGCAAAAACCTTCAGCCAGTTCTGCTGTTTTTTTGGTCAGCATAAGAATGGTTTTTATATAATATTTTGAATTACTACAGTTAAAACAAGAATTTGTCATCCTTTAGGAAAAACTTGACAGAAAGCAAATTTTAAAAACAATTATATGCTTTTATTGTTATCAAAACAATTAGGAAATTTCCTGGGTGAGATGGTCAAAAAATTGGCTTATGTTTCAGACATACCATCTCATCTATAAAGAAAAAGAGAGCTGCAGGTGACATCACAGCTCCGTTAACAAAAAAAGGAAAGTTCTTTATGAGAACAACGGGATACAGATTTTGCTCTTTTTTGCTGTTGTTGCTGCTGTTGTTGAAAAAAAGAAAGGTATGGAAAACAGTCCCAAAATATTGGGTAACATTGGCATAAAAGGTAACTACAAGACTACATGCTTTCCAATGATCTATGTTTCTCCATATATTTTGGGATCATGTGTTTTCCCAAAACACGCCTTTTTCTGATTAGCAACATATTTACAGTCCTTGCAAAATAAGGTGTTTACAGCGAGTCTAAGGAATCTCCCTTAGAAGTGCTTTAGAGGTGCAGAACCTGAGCAGAGCCCCAAGATTGCTGCAAGCTGCAACTCACCACATGACACATCTTTAAACTCTATACCATAATTCTTCAGCCAAATCCCAGTTGCAGCAGTATGTGTGTATGTGCAAGAATAACAAATTTCTTATTAAAGAAAGGGGAAAAGATAGTCACTGCAATATCTTATACCATCTTTTGTGCAACACCACCAACACAGATAATGCAGAACTGCCAAGTTATACTGGCTTTCCAAAACACTTCACAACATCAATCTAAGGATCATCCTTTATTTTCAAAATGTATATATATTAACAGGAGTGTGCACATTTGGAAGCTGTTATAAAAACCTTGTGAACTACTGTCATCAGAATATCAGTTACACAGGTGTGTGCTGATAGCTGTGGATCATAATAGACTCATTAAATTTAATAAGTATCAGCAGCACAGACTTTAGTGTTTAACATATCCCATTCTTGGATCTTGAGGTCTGTTAAGATTAGAGATCTAACATCATTTATTTTGTCATGCATCCTAAAGAAGAATGCAGATATAAAGAGATCTTCCAAAGAAGGGACTGTATGGGTACCTAATAGGATCAGTTAGTGGGAGCCAAACTGTTACAGTCTCCTCATTTGACACCTCTCATCCGGGTCCCATCTGGCTCCTCCAGTTGGCAATGGACTTAACCTATATGTTTGAATTCATCTATTTTTATCCCCATTGTATAAAGGATCATCTTTGAGTAGACTGACATCTTCAGCCTAGGCATATACTGAATGAATACTCCTACAGGGAGAAACACAAGTAGTTAGTTTACCTTACAGTATGGCTAGCCCATTGGTCTTACGAAGATTTTTGAAGATGGAAAAAGCATTCTGATAAAAAATTATTTCTACTAGCAGTGGCTGGCAGATATTTTGTCTCAGAGTTTGACAACTATCAATAGGAAAATATCCTGGAAGATAAAGATGCAGGTGTATACACTTGATCAGCGACAGGAGTGATCATACTATGACTGACCATTAGTAACACATACAGAAGAACCCTCAAAGAGGCATATGTGACACTCAGAGGTATATGACAACATATTTCAAATCATAGTCACTAGTAGGAGCATAACTGTAATACTGATGTGCACTGTTCAGGAAAGCTGAAGTCCTGCTAGAACAGATGTAGAAAAGGACAATAGGTTTGATGGATACAGAAGTTTTCTTACAATGAGAAACTAAAAAACCCTTCTTTGTTCAGTCCAGAAGAAAGAAGGCTAAACTGAGACATGATATCACTGCAGAAGTGTTAAGGAGAAGAGCACTTGATAAGAATTTCTCAAAGGTAAATCTAGGCTAGCTAAACAAGGGTTTCTGTCAAAGGAGAGAGTTTAAAAAGCAGTTTTTAAAAGAAGAATGGGACAAAATTCTTTGTGATAGTTTAATACACCTGTAAGCAGAATATCACACTGTGGCTGTCTACAGGGATGGTGGATAGTAATTGATGACTCACTCCTATGTTTCTGTTTGTCTCCTATTAATCCTGGACTTTAAAAATCCTCAGGAACAAAATACTACAGCTAGAAGCTAATCTGAAGGTAAAAATGTTCCTATATCTTCTATGTGTGCTATAAATATAACAACAAAATAGTAAAGAATTACATTGAGGCAGGTCAAAAATACTGGAAGTGAACTGTTACTTTGTGGTCGTGGAGAAGAAGAAAAGGAATACCTGGAGTATCTATCAACATTTTAAGTTACTCCTGTCTTGCATATGTCCCTCCTTCTATTTCTGTCACTTTAAGTGAAATTGCTTTTAATTAGATAACACTGTCTTTGTCCTGCATCTTTGGTGTGAAATGAAATAAAAGGAGGCTATATTATTCCATAAAAGTTTCTTTTTTTTCAAATTTCCAGTTCAAGTTTTCTGAATATTCTGCATATTGACACATATTATGAAGGATAATAGATGTGAAAGACACTTTGTATTTTACAAATTTGGAATGTCACTTGGATTTTTCAGACCAAATGAAAAATGCTCCATGTTGCTCATCATCAACAATAGATTGATGATGATGGAATGACAGCTCCATGGATCAACAGCAGTGAATGAGCTCCCACTTGGCATAATGGATGAGCACCACCAAAGAGGGCATTGCAGGGGCCTCAGACTGCAGATCCACAAATCACTCAGCAAACATGAAAACTTTCTATTGGTCTTCGCAATCCATAAAGAATGATCAGCAAGAGCTCTTTCTTAGTAACTGGATGTTGGGGATAAACACCACTGCACATAGACAGGTCCACAACAGAAGAGAAACTTGTCTGGCTTCTTCAGGAGAAGCCTTCCTGGAGACATGCCAGCAAACTCCATCCCATATTCTCTGATCCAGTATAAACACTTGAGAACATGCTTAACTTTAAGCATGTGAGTTGTCCTGCAGACATCAATAGTGTTGCTAATGTGCCTGAAGTTAAATATGCATCAAGTGCTGTGCTGGAATAGGGCCAAGGGCTCAGAAACTTGCAGGATCAAGGTTTGGCTGAAGAACAGAGAGTAAGAAGGGATACAAAAGATGAGAGATACTGAGTTACTTTCATGCCCTCTTGTGTCAGTCCACAGTGGAAGCAAGCACTGGGATAAACCTCCTATTACAATAGAAGTTAAAGGAACACCTGTACAGAAAACTGAAACACTAGAAGATACTGTAAACACTCTTTTTTACAGCATACAGTGTCTTTAGATTGTTATATGGTATTACATTTTAAAGCAGATACAGTGATGTCACTGCAGGAAAACATCACAAAAACATTGCAGCAAACAAGCTTCTCTTTCAGCAGATGCCTGGTTGACTCACTCTCACAGCTGCACCGAAGTAGTGCAATGTGTTTCTGGAGAGCATTCTTGTTTGTGAAGTCTTTATTGGGATACTCTGACTGGAGGGGAGTGCAGCCGCTTTTCATTTCTTGTGGCAGTCAGAAAGTTTCATTGAATATTTCTGAGCTCTCAATATCTTCCAAAACACATGCTGAATTTCCTGGCTCTCTTCCTTAAAATCTGGTCTGGGTTTTTACCCCGTCCCTTCTCAAATTATTTTATACGCACATAAATTACAAAATTAAAGTTATTAAAAAAAAAAAATCTGATTTTTCCAAATTGATTTTAACTGTTTTTCCAAGCTTCTTGAAATTTATATGTAATTAATTGTATATCTAATGATTCGTATTCTGAACTTACCACTGAATAAAACAAAAAAGTTGTCCTTTAGCTATTAGTAATGCAACACTGCCAACTAGAGGCATTGGGAATGATCAAATTCTTGTCTTCTGGACTACATCAATACTCTTAAACTACATCAATACACTGTATAACTATAAATACAGAAAGATCATGTTTGCTCTGCAGAAATCCCACCCACGCTCTCCAAATGCAGCAGGGTTTGCATTTAATTTTCTTTAAATTTTGTTGCTTCAGGAAATTGTTTGTTGAATACAAATGCCACAAATACTATTACTCTATTAAAAATTACATAGTCCAGAAACAGAAATAGAATCAAGTCCGATCTCAAATTTCTTCAAAGAAATTCTAATAGAATACTAAAGCCATTCAGCAACCTATGGAAAGACACCTCCAGCTCCTGGTGGTGGCCTCACAGAGAAGATGCCTGCTTGGTGGCCCCTTCAGTGCCTATCAAAGAATCTTAGAATCATTAACACTGGAAAAGACCACCAAGATCGTCTTGTCCAACCATCCACCCATCCCCACTGTGCCCACTAACAGTCTCCATCAGTGCCACACCTCCACAGTTCTTGAACGCCTCCAGGGACGACGACTCCACCCCTCCCCTTGGCAGACTATTCCAATACTGCTCCACTCTTTCTGAGAAAAGGGTTCTTTTCTAATATCCGATCTGAACCTCCTCTATTACAATTTAAAGCCATTTTTTCCCATTCTATTGCTAGCTTCCTGTGCCCATGGTGTCAGGGCACAGCAGTGTGCAGTTGCCAGACATGTGGCAAGAGGGATTGGAGCAGAGTGGTATAGAGACCTTCTGTAGACCTTTGTGCCTCCTCCTGTCACTTCAACAAAGCCCTAGGGATACCTACCTCAGCTGCACCGTTCCTCATGTTTCCTCCACTACCACGTCACCAAACCAAGCATAACCAGTGCATGAGGAAGCTACTGGTCAAGAGAAAACCAAGGTGCCTGAAGATGCACCATGCTTGGATGGTGTGGTGCATGCACCACACATGCACACACTGTGCTCTTCCCGAGGCAGATAGCTGACAGTGTGCACCTCACACATTCCAGGAGTTTGCACAACCAAAGTGCCTTCCAGAAGTTCTCCACATCTCTGCCCTGATCTTCAGACAAAGAGTCACCTGAACTTCTTCTGGTAGCAGTCTAGAGAACTGTCCACACAGTCAGAAATGCAGTTCCACTGAAAGGCCTATTGGTGGAAGAGCAAGCTCTGCCTGTTGGAGCTTACAAAGCACTAAATAAACACACAGTACAGAACATTTTGTGCTTCGGGGTTGGAGGGAGGAGCCCTCCAATACAGCCACGGTTTCCTTCTATTTACCCAAACACATTCATTCTCTAAATCTCAGCAAAAATAATGAAAAATAATAGATCAGATTTTTCCCTGACACTTATCCAACTTTGCCTGGGGCTGTACCACTGGACAGTTGAAGGCTGGAGGAGTCAGAGCATCCTGAAAGAGAGGAAACGCTGGAGCAGTCTGGAGGTGACAGCACTGGAATGAGATGAAGGCTTAGAAGTGAAAGCATAAGCACTAGCGTGGGAAGCAGAGAATACAGCTTGCAGCCAGTATAAACCACTGTAAAAACTAATTTAATAAATGTTTTTCCAGTTATATTATTATGGTTATGTTCCATAACAACATCTTTACAGGAATACAAAGATGAAAAGCACAGTGGTTCATTGAAGTGAAACACTGGGGCTCAGGGAAAACGGAGTTGCTCATTCATCTATTACATAGAGCTCTGCTTTTAACTGGGAATAGAAAAAAAAAAAAGCATCTGTTGTGAATCATCCTGTAATACCAGAAGTGGCATTTCTACAATTTTGAAAGACACACAAAGAAACAAAGCAGCACATCATATCTAGATTTCTTTTAATGGCTTTGCTGAAATGAATCAGAAATTTCCTTAAGAACAATTTTTAGCTGTCAGTTAAAACCTAAGCCTAGCAGACACTTGCAAGATTTTTCCATTTATTCTTGTTTTGGCAGTGAAAATAAATGCTCGGCACTCTGAGCCTGAAGCACAGTTGTCATCTCTATCCCTAGTTGCTCTTTGATTGCACCCTGAGATCCAGACCTGTGTTAGTGGGATCCAGACTTACTTCTCAGCCACAAGAATACGTGCTCTGTGAAGCTTTCTCCTGCAGTTTACTGTAAAATTTGCTTGGGAATTGCATTATTATAATGTGCTAATTAATTTTACATTGATCTATGAAGACACCTTAGGCACGTGTAAGCCTTTCATGGAGATACAGATGGAAGTTGCAGAAACAATGCTGAACATTCCATATCAGCCCACAGTGCTCAGCCTCACTGCCAGCCAGCACTGGCTGGAGGTACCATCTTTAGGTAAGACATACCCAAGGACTCGCACTTATTAATCCTACTTTTTTCAATGATTATTATTTTAGGCTGCCTATTCACGCTCTTCTGAATGGGTATTATATTTAAAAACTACATTTATATTTACAGGCATGCTATTCCAAACTGCAGAAGTATTGGACAGCTTTCCAATTATGATTTGGCCCCTGGCCCTGCAGATTTAGCTGTGTTTCACTGCCAAGCTTGGCAACATCATTTGCTCAGGTCTGTACTTCATTTGAAGGGGTCAAGTGGGTTGAAAGGGAATATGTGGACAAATATAATAATCAAATCCTAAAAAAGCAACAGCACTATCAGAATTAATATTCGGACCTTAAAGAATCAACTCATTGGGAGAACAAGGAAGGGAATCTTTGAGCAATTTGTCACAGCCTTTTTCCTTCGTTCCCTTTTCTTTCTTCCAATTATGACATTTGAGCACTTTCGCTTCTCTTTTTAGCCCTGGAACCTTTTGTCTTTCTGTCATAATGGAGAAAGCTGACACTGACTGGTTTACAAAACAAAGGGTCAAATCATTTGTTTTCATATGCTCAAGAAAGGCAGTCAGGGCTTAATGTGATCAAACTGCATTTTCTTTTTAAGCTATGTTTTCAAATTTAGGGTTTCTTAACTGGTAGATCCATTAAAGTGTCCAAATCATAGAAGCCGAAGGAGAAAACAGATTTTTAAAGAGTCTGAATACTCCCTTTCATTACTGCAGCAGTGGTGTGCTCCACCTCATTATCTTTTCATACCTGCCCTGGAACCCAGGAAGAAATCCATCTCCATGGAACCTAAAGATACAAGAGCACAGACAGGAGATTTCAATTCTGCAGGCACTCAAAGAGGACATTTTAAACCATCAAAACAGAAAATGTTATTTCTCATATGGATTAAATATACTTTCTTTTACTTATGAACCAAGTTATTTCTTCTGAGTCTGCTGTAATTCCCAAGATTCCACACCTACTCTTGTGAGTAGAAGCTATAACCAGTGACAAAACAAAAAGGGAAGATTGCCACTGGGGCATCTCTTTTTCATAGAAATTCCCTTGAGTACTTAATTGCCTCTTTTATCTTTTATTCTCATAGTATGAATTCTCATACAAAGCACTAAACAAATTCAGATGTCTATTCAGCTAAAGGATTGGACAAATTTCCCCCAGTTAACAGATCTGACATGATTATCACATTGAGTGCTGCAGTGTCTGAATTCGCGCCCTGACAAGCAGAGTTCTTGCATTTTGCCTATCTTCCAGTTAACAGGAAGCATTAGTTTGAATTTTCTATCAAAAAATGGAATTATAATTGAGCACCAAAAACAAAAGGTCACAAAGGCCTGTTTGGAAACAAAAAGCTGATCTTTAGTAGCAGCAAATCTTTATGAGGAAGAAAGGAGAGAATCACAGGTAGCATCTGAAAAGGTAAGCTTTTGTGCTCAAATTTCAGAGGCCTTGCTGAAAAGGTTTCTTGAATAGAAAAATATAACACACGAAGTACACATAAATAATCACACATGTAAGTGACAACAAACATCAATAGATTAAAGCTTCCAAGTTAAAAAAGAAGGCGGGCTTTACATGAAAAGGAGGAAAAACTTCAAGCATACAGTCCCCATAAACTGTGCAAAGGTTATCCAATGAAGAGGGAAAAAGTGAGCCAGATAATTCCTTCTCTGTGCAAAGAGAATGAATTAAAGGTTTTTTCCCATATTTATCAAGATAAGTCAAAATTATATCAAGCATCACATCCAAAGAATGAGACCACTTTTAAAGCACGACTTGCAAAAACAACTAAACCATACCCTTTAGATAAAGTATTTTATTTCTCCCTCAAAAATAAGTTACTTTTATTTGTTAATTACATTCTTCTACACAAAGTAACCCTTGTGTCTTCCTATTAGCTTCATACCTATCTTCAGGCACCAGTAACCCAGCCATTCACTGGAAACAAAAGCCCCTACAGTTCCAGCTTTCATTGGTGGTTTCTTTTTTCATTGGGCATAAGCCAGACATAAACTGTCTAAGGGGGGAAGCAACAGACACACATAAGCTACTATTTCTTTTCAATCCTCACACAAGACACCTGATACAAGCCAAGATGAAGAGAAATCCAAGGATTCAGTGTACAAGTATGGGAACCACAAGAGTGAAAGTTGGAGGGATGGCAGAAAAGGAAGGGGGAGGGTGGAAGTGCATTAACTTAGTCTCCAGCTAAAAGATCTCTCTCATATTTCCCAGGTTGCTGTTGTTACAGAGAGACCTGGATAGTTCAGATCTTCTGTGTGTAAAGCACACTGACTTTTACCTAATTTCAGGAAAAAGACTTTCCATCAAGAGAACTAACCACTGCTGGTGAGAAAACATTTCTTATTATCAACTTTAATACAGAAATGAGTTTTGTTTGATAAACATGTAGCAAGTAATATAAAACAGACAAATGATAACTGGTAAGAGATTAGTTAGCAAAACGTTTGTTCTGATGGATAGATAAAGGCAACATTTATGGTGCTGGCTGCCTTTTTTTAATTTACTCAACCAACTATCATCGCAGAACATAACATCAAAGATTTAGAATACTGAATTCTGTTCAGTTGCATCTTTGTAAATTATCCCTCCAAAACCCTGTGGATTTTCATTATGATGATAATCAATTATTTACGCTTCAGTTAAATAACTGTGTGACTTGAAGAGATTTGCACTTTGATTTTTTGTTAATATACCACGGAAGACAGAACTGATTCACTCATTCCATACTGATTTAGTGACATATTTGGTATGATTTCAAAGCCATAACTATTAATGCTTAAATGGAGTTTTGATATGATAGAAATGCTGTATTTTATTATTAACATTGGACAGGTAAACTAAAGCTGAGGATAGTCACTAAGCTTCACAGAGAGCTGCTATAAATGATTTATCAGAAGTAAAGTAGTGGGGTATCATGATCTGATTTTGCTGACTGAAGTTAGTGGTTTGTACCAACGTGGGGGAAATTTGGATGGAATTCCTATTCTCACAAATTTCTGTTTCCAAGCTTACCTAAAAGTAGGAGTCTCTCCTTATGAAACACTGGGAACTGACATCTCTTTATTAGAATTCCATAATCTCCAAACATCATATTAATGTGCAGATTTACAAAGCCCCAAGGAGATACTTTCTAAACTCAGTTAACAACAGATAATATGATCAAGCCTAAGGAGAAAATTATGTGAAACAAAGAATAGCTCTAGAGCTGTGATATAACATGGGGGAGAAAGAGAATGATGATGATCCAGATTGAGGAGGAAAAGTATTATAATTGATGAATTTATTATAACCCAATCACAATTCTTCAGAAATGCAGAATTGCAGCAATATGGCGTACTTCATTTTTTCTGCTTATGAAAGTGCATTTTTTCTCCAGTTATTTGAACAGAATACTTTTCTTGTGCTGAGTTATTGAAAGTAGCCTTTGAATTTGTTCATCAGAAATTAAACACCTAACAGTGATGTTTGTAGTGTTGAGAATTTCACTAAAGCAAAGACAAAACCTACAGCACTTTCTATGCCTCTGCCGTAGGAAGCATGAATTCACTTTCACCAGCACTCAAGGCTGTAACTGCACACTGGATGTCACTTCTAAATTCAATGTGAAAAATTTGTCATAAATACAGGCTAATGTGCTTTAGAGGAAGATTTGAATTTTTGTGTGTTAAAGTCAAAGGACTTTCTTGACAGGTCATCCTGGTAACTCCTATAGCTCAGTCTCTCATCCGGAGAGCATTTTAATCCGGTCTGTGATTCTCTGAAAAATGAATCTCCAGAGAATCAGCAAGCTGGCTCAGTGATATCCTGGGCTGTGTGCATTGCATTTTCTAATTCAGTGCAATCTGAAAACTGGAGTTTTAATTACCTGAATATTATTGCACTGGGCAAAAATTAGATGTATTTGGCTTTGTGTTATCTTTCCTCAACTGTTAACTTTTGTTCTCTGACTTTCATCAAGAACAGAAGTTACTGAACTTCTTGGAGTGATTTTTATCAGGAAGAAAAGTAAACACCTTGAGAATACAAAAGCAGACTGGGACATGGGTGGGTTGGTTTTTTTAAGCAGGATTTGAGCTAGAAATCAATTTTTAAACACCATAAAGAAGAGAAAAACTTTGAGTTTTACTGTAAGAAACATCTGGAAATCAGAACATTTGTTTGAAATTTATCTCACTATTTTAACATTCTAGTTCACAAAATTAAGCTATCAATTTTTGTTAGCAATTTAAAATAATAATTTTCTTAAGGGTTTTATTACAGCACATTTTTTAGACCAAAAAACCTACTATATGTAAAATGCTGTTATGGTTTACAGTAATTAAAAATAAAAGGGCAAAAAAAAAAAAAAAAAAAAAATAGTAGCACTGTCCTGAAATTTTCATGATCCTGTATTAAAATATTGTACTGCTTCATGAGGATGAAATGGTGGATGACCAAAAGTAGAAACTTTGCTCCCCTGATCACAGAGTAGAGAAAACTATCTCTTGCCTCTGAAGTTTGATTGCTCTAAGCAGCACTGCATAAGATTATCTATTTTTACTGCTCTAAAAAAAAAAAAACAATAAAATGTTTGTAGCAATTACCCAAACTGTCCATAGCATAGACCATTAGAATGACAAGTTGATTTACACTGCACTAGGTAATGAATCCATACAACTAAAGATGCTGCTTTGTTTTCCAGTTTCCTTGTTGCACTGAAAAGGAACTTTTTAGAGAAATAATGCTCCATTCAACATTGGCTTTGTCTCTCCTGCTAGTTGCAGTCTCATCCAACCTTGCTATGGCAATCAAAAAGGAAAGAAGAGCACCTCAGACATTATCAAGAGGTATTTTATGTAGTTACCTGCTGATCTTACCATGTATGTTATTTAAAGCATGTATGTGCTTACTGAGGCATGATTCTTCAGCATTTAGTCACACACTAAATAGTGCATCTTTTTCCTCCTTCTCATTTCATTCCATCAGTTTGTTCTTAAGAATATGGCTGAAGGCTTCAGATAATCTTTCTAATTTATGTCAGTCACAGTGACCTGTTAGAATCAAATAACTCAAATTGAGTCTCTGGAACCTGGCTGCTCTTGAAGAACTCTCAGTGAAAAATATTTTTTCACACACCTGTTAGTAGACAGCTTGAGATGGTAACTTACAGCTACTGAAACACAATTTCATAACTTCAGTCTCAAATGAAATTTTTTCTACAGATCCATTTTTGTCCACAGAGTCTCAACCATTAGGGATATTTATTTATTTACTGACTGGTCCTTAATTTCCTTTTGTTTTCCCTCTTATCAGATAGTCACACTCACACTTCCTTAGTGGTGCATAATTTTCCACCTGGATGTTAAAGGAAGACTGTATTTTAACATTTTTATGTCTGAACAAGGAAATTGTATAGAAAAATAGCTCTTTCCATCTTCTCAGCCTTCCTTCTCTTTTCACACCTAATCGCCTCAGAATATCTCCAGCTGTTTCCCTGAGCTCCCCTGCAACTTGTGCAAAGCCTACAAAGCATCCATGGCTCACCTCTGAGTTCCTCCCACATGAAGCCTTGACAAAGCCCTGCATTCACAAAAGCCCCATCTGAGGCCAGTTTCTTGAGGGGTGTTTAGGCAGCATTGAAACAGATCAGTTGTAGGAAGTATAGTTTTAGTGAAGTTTGAAATTATTCCATATTATATATATATATATATATATATATATATATATATATAAAAAAGGGAAGTCAAAAGGCTTCATAAAATAGCAAAAACAAGAATAAGTGCTTTTCCATATGAAACCCATTGTATATACAATATAAAATTGTCTCATCCCTAGACAAAACAAAGAGAAGTGTCAAATCACTTTCCACAAGCGGTACCCGTGGAGAAAGTTTATATCCAGTCTGGCATCTATTGCCTGTCTTGACTAGATCAGAATTAATTTTTCCCACTCAGAACATTACCTCCAATTATAACAGATTGAGAGGGAATACTTACTCCTGCTGTAAAATTAACCCAACTGACTCCTCTCTGCCATTGTCTATGTCAACAGTTGATTTCAGCCAGGGAACCCATTGGTCAAACAAGCTAGAACCCCATCAAAAATAAGACAGATGTGAAAATGAATTAAGTCTTCTGAAAGAAGGGATGGTCTATAGCATCCCAGTCAAATGCCCCACTGACAAGAAGATGGGGAGCTACTTCACAGGGGCTGGCATCTTTGGGATTTGAAGGTACGAAACCAACAAGACAATCTGCTTTTTGAGTTCAGGGGATGAGCAGTGAAGTTGAAGACTCATTAGGATTTTATTTTGACGGAGATTTTTATCTAACAGCCTTTCTTTAACTAAATTATTTAATTAACTGAAGTACTTGCAACTCCAGAGACTGAAATTCTTAACTCAGGAGTCAGGCTTAAAACTCATTTAAGAACAGTCACGTTAAAATTGATTTTATTTCATTTGTTGTATTAAATTTTCTCTCTCACTTTTTTGAGCCAGCTTTCTCTTTAAGCCCCCAGCATCGAAATGAAATACAGAGCAGACAACATGAAGAGAAAATATGAAGGTATAAAGAATTTTGTCACCAATTTAGGGAGCACTAAGTATTCAGAAAGAGTTCTATTGAGTGTATCAAAGGATTTGCACTGGGTAGTCAGTCAGCTGAGGTATTTTGATTGCTTTTGCTTGTTTGTTTTGTTGGTTTATTTTTTAATATTCTGATACATTTATTAGCAGATGTAGGATTAATATATCTACAACGCTTGGTAAGCTTTGAACAAAAATCTATTTGTGTACAGCTATTGACCAAGGTAAGAAATGTAGTTTCTTATGAATTACTTACCTAGCCAAGCATTAATCATTTTATTATATTTGTAGGTTGGGGAGATGAAATAACATGGGTACAAACTTATGAAGAAGGGCTTTATCAAGCAAAAAAAAGGTAAGAAATTAAAAAATAGTATTGAAAGACACTTTTATTAATTATATTGTCACCCCTCAATATACTGTAATGAAATAAAAAAAAAAAAAAAAAAAAAAAACACCATCACAGCAGACCACTCTACCATTCTTGTAGACTTTTACTTTAGAAAAGCTATCTAGACACAGGAACTCCACTTCTCTATTTCTTTCTCTAGCATCCCTTTTTTCTTGCACAGAAATGTCTACCATCCCTCACAGAATGCCTGTTAGGTTTCAATGAGATTTAACAGGAAATGAAATGCAATTTGTCTTTTCCAACCTACTAGCAAAATCACTTATTTTCATTCTTTTCAAATAAACTAACTACATGTTTTATTATTATTAATAAAGTAACAAGCCACTGATGGTCATTCATCATTTGGAAGACTGTCAATACTGCCAAGGTAATTTTGATTTTTTCAGTGTTAAATTTTTGTAAACATCTTTTTAAGAAAACAACTATTTATATATTTGTTGAATTTACTCAAAAATCCTTAAGTGCATGAAACTGTAGTTGAAAAGCTAAGAATTTGTTATTTACAAAAAAGTCATTGTGAATCTACTCAAAAAATGAACATGAAAAACGTTTAGTGCTACTGTCCTGCTATCTCTGATTAAACACCTGTCAATTTAAAGACACATATTTGCTACTGACTCATCGAACATATTTAACAATGCTTGGCTTTCCTGAAATGGTAACTTGAGAAGGAGATAAGGACAAGACAACTGAAAATGAATTTTCTGAGAATAATGCACTTTTGTCAAACTGAGACATCATCTGCTGAAACTACAGGCTTCGTAAATGACAGAAAAGAGCTTCCATTTTCATAGCTAGAAGGTTGCACTGACACACAGATCAAAAACCATAAAGCCATGATAGATCCCAAAAGTGTCTCCTAGGAATGTAAATGAGCAGAGGCAGGAATGATGGGACCAGTCTTCGGTGCCTAAACACTGAAGGAAAGGCAACATCTACAATGGACTTAAAAATATTTCTGTCTTTTCTAGCACTGAAGAAAGCTTTTGCTGAAAATGAAGAGATACAAGAAATGGCCCAAGATAGTTTCATTATGCTGAATCTCATGGTAAGAAGGGTTTGGGGAGGTTTGTCTGGTATCTCTTTTTGGTCTGTGTTTTCTTGTCTTACTTTTTCATATTTTTGCTAAGTATATCTGGCATTTCAGTTAAACATATTTATGTAGATGGCTCTTAAAGTAATGCCTCCCATTTATTTCCATGGAAATTACAACAATACAAAAGGTACAATTACACTGTTTGATAAAGCAAATTCTCAGCTAAAAACAACTATTTCTCAACGTAGTCACCACCATTAGCTATGCATTTTCACCAGCAATAAACAAGAGCCTGCATGCCACAGCCATAAAAATCTGCATGGCTATCCAGACCATTGCTTGTCTTTCATACTTTTGTTGCCACTGCTGAAACACACCACCTGATGCCTCACTGTGCTCACATCCACTGTTTTTGTCCATAACAGTTCAGCAAGTGTTAATGAATGTCAAGAGGTGTAATTTTTTCTGCATGGAACACACCTTTGCCTCTCATGCACTTCTCAACAGATGCCATTCTGTCAGACTGTCTCTACTGCCATCTGTTGCAACAAAATGTAATGGAACACTGGTGCGAAGGTTTAGCTTCTACTGTCACATCACCAGCATCCATCTTTGATGACATGGACCAACACAATAAAATAGGAAGCATTACTTTCAGAGCAGCCCTCATATATGCATTTATGTGTGTATGTACACCGTCTGTATTTTTGTCTTCTGGTATAAGACTGTTCACAAGTGATGCTACTTCAGCTAAATTTATAGGAATATTTTAATAATTAGCTTTAATTTCTCTGCCAGCATGAAACCACAGATAAAAACCTGTCACCTGATGGACAATACGTGCCTCGAATCATGTTCATAGGTATGTACAGTACTTATGAATCTTCTGAAGATGTGATCTCTGAATCTATGCCAGTGTCATTCTCCAGAAACATCAAGACAAATTATTTTGCAAAAAGAAAATAGCTCAGAATTTGTCTTTACCATGGCAATAGTATGGAATTTGGCACACCTGAGTTCAGTTCCCATTCTCTCACAGGCTTCAGCCCCTGTAAACTTCCTCAGGTTATAGGTATGTTCTGGAGGGTACCTCATTTGCATTTGGGGGCAAGGTGCTTAAATATCTGTTAGCATCTGAGCATCTGTCAGCCCCTGTTAGCTCTCTGTGCTTTTGCAAGTGCAGTTAGGAACAAAGCTTAAACAGAGCTGTCAAATATCAGACTGATTGTACACATCTACAGTGCAGACCTTACCACAGAGCAAGTCAACAGTCAACAGAATCTAAGCAATGATCTACTGCATTGTAAAGTTGACTTCTGAAATATATCAAGTAAATCATGCCCCACAGTTCATGTTCCCTTTCACTAACTGTACAGGCATCAGAGGTAGGTGAGATGAAGCCCCTGCTCAGAGCAAGGTAGTAAAAGAAGTCAGGTGATTAGTTAACAGAAAGCCCGGCAGGGGAACTAGTTCAGTATTTACAACCATTTTCTCCTGTAATGGAAACAATAAGAATCACAAGACCTTAGTCCTGGTCTCTAGGTAACATGATAATGTTACATTAATTATGCATGACCCTCATTATTTGTGCATCCAGTCAGACTGCCTCTCCCAGAGTAACCCCAGAACTTGTAAAACAGGATGGTTTTCTTCAAGTATGGACAAAACATATGCATAACCAATCTCATAAAAATAGCTGTGTAATATAAAACTGAGCATTAGCTTTTGTTTAAGATTTCTCCACATAAAAAACGGTTGGAACAGAGCGTAACAGCCTCGCACTTTGTGGCTGGCAAAATCAGAACTTCTCAAAAACAGGGCTGTGCTATGGGCATCGCCCTCCGCTGTTGTGGAAAGCAGCGATTAACACAGTTTCTTTTTCAGACCCATCTCTCACGGTGAGAGCTGATATCACAGGAAGATACTCTAATCGGCTGTACACTTATGAACCACAAGACATACCGTTCTGTAAGTGCCTATTTTGTTGTGTTACTCTGCATTTCGTACTGTAAGCAGCCAGATGCACACCATGCCAATCGTCTGTGTTTGAGAATCAGTTAAGATCTCGAAGTAATGAATAAAGAATGTTTGCGAGCACTTAACAGTAATTTACAGCGTCTAACCTGTTCCAGCAAACACTTAAGCACATCTATTGTCCCAATGGATTTATTGGGTCTACTCAGGTGATACGAGTTGAAAGATCATGGATGAGAAATTTCAGGACCAAGACCTGAGCTGTTTGCTGGTGAATGGTGAGAGTCACTGTGCTCAAAGGTATCCAACTACGCAATGTTAATAGGCAGAGGTGGGAGGGGACTGGGAAAAAAAAAAAAAAAAAAAAAGTGTTACCCATATTTCAAAAAGGAATGTGATTTTTCAGGTTGAACTAGTACTCTGTACCATCTATCTGAAACCCATGCAGTATCTCACATCAAATATGCATGTCACATCTGATTATCTTGATTGCTGAAGCAAAAGGGATTCGACAATACTCAACTCCTTAAGTTAAATGTTTTGATTCACAACACTTTTTGCCTTTAGCTTTAGTATCAATGCCGGAATATTTACTATAGGAACCACTAAAATACATAATCCTGCATTAATTTCAATGTGAAGAATGTACTAATCAAAATGCATTGAATATATTTTACAGTTACTTATTTTTCTTCCAGTAATAGAGAACATGAAGAAAGCACTACGCCTCATTCAGACAGAATTGTAAGCAACAGTGAAATGTTCATAGCCTCTAGAAGGTGAAGCTGCGCCAAGAATTCCAACATTTTAAAGCATTTATTTAGCTTCTTTCTCTGCTATCTCTTTGAACTCTTACCAACCAGGTAAACCAGATTTCATGAGAAAGTATGATTTGAAGAGGAAATAAAGGAGGCTACCATTACAATTTGGGAAACAGAGAAGAAATCTATCAAACACTTTGAAGTGGAGTTAGCTACCTGAATAACTGAAAGTGATGGTTTAAGGTGCAAGCAACTGAGCTGTATATTATCAATTGAACAGTAGCTTTATTGTCAGCTACAACTTCCAATTAAGAGCTATAGCCAATACTTGATGTCTATTTACAATACAATGATGTAAGTTATTAGCTACGTCTCACCTCCAATTTTTTATTTCATGTAGCTTGTGAATCTTTAGTATGACACAATTTTATGTGCTTATTTCTCATTAAAGGAATATTGCTGGCAAATCAGACGGAAGGCTTTTGCTGTAGATTTTGGAATACCTAATAGAGAAAACTCAGATCTAGGGTTTGCTTTCTTCTGTATCACTCTTTAGTTATTATTCTGATAGCTGAAAACAGAACATATTTCTTGCTGAACATGGGGTTTCTGTGAGGTGATAGTCATCAAATAGCAACTACAGGTTTTGCCATGATAAAAATGCAGTGATGCAAGAGAGATGGAAGGAGATAATTCTGGAACTCCACACCTGAGGCTAGTCATGCTTGTAAAGTCTGGTACGGGAAAAATTAGTAGGCTTTTCCTAGCCCTTTTCTTTTAAATGGCACTTTCAAAGGGTCCTTCCTTCTGTAGCTCCCAATACAAACATCATAGTGGAAGCATGGTGAGGGAATCTGCATATACAAACTCTTTTACACAAAGTCTCCCAAGATCACCATATGGAAGGGTAGACATCTATTTTATGTAACAATATTTTCCTATGCCTATGATATGCTCCTTCACTACAGCAAAGTCGTAAGTCATCCATCTGGAAAAAGTGCAACAATGTGATGTTCTGTGCGAGGCACAAGTGTCACTTTTCTCTGTTACCTGCCATTTCCTCTGACGTCACCTAAACGCATGTATGAAGGATAACCCTCTGCAGGACAACTATAGTAACTTACAATACTGAGTATTAATGTGTCATAAAAGAAATATATTGCACCTGTTTTCATAGCTATGTGAAATTTGGATGTATACTCCAACAGAGGGTGATAAATGACCTGTGGAACAAATAATAAAAGAAAAAATATATATTCGTCTTAGCAGTATATTTTCTTGATAATCAAGGGAAAATGCTGGAAACAAAATTAAACTAGTAATTCCATCCCCTCTGTGTTTATCTCATTTATGTTCATATCTATTCCAGATTTGACAACACTTCCCAGACTTGTGGGCACTCCCTATCTTAAGCATGTCAGAGGTGTTCAGGAGAAAAGGATGGAGCAAGCTGCCAGAGATGACACAGGATATCTGTGGCAGCATTCGCAAAATAGGGTCAAGAGAAGATTTACTTTGGAGAGAAGCACAGGACAGAACAACTTCTGAAACACTGAAGTATGGTAGATTCAGAATATAAACAAAAAGTAGGCAGAAAGTTCTTATTCTTTTGCAGATTTTTCCTCTCTTTGCTTTCAGAATTATTGGATGAGGTCATGAAAAACACTGACTTGAAACAACTCCTGTTCTAACTTGGGTAGGAAATAAAATGTGAGCTATTTATTCTATAAGGCAGTGCCTCCTTCACCTATTTAAGGTCCAGAATATGAAGGTTCCAGGCTCTAGGTGGATATTTAAGGGAAGGCTGCATTTGTGCTCCATTAGCTTTCCAGTGTAGGAAGGGAAGCATCACATATAAAAAAGCAAAAGAATACAAATACGCTGAGGGCTCCTTTGGGATTGTACAGTGGATGAGCATTTTAACTCATTTCCCATTTGAAGAAGAAACAAATGCATATATCTGTGGCCGGAATTTGAGCTGATTGCTGGCCACTGATCAGACCCAAATTACATTACTATACTAAGGAGAGGGAAGACACAGCATACATAGGCACACAACACAGTAACTCAGCAGTCACGATTCAGTGAGACCGTTTAGTTGAAATCATAACTGATCTGCTTTTAGAGAATTCTTTATCACAGGCTTAAATGAAAATGGGATTTCTCTCCTTTCACTTCTCAGATCCTTATAGGTATCAGGCTGAAATCTGTTCTCAGTTGTAGCCTCAAGAAATAGGACTAAATCCTTGTGATATTTAAAGATTCAGATCCAGTCCTTTTGGTGGAGCTAGATATTCAGGTAGAAAACACTGTGGATGTTGTACAATACTTTCTCTGTTCATGGCTTAGCTTAACATTCATCCTCAATTTGACAGCTGCTACTATATTTCTGCCCTCTCATCTTTGCTAGGTAATATTTCTCCTGATGGAACATAAACACAGACCTCAGATTAAATTCTTTCTGGTCAGGAACAAGATAATATATTTGTAGCCTGTGCTATAGCAGACCCAGTGTTATTCTTTCCTCCTTTTTTCTTCTCAAGTGAGTGGCATGAGATGCTATTCCCTTCTCTGTTGGCATGCAACAACAGTCACAATAATAGTGGGCAGATCTTTATTCACATGCTTTGCTTACATCTCTTCATATTCATTGGAAAAATGTTCCTTTTGTTTCTTGGTCAACTGGATCTACAACAACCAGCTTTATTTAACTACTGCTGTTCAGCTTAGAGCTAAAGAAGGAGAGGAAAAGACAGGAAACTTCTGTGTGAGAGCAGCAGTTATTTTTACAAAGAATCATTCAGTTATTATATAAGGATCTAATGCTGTGAAAGCCTACCTGTGTAGATTACGTACTCTACAGAATTCAGATCTTGCGTTCTACACCTATGGATCCCAGTAGTAACATATATACATTATGGAAGCAAATGTTTTGTGTAAAATTCTTCTGGCTTCTCCCTTTACTACGACCACAATACATTCTGGAAAACAAACTCTATTGCCACCTGCTCACATATTCATACCTATTTCACTGTTGGGAGTTATCTGTTGTAATCAGACAAAGCGTAGTCAAACAAACGTGGACTTAACGTCAGAGAGGTGAGGCACAAGAATCTGGAAGCCTACAGAACAGGATCCTCCCTCTATGTATCCGTCTCAAAGCAGAAAGGCGTGGGCTTTTCTAGGCAGATGGCTGATGTATTGGTCTGCAGAGCTAAAACATTTCCCAGTGTGCAAATATTTGCAGTGGACCAGAACAAAAGAAAAGCCACCATACCTTTATGTACCATGGAGACGAGAGACTGTAGGACACCTCAGCACTTAAACAGCAAAAGAAATGTGATCTTGCAAAATAAAGACAATGTACTTTGGACTGTTTCACGTATTATACGTGTTCTTGCCAAAGTCTGACACAGAGAAATTTCCAAATGCTGAGGTGTCTTCCACACATTCAGCCAAGTCATTGCTGTGCTTCCGTTTCTTTTTTCCCTTGCTTTCTATAGTGTCATAGTATGAGTGAAAAGGAGACAAAATCTCCACAGAAATTCATAAGTCCACTAACACAAATGACACATGGAGGAATATTTGTTCTTCCATGACTAAATCTCAGAATTAACAATTTAAATATTCGTACCTTTTCCTTGCTGTTCAGGGTGCTCATGGTTCTCATCACCATCTCAGATTCTTCTGTTCAAACATTCATATCAAGAACTGCATTTCCAAATTTCCATGTAATTCCAATTCCAATTATTCTTAAATAGTTGTTCATCAAATCAACTCTTGTCTATAAATGACCAGTAGGAAAGAGAGAAGATGTCATATGTAACAATTTTTTCAAGAATATAATGCTCAAGACAGCTTTCCTCCATATTTGTTTTTCTGTGCTTAGACTTGGTTTTTGCCTCAGGAAAGAGACTAACAATACTTTTAAAAGATCAATCATATCTTCTGATAATTTTCCATGCATACTGAGGGTCACTCATTACTGCTTTGCATGCCCTATCTGCCAGAGCAGTGATTTTCACACGGTTCTAAAATATTTCTACAAGCAAATCATGGAACTGGTATCCACCACTTCATTTGGAATACAATTCTGCATACAGTATACCTTGTCACTATCAAATATTCTCACACATACATGCTCCTGAGGAGTAACTTTAACCAAATTGGAATAACCATTCCATTATGGCCTAAGTGACTTTAGTTCTCATTAATTCATATAGTCTTGTCCTTAATAAGAAGTGACAAAAATGCCTACATCACATGAATAACCTCTCACAGACTTCGATGACTTCACAGAATCAGCCCAGCAGTTTCACTAGATCTGGAAACCTGATCTTTACTTAAATTGGAAGAATGCCCTTTCTTATTTACTAACTAAACAAATTAATACATAGAAAACCTCATTCCAATGAAAACATATTTCAGGTTGTTTAGCTTTCTTCATCTAAAGATATGGGATATGGAAGAATTCCTCTAAACAGAAGGAAAGCTTTAGAGACTGTTTTGTTGTTTCTTATTTTGAAGAGTCAAGAAACAACATTGTTGATGTCTAGTGAAGATTTTGAATAAGTAGTTTTCATGATATATTTCCAGAATGCTACAGTGCAAATAAGCACCCCAGGTACCTACATGGTATCCACTACATTAACACTAGCATTGCTCTCACGGATTCCTCAAGGCTGCCTTTCCTGACCAAATGTGTTGACTGCATAGGAGGTAAGCTGAACTTGTACCACCCCAAGTACAGCTACAGGGCATCCCTGAAGGACAAAGGACTAGACAGCTTAAACATTAGGCATGGCTGTTATCCACAGACTGGTATGCCTGAAGGTTCCCAATGGTAAGTGAGTAGCATTCAAGAGACCTACGGAACTTGTAGTTATTTACCCTGAAAAGAGTTCCAAGAGCCAAGGATGTTTAGTTATCCAAGCTTTTGTATACAAGGAACTAAAACATAGGCAGGTTAAGATCACACAAAGGGCATGTAGCAGGGCAAAGAACTGAAGGTGCATTTATCCAGTTGATAAGAATGAAAATAAGCTCAAAGTAATTCACACAGCTTCTTTCTCACTGTGGTCATCTGAACTCTTGTAATTAAGGAGAAAAAGACACTGTGCTAAGGTAAACAAGATAGGAACCTCAATTTTATAACAAATGCCTTAGAGCATAAAGCACTTCCTTCTTACACTGAAGCAAACCAAAGGATACGTGTCCTTCTGTTGGAGAAAGAATGACTCACCAAGAAAGCTAAAGAAAATTCTCCCCATGCTATATAATTTCATGACATGCTCTGCTGAGCCATAAACAAACCTAGAAGTAACAATGTCCTTGAGAAAGAGTAAATTCCAGAAATATTTGTAGTAAACAGATAATTCCACAGTGCTAGATATCTTAAAGTAGCTGCCATTTCTCCAGGTAAAGCTATAATTAAAGAAGACACTGTGGTTTCAAGGTCAACAATATTAAAAGATGACAGTGCCAGTAAATTTTTTTACACTACAGTAATGTAGATTCAACTTGTCTGTGACTATATGCTGCTAAATCCCAGAAATGTTCAAACTACACTGTAAACATAGTGGCAAATTTCCAAAAAAGACGTCAGGTTGATAACCTTATTTTAAAACAGTGAAGTTGAAAAACAGGTAAAATCTTCCGTAAGAATAATTTAAAGCAGAAAAGGAAAAAAATTAATCTTTGCATATATAAAAATTCTGAATGCATTGGCTAATCACAACAATAAAACATAAAATTAAAAACATATACTCCAAGGGTATTTCATATGTAGAAGTACTGATTGCTTTTCATGCTGTTACATGGGGGAAAAGAATGATTGCTGCTCTTTAAGACTCCTGTTTAATATTATCAGCAGAAACTATTTGGACATCATGAGCTTCCAAAAATAGCCCTTGTGCTCACCTTAAAGTGTACTCTTATAAAAGTTAGTTTCTTTATAACATATTACACAATAACACTTTAGATTTCTCCTCATACCACAATAAATTTTGAATACTAATACCATTTTCATGGACATGTGTTCTTGTTGGATGAGATGGACAAACGAGGGACTTACAAACCAACAAAACAGTGATGAAGGAGCCCACCCCAAGGGTATGCATGAAGACAATGGCTGCTGATATGGCACCATTATGAGTCTGGTCCTTGTGGTGGAGGACCTGAATCACAAATTCAGTGGTTATCAGGGAAGGTTAACCTACGTCTCCAGAGGGTCCCTTCCAGCCGCATATACTCGGCAACTTTCAGATGCGACTGTTACCTCCATTGCAGCTGATTATTTTATATACCAAATTCATGGTCTCTGTAATCCTTTCATTCTAAATAAATGACATTTTCCATTAGGAAAGCTTGCTAGAAGGGGTAGGTCAAGAAATTCAGTGTTTTGTGATCACTCAAATCACTGTGGGAGTACAGTGAGCTGACAGTCCTATCAGACAAGAGCAAAACTTGGTCTGAAGGATGGGGAACAGGACAGATGCAAACACAGAGAAACCCAGATCCAAGCTTTGGGGATGCTGCCAAGGGATCAGAAGTGCAGCAACTGATGCAGTTTTGAGATGCTCTTACTTCTCTACTGGAAAGTGGCTCTGACATCAAAATGTTCCCCAAGCATCCTTCTGGGAAAAGACAGCCCTGAAAATGGGAAACTGCATGAAATCTTATTCTCTCTGTCTGATGTAGGCAGTCATATTATTTATTAAAAATGCATGCTGGACAAAGGCTGCCCTCCATGGGAACTGTGCTTATCTTTTGTCCACTAGAAAAAATGAATATGCCCACAACAGCAGCATTTAGACTTATACGAACACATTTCCCCTTTTTTAGAATTATACAGCTCACACTATATATACCAGTATTAGTAAAATATACCTGTCCTGGTGAATGGTATTGGCTCTGCTTAGATGAAAGGAAAATATGGTAGTTGCTATACAGTATTACTTGGTTTATCTTATACATGATTAAACAATTATCAAAATTCCTTGATTATTACAAACTTATCAGAAATTTACCAAATAGCTGAATGCTAGTTGGCCTCCAAGGAAAGGCTTAAGTTTAAAGCCAGAGTATTCACTACAGCTCACAGCTGGCTACAGGACTAAAGAGACAGTACAATATCATAGAATCATTAAGGTTGTAAAAGACCTCTAAGATTATCTAGTCCAACTGTGAACACATCAACTCCTATCACAGACATGAAGCTAAATTCTGTTTGGAGAACAGTGATTGACTCAGAGAAGAGCTTTGGTCTTGAGCATGCAGCTAGTTACCATCCAAGTCATGAGGATTTCTTACAAGTTTTCTTCTGCTAGATTAATACTATTACTCTGAAGTCATAACATTATTTGTATATAGCGCCTGAATTAGGACAAATGCACTGAGGTGCACATATTTTTCTGAAGGTGGGTGTACGCGAGCATAGAAGGACCAGGCAAGCAAAGTGCCTCGGGGACTTATACCTGCACATCAAATATTTTTTAGGCACTTTTCAATTCAATTTAGGCACATACTTGTAATGTTTTCTCTTCTGCAGTGGATGGTAGTATACTGAATTACTGACTTTACTGCCCATAAAACATAAAGCATAAAACTGTGCTTGCACACTCATTGAGCACATTCTACATATGTTTCTGCAGTTAAATTGTGGGAGTAGTTATAATCTCAACTGATAAAAATCTTGATATAGAAAGGCCACATCCTCTTGATAAATGTTAGTTTTAATTACCACTTCATACACCTCTCAGTGGAACAAAATTTATCTACAGTTTTACATGTACTTAGCAAGACTATTAAAAAAAATTCAAACTCATCTCCTGTATAAGTTCGGCTTTATGGAACCAGAATAAAAAAAGAAGATAGAGATCAGCTCATTAAATACAAAATGTCAGCTTACAAAGTTGAAGTCATAACTAGGTGAGAGTAGATTCTGAATTAGAGATTCCTTTTAGATACAAAATGGTGTAAGATAAGAGGTAATTAAAGAATTTTTGCCATCTATTGAAGGCTTTTACTGGAAAGTACAAGTCATCTCAGTCTTCTGTTCAAAGGGCATGTCACCACCTAAGCTGAATATCCTCACCCTAGTTCTAGTGATTCCACTAGATTTAAAGATTTAAAGAATCTGTTCTGTAAGTCTGAGACATTTGGGATGACACTAAGACAATCTGGACATTGGTCTGGCTACTAAGATCTCTTCACATACATGTTAAAAGAGCTTAAGTGAACCCAGTATAAAAGCCCACACTGAAGATTAAATATATCAAGCAGGCAGGCATATTTTTCAGCCAATTACAAGAAAGCAGACCTAACCAGTAGACAGCAATCAAATGCATCAAATATATCTGCTAATGTTGTATTGCCTCAGCAGAAAAGATGGCAATAATTGCTTCCCTTAATAAGCAATAAGCTGACAGTTACACCATGAGGAGGTTGAGGCAGCCACGTCAACTCCTACAGTATTTCACAGTGCCACATTGCTCTACAACACAAATTACAGTACTACATAAAATCAAAGGGAACAGCCAAGCTACGCATGAGCTAAATTTGAAAAAAAAAAAAAAAAAGTTTATCTTCCTACAGATGTTTTTTTTTTTTCCCTGTTTGTCTTGACAAAACCACATTTATCACACAAATTCAACTTTCCATTTCAGCCCATTCTTTGGATAAGACAGCAAGAGAGACTAGAGGTGTGCAAGATAAATTATTTCGTAGCCCATATTATTAAGCCATTATTTTAGTTAATTTACAGCAAAGTATTGGATATTAACAAAAATAAGTGATGCATTTCTTCTTTCATTTTATAAAGAGCACTCATATCTCAACCCTCTTGGTCACTGTAGCCTTTTCTGACTACTCAAACTTTGCATCCTTTCCTAATTTATGAGGAAAAATAAGAAGGTAATAATGTCAAATTTAAGCTTGACTTTGAGAGACTGCATAGGAACAATGAAGAAGCTACAACGCAGATTTGCTAGGGAGGAGCTTGGAAATTGGCCTCTTCATTAACAGCATTCAGGGTTTGTTCCCTCCCACATCACCAGACCATGCAACTTCCTCACACGGGCTGGGTGTGCCTGACCTTCTCAGGACCAAGACAAAAGGAACTATGGCCACAGCCAAATAAGGCCTCTTGGATTAATTTAACTAGTAAATGAAGCTTAAATGGGCAGTTCATACTGTCCAGGGGTGCAAATTACAAAGTACTTCCCCAGTTGTTCTCTTTTCAATAGTAAGCTTAACATTACTTCATCACCGAGACAAATATTTTATATTGATAATGAACCAAAGGAATTTTCATAATCATAAAAAAAAAAAAGCCACAGAAAATAATATATTCAATCTTAGGTAAGGTTTTTGGTAAGATTCTGAACTTTTAGCTCAAAACATTCTTTTTCTCTGTGAAAAGGTGAGCAGCACAAATGGAATAGCAAAGACATGGGCATATATCATTGAGGGTAAACTTCTGCTCCTTGTAAAGAGTTTCAATTGTTGCTGAACATTTGTTTGTCACTCTCTGGCTATTATGTTACTAATTCTATTCATCTTTGTTTACCTTCAGAGCCTTCTTTTTGAAGCACCAGTGGGAACACAAGCAAGCCAAACCCCTTCACAATGCAGTTATTCACTGCAGACTGCACTGAGCAATTGCTCAAGGTTACTCATGTCAAATCTGGCTGCAGCTGCTTCTGTGAGACTTGCAGGAGATAACAGCATCCTTTCCTGCACTGCAGGAAGTTCACACCATGTGTGTGCATGGGTCACCATCCTGACCACATGTTTCTTCCTCCAGCATGCTCCAGTATGGAAGAGACAGAAAGAACTGTCAGCAATCATCACAACTTCATCAATGATCCTATGCACAGCAGGGTTCTGCTCATCCTCCCTTTGTCTCAGGGAATCCACGCAGATAGGCAAACCCAGCCCCCTCCCTCTGCAGAAGCAGAGACACAGGGGACACACTGACAATTGCTCTCTCCCTCCAGGCCAGCTTACACAAAGTAAATCTGTGCAGGAGGGACTGCCCCTTGATTATTTTCCACACACAATAATTCCACTGAGTGCCCAGCAGAGCCTTACCTTCATCAGTGAACTTGACTTGACCAGATGAGGGACCAAAGCTCTCCTAAATCGTTTCAATGCAAGAGAGCCTGCAAACAATACAGTAAGAGCAACCAAGCATTCAGCAGCATTCCCTGCCATTTCATTTAACAGGATGTGCTGATTCTTGTGTTCCCTTCAAGTCTATAATATTATGAGGTGGAAGAGAAAAGCATCATATTAATCTCAAAGAAGCAGAAAAGTGAAAAATAGCTAGGGTCTTACTATTGTAAGACATCCCCCAGCCAGAACAGCAGCCATCTCCTTGCACCACTGGCCATGTCATGAACCTTTCATAATGAATGGCCATAGGAGGCCTCGCCACCCACTGAAGATAACACATGCTTTGTTAGCAGGCAGATTCATTCTATTCAGTAGCCCACTTCTCCGGCATGGCTTTTTTGTTTGGAGTAGATTTAACCATAGGTGAGCAGGTATTCACTCTGCTTTGTCATTCTTCCTCAAGGTAGCATCACTGATGGCACTGCTTGTTGCTAGCACTGAAGGTTGGCTGTTGATAGCAATGAAAATACTCCCAGTTGAATGACATCACTATGCACAAAGAAATCAGCACAGATGGCAATGCTTTTCAATTTTGCTACAGCCAGCAGTGAAGTTAACAGATATCAAATGTTTGAAATGGCCATGAAGAAAGTTTGTTTCCCATTCCTGAACATTAACTGAAGGAGGTCTACTGTATCACGCTTCAGCAAGACCCCTTGACCTTTCTGTTCAGTCTTCATATGGATAATTACACTCAGATTGATGTTAAAACAAAAAAAAATAAAAAGCAGATCCAACAGACAGATGCAGTAATTTGAAACTCTTAGAGCAGGTGTTAATGATACATGTGGATTTGCATTGGTTAGAAACGGGAAAGGGAACAGGAAAAGGAGTTAACGAGATTTCGCACAGTGCTGAAATTTAGAGTAAGTTATTAAATCTAAGCCTATAAATAACTGCTTAATGCAAAAGGAAGTTCTCTGAAACTTAAATCAGTAGCGGCTTGAGAAACAGAAACCTTCATAGATACATAGAAAGGCTATACATTAGCCCTGAAACTGTATTTGAAAACATTAAGATGATAAGAAATAGGGAGGCAATCATTCACATTCTAACACAAAATCACTCTTCTGGTAGAAGTATTTTGAAAGGGGCTTGCACAGCAGGAATTCTAAACAGATTTGCTATCAATTTAACAAAACACACTGCAAATAGAACAAAATTTGTAGCAGACATATTATTTGACCTAGGTCACCTCCTGATTAGATATATATAGACCGGAAGGAGACTGGTCATTAAACCAAGCTGAAACATAAGCCAAGCTACAGCTTAAACTGAGAAACTCTATCCAATTAACTTTTCAAGAGAGCTAAAATGAGGAATTAAGAGGAAGGTGGTTCCAGGACACTTCTGCAGCACATCCTGTATCAGAATGCATAAACACATAGATGCTCCATCACTTGCATAAATTAACATCCACATTCCATGCCACAAGAAGAGCTTTTCAAAGGTTGTTGCTATCTTCACTATCCGGAAAAATTAAAAACAGTAAGGAATTAAAATATGTGAGGTAAGTAATAAGAAGTTTGCCTTGCCACATCATCTTAAAACTAAGACCTGTAATCATACATATATTGCCATACCCTCACGTCATTCAGGGCGTGGGACAAAATCTCACCCTTGGCTGGTGCCTCAGCTCTATTACAAAAATTGGCCAGGAACCAGGGCAGAACTGAGCATTTACACATGACCCACAGGCACACCTCTGCTGGCTTAACCTGAACACCACATCTAGCAGAAGTGAAACTCTTCTTGTAGCCTGAAGGGGTACCCAGAAATATAACAAAGCTCATCCAAGAATAGAGTATGTTCTCCAGTGACTCAGCAGAAGTGATGGATGATGCAGATAGGCATGAAAGCACCTGGCTATGAAATTAACAGACCATCTGTAATTAAGAATCTGATGCACTCCACCTGTCAAAAAGACAGCATGAACTCTGCTATCTCCCATCCTACCCTCAATGTTAAACAGGCTGATTTTATCCCTTCAGAGATTAAAATATCTCCTGGTGTCATATCGTGTAAGCTAAGATTTCTAACTCCAAGAGTGAAGCTTTACCAAACATTTACGTGTCTGTGTTGTGACCTGCTGATACCCCCAGCATGCACTGCAGTGTGCACATACAACATCACTCTGCTCTGGCAACCCCAGCACAGGTAAAACAATCCTGTGTACACTCACTAACAGTAAGAACCAGCTGTAGAACTGGTTTGTGGACCCAAGTACCAAGTCCAAAATTCCTCAAGGATCCCTGATGTTCTGGAGTTCCAGTTGGAACGAATCAAAGGTTCAAAAAATACAAATCTTTTGCTCTCATATCATCAAAAACCTTGCTGCACTTGGAGGAGCACTAAAATTCAGTTTTACTCTGGACAACAGAACTTTGCCTTATTTTCTACCAAGAGCAGAAGGCTCCTATGAAGAAGTACTTCTACCATTTCATCTGTTGTGTCATGTTTTTGCCCACCACCTTCTTATGACTTATTTCATCTAGCTGATCTCCCACCAGACTACACTTAGTTAAATCCTTTGTAAAGCACTGACTTTGTGAATGATTCATTGCCTTCACTTAAAGCATTCTTCACGCTTCCAGATCTTAACAGATCTCCGGGAGTTAGAGACAGCACAGGCAATGCTCTGCAACACAATTTCATATGGGGAAGGTAAACCCAAATAATTTTCTAGATAATTTTGATTTCTTTTGTGTGAGAAATTTTGAAAAAACTCCATTCCCAAACAGATATATATTTTTTTCAAAATGACGGCTTGACAAGCAAAAATCCTATCTTTTGATCTGTACCTCAAATATTGGGCACAAATAACATTTTCCAAAGCATTGTATTTATATTACTGTAAAGTTCTTGTGTTTCACAGTAGCTCTACTGCAAAGTAACCTGTAAGGAAATTTCATTAAGATTTTTTTATACTAGTAGTTGTAAACGCGTTTGTTGACAGCAAACAATTCTCTGGATTGTCAGTTTGTCCATTCCAAAGGGTTGAGTAAGCCACAGCTTTGCAAAAGTTTGAATGAAATGAAAAATGAATGAATGGCAGTGCCCTAAATCTGATTCCACTGTTATTTGGAGATATGCATGGTGCAGAAGCTATGAACAGGCAGCTGTGTTGGCAGAGAGGGAGCACCTTCACTAACACAAAGAAATAGTGCTATTATTAGAGCCCCCAAATGCACACTGAGTTTTCAAAATATCAGCATTGGTGCCTACAGCTAATGAGGAAAGAAGCATTGCTAGGTCTTTCATAAGAGATTTTGACATTGACTTAGCATGAACTAGAGAATAATGCAATCTTAAAATGTGAAGAAAGATACAGCAAAACTAAAATAGGTGGAGCTTTTATTTGCATTTAGTGTTATACCCAATTCAAATCTTGTTAGTAAAACTCCAGCCACATTCTTTGGATAACTCAGCTGCGAGCTACTGTTTAACTAGCACAATAAACCCAGCATTAACTTGAAGTCGTCTAAGATTTGCTACTGAGAACTGCATGAGGATGGTTGGCCAATATGTTCAGAATGCAATACCATCCTTCATAAATACACACAAATAGAAAATAGTATCATGCTTCATGAACAGAAATGGATCTTTCATTCATCTCTCATAATACTTAAATCTCATTACTACTACCAGCCACAGCTGCTCTCTCTAGCGTTCCCTAATAAAACTAAAAGCAGGAAGCGTATTTTGATTATTAATTAAACAAAGCCACTCCCAAATTGCTATGGTGCTACAGAGCAGAGAGCCAACACCCAGAGCTCTGCTGTGCCAGATTCCTGCTCACAAGCCCTGCAGGTCATTGTAGGCTAGATTCACCAGGTAGAAGTCAGTGAAACAAAGAAAACTGGAGTAGCATTTTCATGTGCTTGACTAGGTGGATTTACAGAATTCAGTTTCTGCCATGGTGCATCGTCAAAATGTTCCACCAAGGAAAGTTTCTATATAAAGCAGCTGTAAAGGAAGGTGAATTATTTTATTAGACCTGTGGATGCTCTCAGGAAAAGCAAGAGTTGTTCAGTTTGAGACTGACTCGGCATTGGTTTACCTGTACATTTTTAGGCTCAGAGATCCCTAACAGACCATCACAGTAGGATTCCTTTATAAAAAGGAATTGATATGTGGTCAATAACAAAGGTTGGTTTTAACATCATAATTTTTAGAGATTACATTAAGATAGATTGAAGAGAGTTGCATAGAGAAGCTGGAATTTAAGAATATTCCAAGGCACGTGCTAGTTATTTGGAAAAGATTTATTAAATTAAATCATTTTTTCTTATTTACCAGAATAAAAGGAACTAAAGAGCCTGTGAGTAGCTAGGCCTTTACTTTGTTAAGTGTATGCACATGTGGGAATTGGTCCAGATGTGTTATCTGAGCACCCCACAGCATATGTAACACAAAACATTTTCATTGCACAGGCGCTAGCACATGCACATACACTCTCAGAAATTCTTACAGCCTGCAAGAAAATAGTTAAATGGTATAGCTGTTTGCATTATGAGATTTATGTTCCTAATGGGCTGGTTTTCTTTCAAAATCAATTGGCTCGCTTCAGAGAGACAGTTGGAAAATTGCTATTGTTACAGTGCATTAGCACCTAAGTTTCATGGGCAGAACAGTGATAATCATTAGGAGGATGGTGTCCTAGTTCAAGACGTTGCTTCCTGCTGCACACTAGGCTCTTAGGCTTTTCAGATGATTCTACTTGAATACTAGTGGTAAGAAAGTTATTTATTCACTTCTGGTGCTCGGCCAATAAGAGCAGAAAGTGGGACTGCTCCCTGCACAGATGCTGATACATCGCACACAGCAACCAGGAAGTTCACAGAGAAGTACAGGTGCTACAATCCTATTGGTCGATAGAAAGAAGAAACCTGAGTGGAATGAACTGTTGTTTAACAAAACAACAGTGAAGGCATTAGCTGGACACACAGTCTTAACAGACTGTCATCTTCTATATGAAGAAGAGAAGAGAAAGGTTTTACAGAACACACCAGAGGCTGTGACTCCTAGCCATAGGCACAGCCTCTCATGTACACAGGGATGGCATTTGCAACACCCAAGCGTTCACATCAAGCTCATCTAAAGCCGTAAGTTATTTTGGGCTCCTGGGTGACATCTTTGTGTCTATTTTAAAACAGAACATGTAAGGAGCTAGAACAGGTGGTGGAGCCCACCAACTGTATGCAGGTTATTTGATAATCACAGAAGAAAAGTGAAAGCTATATCTGTCCTATAAGCTTCTAATGAAAACAACTAATATTCACCATTTTTGGCTTACAGATGAGAGAACTGATGAACACAGACACACCAGCAGGCTGAGAGCAAACAAGAGTAGCCCATTACAGGCCTCCATGCCTGTGGTCTGTTGGCAGAAGCACAAGGTACTCATGTTGTTGTGCATTATTGAAGAGTATACCCTCTACTCTCTGCTTCTCTCTGGGACAACTAACATCATGTCCTAGAGTCAGCCATTCAATGCCTTCAGTTTGTTTGAAGTTTTTGTTTTTAGCAAGATATTTGGCACTCTCAATCAGTAAAGGGAACAACAGTCTGCATTAAATGAGTATCTTGTATCCCAGCCCTGCTAGCCAATCCATCAAACCAGCACCACACTAAGCAAAGACCAATCAACCACTGACAGGTACATCCCCCGCACTGCTGATTTCCACACCCCCACCACAGCAGGAAGCAGGCCACAGGTTATTTCCACTGGTGCCACCTGTGGAGCGCAGCAGGAAGCCGGTACCAGCCAGCCCCTGCTTGTTTGCTCTGAAGCTCCAGCAGCTGCACAGCGTGCAGCAGGAGAGCAGGAACTGAAGTCCCAGCCTGCTGCTGTTCAGAAAGGGCTCTTGCATTCAACTCTAATTAAAGTAGGATAGCTACATGCTTTTCACCAGAAAACGGCACCATATTTCATCTTTTCTATTCAGACAGGTTAAAAGCACAAGTGGACCAAATCAGGCCATCTACAGTACGCACTGTCTTACATACACATAGCTCCTCGTGAGTCTTTAAATGCTCTGCTTTCAGATCATTCTCCCTTCTATATCTTTTCCACTCAATTTCATCTGTGGTGTGACCACCTGTGACTTGATCCTATCTCTTATGGAATCTCTCAATGGTTCAGCTGGATACAGGAAAGAGGTGGATGGAGAAGACCACATTGCTTAAGCTCACTTCTATTTTAGCCACTCTCAGTTGAAGATATGAAAGCATTTGAACATGAAGATAGAGCCTCATGAGACCAGCTGGAATGGGGCCAGCAGGAGTGTGGTAACACCCATTCTCCTATCAGTTCCCTGTGACTGATACTGCTTGTTTAGTGTCACCACCTGAGGGAGTGTGCTTGCCATTTCCAGGCAAAAACATTTAAACAAGACTTTAAGTACACGTATCCTTAAGTCATTCTAATTGGCTTAATTAGCCAGCTAAATATTCTGATAGGGATCATATAGCAGCATTTCTTTAATATATGACCCACACAGTAGTGAAACATGAGGATCTCTTGTGTAAAATTGAATAACTAGTCATTGCTGCTCCAGCAATAGCATCCTAATCTGTGACTGCACTATGGCATTCTTCTATTAATTTAGCTTTTATGTGGCAATAGCTTTGCAGTAGCTGAAAGTAGAATATGTCCAGGTTCAATTAGAAGTTCTATTCAATTAGAAGTGCTATTTAACCTTTCTCTCATACATGTTACATACAATTATAAAAATCACATAATTTTTTTATTTGAAAGGCATCTCTGGGAATCCTGGGAATACCCCAATTCCACCTGATCAAAGCCAGATCAGGTGGAGCAGCTCAGGCCATATCTGGTTGAGTTTTAGACTGATCCTCCAGCCCAAGGTTGGAGACTCCACAACCTCTGTGGTTATCTGTTCTATTGTCTAATCATCTTAACAGTAAAATTAACAAACAATCAGATTTCTCTTACATTTGTATTGAAGTTCCTAAATTTCAATTGGGCCCATTTCCTCTTAATCTGTCATTTGAAAGAGCCAGATTCTTCTCAATCATCTTTACTTCTACCCATCAACATTGATTAATAAGAGACCTCTGAGCCTCCTCTTCTATAGGTTGAAAAGTTCCAGCTTATTCACCACATTTAAGGCCATTTTCTAGATTTCCTGCAATATGTCCATATCTCTGCTGCAGCATGGAGCATGACAGAGCTCTAGATGTGGCCTCATCTTCCTCAACATGCTGGCAATGCTCTGCCTAACACAGCTGTTGGCAGCCCTTGCTGCAAGGGCCTGATGCTGTCCAACTTTTGCCCACCAAGACCTCAAAGTCATTTTTGGCAAAGCTGCTCTCCAGCTGGTTAAAATCCCCAGGTGCAGGACATTACAGTGCTCCATGTTGAACTTAATGAAGCTCCCATCAGCCCATTTCTCCAACCTGCAAATGTTCCTCTGCAGGGTAGAACAACCATCTGGTCTATCAATCACTCCCAGCTTTATATCACCTGCAGACTTTTTAAGGGTTCATTTTTTCCATCCATTAATGAAGATGTTAAATTACATTGGGTATTGACCTCTCAGGTACACCATCAGCAACAGGCCTAAAGGTGGACTTTGTGATGATCACAGACCTTTAAGACAGCCAGTTCAGCCAGGTTCCGGTCCACATCACTCTCTTCTCAGTCCTTATTTTATCACTTTTACTGTGGGGATGTTTGCAGACATATCCTACATCTCTCACCCAAGTTAACCGCATTTTGATGTTTCTGACTGAGGGAATGGCTCAAACTTCCCTCATGATGGATGATCTTTGAGAAACCACCATCACTGATCCTGCTTTTGTGCCAGCATACTGCACGAATTCTCCTTCCTTAGCAAAAACACGTGGTAATAATACTGGTAAAGTGTGCTAGCAGATTACTGGCAATAAAAAGCTACTCTGCAAAGGAACAGAGAAGACGACTCTTTTCCCTGTGACCCACTTAATGGCAGTTAGGCAGGAAGAGTAGTGAAAATCCGGGGGGGGGGAAGATACTCATACAATCAGAGAATGCAAAAAAGGAGAAGAATTCTGTCATTGATGTTGTTGGGATTTGTAGCTCTACAAGGATTTCTAAGGATTTTTTTAAAGACCTTTTTAAAATGTAAGAAGTGTATGTCCTTAATGTTCCTGCTGTATCGGCAAATGTGAGCGTTTAGAAAACAGCATAGATATATAGGTAATTTTTAGTATATATTTAGGTGAGAGAAAAAAAAATGTTTGAAGCATTGTGCAACTTTTCTCAATGAGGAGCCAAACCAGTGGTCTATGACATGTCATTAAGATACTGTATAAATAAAGTATATTATGTCAATATTTGATACTGTAGCAAGAAGCCTTCAGAAGCAGTAGGAACTGCCTAGTAGCATGAGCCAGATGGAACTGACTGCTGTGTAATTGCAAGGTTCACGTTATAAACTGTTAAACTGTTGAAAGTCAGACACAAGTTGAAGATCCTCTTTCCAACCCCCTCCCTCTGTACGATCACTGAATAATGATAAGATCCAAATTCATCGAGCCAGCTCTTGGAAATCTGACAGCAAAGCTGTCCTCCCACCTCTCTGGATAACCTGTGCCACTGCTACACAGTCCTTCTCATGAAGATGATCTTTCTGATGTCCACTATGAATCTCCCAAGCCACAGTTCATACACTGCTTTATCATCCACTGCTACCTGCTGAACCTCTAAGGAGTCCCTTAAAACAAAGCAATCCAAGTCATTCATTGCAACTTCACATTCTGTGTTAGATGCACAAGCCAAGGCAATGTCAAAAGTTTGGCAGAAGACAGAGGCTGCTGTGGACCACGTCATGCCAGCCACCATTGCCAACACCAATACAGCCTGCAGAGCTTGGAGAAAACAACCAGCAGCATCAACAACAGAGAGGAACTGTGCTCCATTGCAGAGAGGATGCTGATTAGGATATTAGCTTGATCACAAAAGTAATATTTAATCATGTGAGATTAGCACGCAAGTAGTAGTGAGGCTGAAAATTGTGTCAGCAGGATCAGCTGAAGTTTCACTACTGGCACACAGCACTCTGGAGCAGACAAATTTATGAATCAGTGTGGACATACATTTAAAAAAAAAAAAAAAAAAAAAAAAGTAAATGAGGAGGGAAAGCTTCATTTAAGAATAGAGCAATTCCTCTCCCTTACTACCTGGGGACCAGTTCTGGGAGTCAGAGCCAGCACCCTGTGTTTCTTATTGCACCTGGCCACCTGTCAGGCACTGATAGAAATGCAGAGCACACACTGGTACAGGGTTGCATCTGTTGCAAGAAACATTTTTTTTCAGTTAATTTATAGATGGGTTTGGCACCTGAAGTGTTCCAGAGAAAAAAAATACAGAAATCGTTATCAGTGCACAGAGCACTGGTACTTACTAGAAGTCAAAAGATCTCCTGATCTTTGAAGTAAACCACTAGGAAAACTGAATGCTCTATGTCTGGGTTACAAGTAACCAAACAAATTCAAAATAAGGACGCTGAATACAAGGCAGCAAGCAGCAATCACAGTAAGGGGGCAGCTCCAGCTACTTTCCTTGTAACAGAGCTTATCAGTGAATGAGCCGGGAAGGCAGGTTTTAAAAACAATTTCAACTACCAGAAAAACATTAATTAAAAACCCTATGTGATATCAGGTGCAAAATTAAGCTGTTCAATACCCCAAAGTCCCCCCTCCATCCACATGCATTACAGTATAGTAAAAGTAGAAAACTGTTGGCTTACAGATTCAAGCAATTCTGGAAAACCAAACATCAGTTACTCAGACTGAAATCATTGGCTTTAAACTCCAAGTACAGAATTTATTTTTTGTTTTAAACAAAGCTAATTATTTAAACTACCTAAAATGCATTTACTTAAAACCAAGTATGGGAATTCAGGCATGAAGCCTTCTCAGTTATAATTAACTAGCCCAGCTAAGAAGACTAGATAAACAGTCTTCTCCATAGGCTGAGGTACCTCCTCATCACAATCCCTTCTGGCAAAGAACCCTTCCTCATCCTTCACTGAATATCTCATTTCAGAGTCAAATCCAAGAGTTTCTCTTCCTAAATACAAGGTGAACAATTAAGTTCCATGGATGCTGAAAATCTTGAGCCTCTCTGTTCACAGACCTTGATAGCTTCCTTACTGTTGTGAGAAAGGGCACTAAACAATATCAGAGCAGGTGTATTTGCTATGGCTGTTCAAACCACATACGGATTTTAACACATCATTCAGCAATGCCTTCCAGATATTCCAGTATTTCACAGCTCAAAACAGAGTAAAAATGTAAGAATTGGTTACATGATAAAACCTCATCCTCATCCAAGGTTATGTTGAAGATGGCTTATTCCAGACTATTGATTTATACCAAGTGAGGCTGACTTGTATTATAAGCTTGCACTTGCAAATGAGCAAAAATGTCATCAAAATTCTTGCAGAATGATATTTGGTTTTGAAAGCAGTGATCAAAAGACCAGGCACTTACAAGAACACAATATTTTAAATTGTAATCATTTCTTATGCTATCCAATTTTATAAGTATTACTAATAAACAATAAGCACTCCAAGATAAGAGTAATTCGTTCAGAGGTGTTAGAGCTTTTAAAACGTAGGGTTAAAGGTTTTCCAGAAAAACTATAAGGCAAATTTCATTCAAGTAGTTTTCAAGTGAAATATGTATATACATATATGCTATTCAGTTAATGTGGTTAAATATATATACACACACACTATTCAATTAATTTGGTTGAAGCACTGGCAAAAGAAGTTTGACCAGTTCTCAAATCAATGTATTCTACTTTCAGTCACTGTGTCTAACAATGTGCCACTGCTCTGGCAGCAATGAAAGCTCACTGATTCCTGGATACACCATTCTCTGGCTTCAACTCGGAGCATTTCTAGTTTGTTACTGTCATTTCATTCTCTGCTTACATTCCTCCTGTGTAAAGCATCTGCTTTTATTCTGAGCGATAGATCATGACTTGAAAGTGAGTATTTTTCATGAAATTAGGAAAAACAGCTGAACCAAATTCCCTGTGCTTCTGTGTGAGGTCTAAAGCTTATTGCAGAACATAAGAAAAAAAAAAAAAAAAATCAGCTACATAAAATGGCATTAAAAGGACTATAATACCAGGGCTGAGTGTGATGATTTCTACATAACATGATGAGCAAGGTAACCCTACAGACCAGAGGAATGAAAACCAAAGGAAAAATCCATTTACTAGCTTTGTAAAGCTGCTAAACATCAGCAGTATTGGGGTCTTCATAGCAAAAGAGGAAAACCTTCGGGGCCTTCTAGGCCTGCTTTGTTCCAAGTTCTGCTGGAATATTTAGGGTAGGACTTGGTTACCAACACACATTAAGCAGCCTGGCGTACCTCAGTCCCAGGCAGAGAGCTGTGGAGAAGGCTGAGGACCCCTCTCTCTTCATTAACTCAGCACGAGGCTGGTTTAGAGATATGTTTAACCAACTCCTTTGAGATGCTTGAGATGACAGTACAAGCCTTGTGATAACCATCTGAATGACTGAACTTCTAGTAGGCAGCTCCTCTTAAAAAATCAGCATAAAGCTATGTAAAAGTGGGCAAAAGTGCATCTTCTGAAAACAGAAGCAAAGTAGAAAAAGTAGAAATTCACCTAAGGCTGGCGCCAAGGTGTGCATATGCATTCAGTCTTGAGAATGCAGTTTTAGGCAGCATTCATTTTTACCCCAAGTGCATGAGTAGAAGCCTACCTGCTCATTAGCTTACTTAACCAGGGAATAACAAGAACTTCTGTTACAAGCTTAAAACTGCCAGATGGTACCAGGTGCAGCCTGAGACAGCAGTCAGTAACAGTGCACTAGGTTCTGATTGTCTAAGACCAAGATTTCTGACACGAGTATCCAATCTTTGACTCTTATATGTGCACTGAGATTAAGGATGTAACCTGACTGTCCAAAGCGAGTACTCACACATCCACAAGTGGACCCCATAAAATTATTTTAATGAGTGTTTTAGAAGAAATTGCATCAATGTGCTTTGGATACATGACATTGAAGCTAACAGAATACATCTCCAGTTCTTCAGACAGAAGGACCAGAGCAGAAACAGGAATTCATATGCTCTCTTTCTCATTTTATTCCTTGACAGACTATAGATGACATAAACCATAGAAAAACAGACATGGCAGTGACTGACCTCCCTGAGAGTTGGATTTTACCCTTTTCATATGTCAAGCACCTAAGCAAAGCATGGTGCTGCTGTACAAGTGAAAGCAAAAGCAGCTGCTTCCTTGCTTGAGTTCAACATCTCACTTCTTACCCCATTTTCCCAATCACTCTTTACAAAAGATTTTTTTTTTTTAAGTGATCCAAAGCACTATTTTCTCTTAAGTATATTTGAAAAACATGCATGTCCTGAACAGCCATCAGAGGAACACTGTAGGTCTCAGAGAATAAACCCACGTATCGGATGGATTTTGCTCATCCAGCTAAGTAACACTCAGCCCTCACTGTAAACCTGCAGTTTCAATCACACTAGAACACAAGAGGCCTGCACCTAGAACACATTTTTGTTTCAGCCAGTTGTGCCAAAGACCCTCTTGCTGTGCTGAGGAAGGATTAGGGTAGGCCCTGTAGCACCAAGATGGACATATGGGAGAGAGCTGCCTCGTTGTATGAGAGCCTGAAATCTAAAAGGGATGGTTTTCATGGTGTATAACTGTCCACACAACTGATTAAACTTGGAACTTGAGTTAAACTCTTATTTAAGCCTCAGCTTATAAGCACAGTTCCTATAGCTACAGAATACCTCCCTGCCAAGAGCTTTATAACCATTCTCTTACATTTCATTAAGCTTTTATTGTGTGGTGTTATTTGTACATGTATACATACATGTATAATGTGCACACTTAATTACCTAATTAACTTCTGGAGCTCTGAGTCACCAATTTAACTTTTTCAGAGGAATAAAGGAACGGTGACCCATGTGCGTTTTCCAGCCAATCAAAAAAAGACAAATCACTCCTCAGGCAAATCAGGAGTCTCAACTTAAGCTTACCTGGACTTGGATCTTTGCCAGCATTTTTAAATCACTTTCTTAAATGTTCTAAAAAGCCCCCAGAAACATCTTTGAGCTTTACAGTCGGTGCACAGCAGGAAACTGTGTTATTAATTCATAACGAAATTAACCCTGAATGCTTTGGTATGGGAAAGATTGGCAAGTGTAGCTCTTTGGGAATAGTATTCAAATTCAAAGCTCATGGGTGGAGACAGGGAGTGCAAAGGTGCATAAATAGGCAGGAGGGAGCGTGGTGCTCTCACTGTGACCAGGAACACCTTCACACCCCGACAGGCACCTGGCTGAGCACACGGTAAGTCAGCGCTCACTCTTCTGAACTGCCTGTGTAACACTGGGCTAACTGGGGCTGCAGCAATGGGAGGGAGAGGCAGCAGAGTGGGCACAGCACAGCTACTAGCCATAAGGACACACAGATATGTTGTCTTCGCAAGTTACAAGACGCAGGAGAGAAGGGGCTTTACAGGGCAAAAAGCTAAGCAGAATTGCATACAGCCTTCCAAAGGGAAGTTTTCAAAGGGGAAGTTTAATGTTTCTGCCTTGGCTTTCTGCACCAGTAACAGCGTAAACTTTGCCTGGTCTTTGACTTCCTTGTCATACAATACCTTTTTTTTTTTTTTTCTCCTTTCAGTAAGCATTACTTCCTCTACAAAGCTACAGCTAAAACAACTCAAGGCAGCCTTGAAAATCCATTATATTTAAATGTAAATTTACTCAATTTTCTTCCTTGCCAAGGAGACTTTCCTTGGGACAGGTATTCTCCTGCAAAATCCAATTTCTTGCTCTTGAAATCCACTCTGTGGAGGCTTAGAGGTCTATTGGACACCCAGCAGTTAAGGACATTGTATCACTGATGTGTATTCAGCTAATGCCTCCTTCTGCAGTTCTTACCCAGAGAAAAGACTCTATTTTCCCAGACTTCCCATTTTCATTGTCTGAATTTTAAAAGATGCTTGTTTAAATTTTTGCATGAATGTTTTGAATTTTCTGTATTGGCTTTGGAATTCCTTACATCTTTCTACAGTATCCAATATACTGGTATTTCAGTTTTAGGAATAAGTTTAATGAGAAAACATAAGGTCATGCTAAAGCGTTTTCCCCCTTCAAAACATCCCAGCTGAAATGCTGAGGAGCTTCCATCAGTCATGCCTTGTCTCCACCCCCATGTCTCAGACAGGTGCAGGGCAAGCAATCTGCTTTGTGCTGCTTATAATGGCAAAATGCAGTTTAGTTCTCACTGTTCCCCACTCATTCTATTATAGACTCTACTGCTTTTCAGGATTAGGTGATGCTAATTAGAAGAGACAGGACAGTCTATAGTTTCAACAGCAGCATTAGGTTGTGTCTATGCTAATGGATCACTATTAAACTCAGCTTAGACTTCTACATCTCATCTGAGTTGCTCTTGCTGCAAAAGGAATGAAGAGCCAACATGAGTTAATTTGTCAACATCCATGCTGTTAAACTGCCCAGTTACTTTATCAGTTGGAGATCCAGAGTGAAATAGGAGTTCATTAGGACTTGAAAGCACTTTTGAAATTGACAAAACTGTTGTTTCACTGAGCAAACTCAATATATGAAAAAGGAACAGAGAGAAAAACTTAACACAGGTGCACTTTAAGAGGACCACAGGTCAATGGCACAAACACAGCAGAAAGCAGCCAAATCCTTCATGACTCTTTGCAGAGCAAATCTCTCCCTTCCCTTACACTCCCTGGAGCAGTTAGCTGACTCACCCAGCTGCATACCTGACCACGGCAGCGCCTCCGGCTGCACCTCAGAACCAGCAGCAGGGAGGCAAGGAAAAATGAAGGCTCTCTTCCTCATCCCAGGAGCAGCCATGGAGAAGAGCTACGCATCCGTGTTCCTGCTGCTCATGGCCATCTCCTGTGTTCTGGCGAAAGATATAGGCAAGAAGGAGACGAAGGAGACTAGCACTAAACCAAAACTGCCTCAAACACTCTCCAGAGGTAAAAACACATAGTTACTACAGACCGTACTTGTGTGTATGTGAGTATTTCCTACTCTCTCCTTTCCCCTGGGCAGGCTGGGGGGACCAGCTCATCTGGACGCAGACGTACGAGGAAGCCCTCTTCCGCGCCAAGAACAGGTAGGGCGACAGGTAGGGCGCCCCCGCGCTACGGCGCCCCCTACCGGCCGCCCCGCGACCGCCCCGCTAACCGGACTCTTTCCTCTTCCCCAGCAATAAGCCCCTGATGATTATCCACCACCTGGATGACTGCCCACACAGCCAAGGTAAGATTTCGGCACGGAAAAGAAAAAAAAAAAAAAAAAAAAAAAAAAAAAGGAGGCTTTATACCACCGCGCTCACTCTTTACCACAGAATAAAACAGAGTTAATCATCTGTCAGTGCAATGGATGTAAAAATGTTATTTGCTCTAACTGTAAACCACATGTTCTCACATTCATTCTATCAGTTTGTTTGAATTTTCTTCTCTAGGGCAATATTACCTGTCTTAAATATATATATATATATAT
>NW_024962334.1:22875342-23159490 GCF_019238085.1 Lagopus leucura
ATAAAATTCCTCATTGCTTTCACTCTAGCACTCAAGAAGGTCTTTGCTGAACATAAGGAAATACAGAAATTGGCTGAAAAATTCATTCTCCTGAACCTTGTGGTAAGTGTTCCTTTCACACTTCAGGTGAAAGCAATAAAGTTTTATTTTTGATTATGGCTCTTCTAGCTCTAAGTAGGCTCTTTTACAGCTGGGATTGGCTAGGAAGAATGCTCAGTGCTGGGGCATAGTAGATTTCGTAACAAAGCTCTTTCAACTCCAGCTTCCATAACCACTAAATAGGAAGGAATTTAAATTTTAATGTAATACTGTCATTAACTGTTATCATCAATTCTCAGCTCTAGCAGTTTAAAGACTGTATCCCAGGCAGCAGATTTCTGAAATTGTTAAAGTATTGCTTAGCCTGCATTATGCTGAGCATAAAGAAGAAAACGTCCATGTTACATGCTGTCTTGCATTCTTGACCTGGAACCTCATTTGCTCTCTTCCAGTACGAAACCACAGACAAGAACCTTGCCCCTGATGGCCAGTACGTCCCTCGGATTTTGTTCATTGGTGAGTACCTCTCATAATGACAGCCCCCCTGTATTCAGTACACATATCACCAACGCATCCTTATAAGCCTAGGTCACAGGATCATTTTCAGTAGACCACAGCAACTGCCATCTTATTCCTTCCTTGATTCCTTCTTAAGATCTGTAGGCTGAAAACTGTCTCAACTCATGGAGTTAACTCATGCACTATGCAGTGACATGGGTCTAAGGCTGATAAACACAGATCAGAACCAAACTTCCTAACAAAACTGCAAACAAAATGTTCAACACAGAAGTTCAGTTACATCATAGAATGAAGGTGAGTTGGTTGTTAGTGGAAGCAGACTTGCCTTGCAGGAAAACTTAGGAAGCAAGCAGAAGTGCAGGAAGATTTCTTCTGCTTCAAGGTTACTCTTGTGCTCTGCAACTTTTCTCCTCCTCTTTTCCAGATCCTTCCCTGACTGTGAGAGCTGATATTACTGGAAGATACTCAAACCGTCTCTATGCGTATGAGCCCTCTGACATTTCCCTGTGTAAGTTACATGTTCTCAAAGCAGTCACATCTTTTCCTGGATAGCACCAGGCATTACTACCCATGTGCACCTAGTGCTTGCTGAAGGACCATTATCTGCCAGTAGGGGTAGGTTTGGGAAGGGTGTAACTGCACAACTTACTGCGTCAGTTTGTCCTCTTATATGCTTGGCTTTACAAGTACTTTGAGGACAAGTGCAGGTGGCTCAAGTTCAGAAAAATATAGATCTGTTTTTATACTCATTTTATGAGGTGTTAAACCATTATAAAGCCCTACATCTCCAGGTTACCGGAGTTCATAAGATGCATAGTGCATCAGATTCATTATAGCTGTTGGCTTTTGAACACAGCTTTAATAATAATGACATTTCTTTACAGTAACTGGTCACTGGCAGATGAAGTTGCAACAAAAATAACATGCATGAATATTTCATTTCTAGTGTATTCAAATATGCAGAAAGCACTGAAGCTGCTGAAGACTGAGCTGTGAAGAGAAGGAGGATGCCCTGAAAGACCACTAAGTCTGGTTTTCACATCTTCTCCACTCATTCACACTGCTGAAGAGACTATTTAGTGATATTTAGTAATGTATAGTGCTGGTTTATGAACATAAACACTAGTTTTATGTTAGCACTTCTGTACAGGGCAGCATTTTTAAAAGCTGGAGGCTTTTAATTTAAGACATACAGGGGAACACTGTATGACCCAATTGTACAAATGATTTTTTTTTTTTTAATAAATCCATTTCAAGTGTTTACATACAAAATGTTGCTGTGTTTTTTATGCCTCCCTATTATCTATCACTAGTGGAGTAAAATCAGCTTTACTTACTCCCACGGCTTGTTACATTCTATCCAAGCAGCTTTTGTTTGCAGTTTTAGCAGCTGGTAAAGCTCCATTCCTCAGCATGCTTTCTCTTCATTCATTTTCTTGTAACAGGACCCTATGCCCAGCTCTCATTACCAGTCCTTTCTTTATAGCTAGATAAGAAGTGCAGACCTTTCTATGCTTACAGTTAATTGTGTGGTAATGTGCCTAATGCCTGAGCCTTTAAGAAGAGGAACACATTCTCAAAACGTTTTCAATCATCTGAGATAAGAGGATGTGATCGTTTAGGTGTGGTATTGTTTTTAAAACTGGCTGCATCTGAAGTGATTGGAGGATCATCATTTCTACATAAAGCTCTTTTTAAAAAGAAGGTTAAAACGGCTTCTCTTAGATCTTGGATCACACTGGAATTCAGTAAAGCCTTGAGACTAATAATGAGACCTTACATTTGGTGTGCACAGTTAGCTTTCAGATCGCTTGAGTTTGCTTATTTAGAAGCCCAAAACGAACAGCAGATCTAAACAAATAAACCCTGCAGTTAACGCCGTGCAAGTTGGTACCACCTGAAGGCTCAGGCCTGCACTAAATACAAATTTTTTACAGAGGCTCCAATCCAAGTTACTTAAAATAAAACTCAATCTCTTCAGAAAATCTGGGAAATTATTTCTGACGCGTATGTGCTCAATAACTTGAAGCACACAGGATGAAGAGGGTTTCCTGCACGTGGGATTTCTGCAGGTCCTCCAGGCCTTTCCGCTAGGCCTATTTAAAGACTTGTTGAAGTGTCTAAGTGTTATGATGCAATGTGATGGAAAGTACAGCGACTGCAGCAAGTTGGCACAACCCCAGGATACAGCAAATGAGAACAAGCCCCAGCACAAGCAGCCACAGAAGCAAAGGGAGAATAAGCACTCACCATTAGCAGGCCTCCAGCAGGCAGGAGTCTCCAGAGCAGGCACCCTCACCTCCTCTGCCAACTCTCACATAAGGTCTGAGAAGGGGCGGATCCTGGAGAAGCATTGCATGCACCTGAGCTCCTCTGGGAGGAGGGCCTCTGGGTTGGCCCTGCCTTCACACCAGGTGCTCAATCACTGGTTCAAGCTGTGACTGAGCATTTCTGCTACACTAAGGAACAATTTACAATTGTTTGGTTTTGCTTTGAGGCAGTTATTAATCTGTGGACATCTTAAAGAAGGAGAAGACGGATTTCTGCTTCCTCTAGAATAACGGGCTTTATGAAAGCATTTCAACATAATTAATGTCAAAAAGCATTTAATATAAGCACTGAATGCTCCCAAACTGCCTTGTTATTCTGATATTCTGCTGCTGTTAATAAGCTCCTAGAAGATTTGGTCACAATTAAGTCAAACTCTAAAGCAGTCAGAAAAATTAATGCACCTCTCCAGAAAACAGCAATAATAAAAATGTTGTACGTCCAAAACTGTTTTCTCAAGAGGAAAGACAGGAGAAAAAAAAAAAAAAAAAAAAGAAAAAAGAAAAAAAAAAAGCCACAAAAAATAATAAATTAATTAAATGTTCCATCTAAATACATTAGAAGAGTACAGCATCTCTTGTATACTGATATGCAAGTTAGGCTTCTAAAGCAAGTCTCTTTCCCAGTTCTAAAGTCAGAATAAATCAGTTTTATTGTGTCCCTTCCCCCACCTTAAGTAAGTGAATCCATCTCTGATGTGAATTTCAAGGTTTGCAGTTGTTTGGGTTTGTTTTTGTGTTTTTTGTTGTTGTTGTTGTTGTTTTTTTTTTAAATCACAATCTTCAAAAGACAAAGTGTTACATATACAATAGAAAAGCTTTAATCAAACTCTACACTCCACTACCTGTCTTTTGAACACTAAAGCAAGCTCACACTAACTGTTCTGAGATGTGACAGCTCTAACATCGCCACATTTTCACTATTTTCTCAGAAATGCAAAGTTACATTCCAGTATCACCTACTATATTAATGAAACAAGAGCCACCCCAAACCAAGCTGTAAATAAATCAATAAGAAGAAGGAAGAATCAAAATTGAAGCAGCCACAGAATATTATTTCAACCTTCTTACAACTTCTTAATACTTCTCCTCTAATTTATTACATTAACACACAAAATACAGGGACTGGGAAAATTAACTGCCGCTAAGGACAGCTTTGGGACGATCTGTTCAGGTTCAACATTTCCCTTTGAAACCTCATGACAATTCCTTCTTGAGCAGCCCTAGGCACACAGCAGTCTCAAAGTGTTCTGATGAGCATATATTTCATCTTCTTTCGGACTCCTTTCCCAAACCAAGAAGGCAGCTTCCCAGCAAAGGCAGAGCCTTTTGAGAGCTACCACTATTAACATTCACTGCCTCCCTCTTTCCTCCACACTCAGATGCTGTATTATTTGGCAGTTTAATTTAATAAGCCTCACTTTCTCCTCCTGCAGAGCTGTCTTTTTCAGGCTACAGCAGCTACCTACCGTGCCAGAGGCAGCAACTTAATGAAGAAAAGGTACTGTGCAGGCCTGTGATTCATTGTGATTAGAAATAACTGGAACATTGTGCACCTCTGGTGTTGACACCTCTGTTGACATCTTCCAGCTCATCTATCGCTTCTGTTAGAGACTGGACCAAGGACTACACTTTCTTTCTGCTCAGACAGCACTCAGCGCGTGAATTATGCACATTTTAACTTTAATTCTTTTCTCTTTTTAAAACAAATTAGTGGAAAACACAATTGGTTCCCCCCCACCTCTGGTTTTCAATCTCTCATCAAATCAAGACTTTTAGGTGGACAACAGAGGAATAAATACTGCTAAATTATTGCAAGAATAATTTTACACCATCTGTGAAAATGTTTGTACAACTTTCCAAACACCAAGTCAAGTTTCTTACAAGAACAAGATGACAGACCACTACCGACTCTGATGTCGTGCAAATACCAAACTTCATTTTGATGTCAAAGAAAAAAACAGGTTCAAGTTGATTAGCTGCAGATTACATTCATTACTGTTCTCAAAGTGAAAATATCCAGTAAAAAATAAAGTACTTTTATTTTCAAAAAGAAATCTAAATCTACCAAATAGCCACAGCAAACAGGGAAGGGAAAGGGTGAAGATTACAGTAGTCACTTATGTGCAGTACAGAAAATAACAAAACAACTTCAACTTTTTTATAACCTTAACAAGAGAGTGAGACCATTATTTAGACACAGAATGCAACTAGAATTCATCCTAAATCCTAATCAAATCATACAATCAAACAAGCACTAAACATCCACCATTTATTTTTGTAATTTTAATGAGAAATTAGGTGAATTTTTGTAATTAATGAATACAGCAGAAAACACTTTTTTTTTTTTTTTTTTTTTTTGGACACCAGAGAAGCTAGTAGTGCTTCAAAACTCACTGAATAGAGTTCACCACACCAACTACCAAAGTCTTTAACAAAAAATTATCAGCTCAGAACAGCATTCTGATTCTGCCCAACTACTGGATATGCCAATCTACTTCAAGATAGTGATTCTTATAAGAAAAACAGTGAATATTTAAAGATGAAAACTGCAAACTTATAGAAGGTAAATTTTCCTTCTGGTACACAGAGTATTCCTACTACAGAGAAACACTAAACTATGGAGATCTAATACTCTGAAGTAGAGGATGCAGAAAGAAGATTCAGTCCTTTATAAACTTATCAAAGAAAAGCACTAGGGTTTGCACGGGGATCCTTTTGGTTCCTGTATCTATAGGTCAGCCAGACTCCCAGAATCTGAAAGGAAAACACAAAGATATTATTAAGCAGACAGTCTCCCCCTTATCTTTCAACAGTTTTACAAAACTTGTTTTAAATGTAAAATTCTGATAATGAATTTACAGCACGAGTGTAGGGTATTTTGCTATTGCTAAAATTGCACAATCCCATACAACTTTCTTAATTAGAAAAAGAATGCACCTTTCTCAGAAAGAGCTATCTAACAACACAAAAAGAAAGGACAAATCTGTATCCTAAATGCTAGAAGAGTATTTATAATAGGAGCATCTATTACTATTCTTTCCCCTCTTTAAATGCTAAATATTTGTAAACCTTTTTTTAGGATAATGATAAAGTAATATCCTTCAAACTTCTTTCATTTTAAAGCTACAGCTTAAGAATAAGGCTATTTTTCCAGTACATTTTCAAATTCTGTCCTTTTCCCTCTTCAGCTCCACACCTCAGGTAGAGAGGCCACAATTTTTTAGTAAATAAATGTGGGCAGAGGTAAGAGATGGGTTCTGCTTTAGGTGCTATATCTCTTGCTGATGTAATAAATGTGGTCTGAAACTGCACTACAGGAACTGGAGCAGAATTCTAACATGTTGACAGGATGTGGAGCTTAAAGACCAAGCAAATAAACCAAAAGCAACAGCACGTCCATTACTTTTGGATAACAGTAAACCTAATGAGTTAGCTTTCTGCAAAATCTACAGCATCACATTTTAATGAGGTATCTAGTCAATGGTTTGTAGTGTAAATAACGGAAAGCTGTAAATACCCCCAACCCTGTTTTTGTCAGACTTCAACAAGCTGACAGCCTGAAAAATTTTGACCTTATTAGATTTGACTCCTGAGACATGAGACAATACTGGGAGTTCCTGTAATGAAACCCCTAAACTTTAAGGCTTTTTTTTAATTAAAAAAAAAAAAAAAAAAAAGGTGAGATGAGAGCACACTGTTTTCTAATCTATTCATTTACCTCTGTGAAACTGAAGAAAAGTCCTATGCCTCCAACAAATCTGAGCACCATTCCCGAATATTCTTCTATTATTGGCGCACATGGTTGACACTGGTGACTTCTAAAACAATCCTGTAACAGACATAAACAGAAAATTGCATCCTGTTTTCTGATGATGCTTCACCGATTGGCACTATTTTGTTGGCTCTGTAGCAGACTGCAAACCATGGGCAAAACTTTGGGAATTTTGAGACTCCAGAAAAGCAAACACAGAAATGACAACAGAATACAACCTTTAAAGAGTGCTCTGCAATAAGATTTCCAGTAAGTTAAGGAAGGACCTTAGGATCAGTGTGACAACTAATTTACAGATTTGTTAAAAACCTCTGCCTTCAACCAGGAAAGAAATTATAAATTTTGGAACAAACAGGATGAGAGAAAGAACTTACAGAGGAGCAGGTTTCATTTGGATCAAAAAATCTGAATCCACAACAATTCAGATTTCTCTCAAGGTCTGTTCTTGCACTTTTAGTGTTATTCCATCCCACCTCTAGAAGTTGACTCTGGAAGGTATAAGCAAAAACACATATTAATTGAACTGCTTTCTATCTCAGTGGAAACAAATATTCTAGGCAAAGTAAATGATCCCTTTTTGCTGTCCTCACAAGAGTCAAAACAGGAGTTTTCCAAATATATCTCAAACACAAACCTTATTTGTGTGTACCTATTCAATGGAAAGAAGTCACAAAACAGAAACTGTTGTGCTCACCCAGTTTTGCTCCACCAATTACATAACATTTTACAGTTAAAACCTTCAGATACCCATGTCTAACAGGATAATATATTAAAAAATGACCTTAACTTTCAAACAGTCTGGATAGCTAATGAGATTGCAACACCTAACAGCAACAAGTTTGGTCATAAATGGTCATAACTCATTTTCTCCCAGTCTTTTTCCTAAACCTGACAAGAGCACTAGTAATGGGACATGTGACTAATCTAACTGGGACTGCTCAGACTTCAAACAAATCACTCTGTTACATGTAGAGGAAGTAGATCGTTTTGTCTTGCCCTTTCTTCATGGATTAAGGATTGTTCTCCATACCCCACAGAAGTTGTCTTTCTTTCCCACAGATCTGCTCTGTACCTAATACAGTTGTCACCTTTTCAATTACATGAGAACAATTCAGTGGTTTTTATAAACTTTACATTATGATTACTGTAGATTTCATCAGCTTATTTGGAACTCATGAAGACATGATATAATTAAGATACTATGCTGCTACACTTGTGACCAAAAACCTAGACAGAAACTTTAAAACTAAAACAATTTTTAAAGGACAGCTGAAAGGCAGGGATTTAAGAGATGTGTGAACAAGCCACTATGAGATGTGGATTAGTAATGGGACTCAGTGGGTCAGGCTGATGGCTGAACTTAATGATCCTGAATATCTTTTCCAAACTAGATGACTATATTTTTTGAAGGCAGATTTTCTTAAAAGATACTCTTCATTTAGAGGAAAGCTACATATAAATATATGCATGCATGCACATGCACATGCATGTGTGTGTGTGTGTGTGTGTGTAATAAGAAATAATGTCATGCTATAGGTTAACTGAGAAATCAGGAAGTATTTCTTACCTGCTGTTCCTTGTTCAGTGCCAAACAGGCACAGGAGACAGAAAACTGGACAATGAAGACTAGCAAGAGAATAATCATGTACTGTAAGCAGTAGTTAAAGATGCATTCTCAAAAATGTTGCTTATAGAATACATAATCATTGGATTACATCAGGTCATCTGAAACAAAAATCTACAGATAAATTCTGACTAGATGTGGAAAAGATTAAACTGTATCAAAGCAGAGGATGTTATTTATTTGGAGTCCACAACCAGAAAAATAAGAATATTATCTGATTTAATCTTTTCTCTCATCTGCATAGAACAAGTTTGTTATGCAAGGCAGACTGCTTATGCAGTGTTGGTAACACAAAAAGGGACAGCAAAGCACCATGCTGAGAAGGCCTGTGCTCATTTCTAATCTGAGTTCACAATTAAAAAGTAGGTATGAAAAGAAAGTGCTTATTGGCAGCATATGACTGTGCATTCCTCTGCCAGCTCCAATCATTTCACCGTCTATATCATTGTCCTCCATGTTAAATCACATTAGTAGTTCACATACTCTAGGTTGCTTTAGGGTTAAACACACAGTGAGGATTTATGATACAGTGCCTCACCTTAAAAGCTCTGAAAAAATTAAAGTGTTTCAAAATTTTTATAAAGGGAAGTGAATATTTCTGTCCTCAGAGTGAAAAAGAAGGGTAAAGCTGGGAATTTCTGCCTTCCACAAGTGGCTCTGCCTACCAGAGCAGATTGGTCATGTAACTCTTGAACCAAACTGTAAACCGTGTAATACACTGAAGGATACAAAGAACAGCAACACTTGGTGATGTTTCACTGCACCAATCAATCCAACTAAGGCAATGAAGAAGAGGAAGATGCCTACAGCAATTGCCACTCCAACAACTCTGAAACTAGAGATGAGGCCGAAGCCAATTCCCCATGCTGCAATTCCAATCAGCAGCAGACTCACCAGCTGGAGGGAAGAGAAAACAAAGAGTTAGTCTGCATGTAGAAGAGGCTCAACCTACACACAACTACATTCTTTATGTTAAAGCTGTTATCAGAAAGGTATGTTTCTTTCCAGCACAAAGAGAAGCAACACAATTCTCAACAAACCAATTCCCCACTTCATCCTAAAGGTGACTTAAGTACCAGATGTTTTAAGGCACACATATTCTTTAACACTGTCAATGTGGAGTTGTTCTAACTTAGCCTACCTACAAGACGAGCTGTGCTGTGTGCCACTGATTATCTAGAAACACTGAATTTGTGTGGATTATAACAGGATTGACAAATAAGATAAAAAACATCAGCTTTACTTCATAGAACAGAAGAATGAAAATCCCAGATGTTTTCTGACATATGCTGTAGTTAAAGAAAGCATGGCTGCACAGCTCTGGACGTGGAAGAGAGCACACAGCCATGATTTACTGTAATCAGAAATATGGTTGCATTAGTTTATTACTGAAGACTATGTATAGTTCATATATATATGATATAACACAATAGTTAACAAGGTCACACAAATATATTTTTTTCAGATCTGTATCTCAAGGACTGCATGTCATGAAACAATAAAGGTGTCCTGTCTTTGCTACATAATTAGTCAGGAAAACAGCTCTACTATGAAGTAAATCCTATTTCAATGCCCAAAGCACTCTTATGTTATTTCCTTCCTTTAAAAGATGGTATTCAGGGAAGGTAAGTGGAATCTGTCTCCGTTACTTTACTGGAATTTATTGTTTATGCAAGCAGGAAGCTCCAGCCTTTCCTGTTTCCATGCCAAAAACACAGAACACTTAAAAAAAAAAAAAAAAAAAGAAAAAAAAAAAAAAAAAAAAAGAAAGAAAAAGAAAAAAGAAAAAGAAAAAACCAACATAAAAAGCTACAGAGAAACTTGCCGTGAGTTACAGCAGGAGGGCAGGAGGTAAGCAGCAGACAAAGCCAACCCAGATGACCAGTACACAAGATGCCTAATGCTCTCATCCAAACCTGTCAGACTCGTGCATAACATTATTACATTCTGTTATATAGCATCAACTCAACTTGGGAGGTTAAAATTTACATAAGCTTGCTCTCACCAGAAAATACCCAGAAGATGTATCATTATCAAAACCAGTATGTGCTCAGTTTGGTCCAACTCCATGATTTTACACCACAATAAATACAGAGCAACCATTTACGCTTGCTGGCTGGTTTCTGTCCAAACAAGATGTATTATGACATTTTACTGCTTATCCAGACGGATTTTCTTTTTAATTGTAAATTTCCAGCTTAGCCATCATTGCAGTGTGTTTGCCCTAAAGCAGGGTACTTTTCTTGGTTTCAACACAAAACAGGTGAAGATGTATTTTTCAGCTACAGTAGCTTTCAGAAGTCTGGTCTGTGTAATGCTGCTTTTGAAACAGAAATCTTAGAGAACATCAAGGAAATTGTAAAACAAGTTGTGATGCTCATCAAGACCAAAACATGGTGTGTGTTTTCTTCCACTTCTGTTCAAAGAGGACAATGCCTCAGAAAAGTTTTTACAAATAGCCAGTAACCCTCAGGAGAAATTTAAGACAGGCCAAAAGAATACAAGGATTTGCCATACCGACATCTTTCTTTCACCACATGAAGAGACAAAAGAATGGTATCAAAGTCAAGGAAATTTTTCAATAATAAGTATAGTTTTAGGATTAATTCACATTAGTTTTGTTTCTCTCAAACAAAAAGCCTTAATCATCATATTAAGTTAAAAACAAAACACTGTGCCAAGTTGTTATGAATCTAAACTACAGGGAAGAGGAAAGAAAACAACATAAAAGCCTTGGCTCCGACACAGATTTTCTGATTGCATGCAGCACAGGGCTATGAACTACATAATGTTACTGCTAAAAATTAGCTTTGCTAATCAGTTAAGATCTATCCATCCTGATCTATGCCCATTCACTTTATTGCATTGTCTGACACCACTGGGAAGAGTTATCTTACTATATAAGCGTCAGAAGTGAACAACAAAAGAAATCACATAACTCAATTTCCAATCAGAAATGGCTGAGTCAGACTGGTTGGGGCCCTGAGCAACCAGATATAGCTGCAGATATTCATTCATTGCATTAATTGCAGGAGGGTTGGACCAGATGACCTCTATGTGTCCCTTCCATCCCAAATGTTGCTATAATTCTACTTCCTGTACTTCACATCAACTTCAAAGCACTGAACTCACACCACCACCACACAGCTCTTGAAGGTGCTGTCTCAAGAAGAATCTCAAAATGTGTCCATTTTCAATTTATTTCACAAAGAAAAGCAGAAAAAGTAGGAAAAGCATCTCCTAATCACTTTCATCAAGGCTACTTTCTGCTGCCTCAGCTATGCTTCAAAATATTTATCTATTCAGATCTTTGTTTGATTATTTGTCAAGTCTAAAATGATTAAATCAATTTTATTCCTACAAGCATCAAAATCAAAACCAAAATCTGTGCCTAAAACATCTGTTAGATACAGGGAGTGTTGGAGCAGCACTGTACCAGTTCTTGCTGCTGTTAATTCTCTCACTTTCCATTATTCAAAAGACGTGTACGTGAAATTAAGCTGTATGACACTAGAAATTATTACTGTGACTATCTTGCCCAAAAAACTTTTCTGGTATTAAGAGTTACATACTAAATCTAAAACTGCCACAGTTTTCAATAGAGAAAATATTCCAGGCTTAAAATCCGTCGTCAAACCTCAAATGTTCAAGAATTAGGCAGAAAAAAAAAAGGTTCTACCTTCTCTTTGAGAACAGTAATTTTCTATTCCTATAGGAAGCTAATTGTTCCTTAAAACATCTGGAAATTCATTATGATCACAGGTCTGTGTCACTGGGCTCTGGCTGGCAAGCAATGTAAAAGTACTTCATCCCATCAGCCACACATCATGTGGATGAAAGCCACTATCAACTACTCTACTTCTGGTCACTTGAAAATGTGCAAAATTGACCTTGCATTTTAAAACTGAAATGGAGACAGAAAGCCATTTTTCAAAACAGATTTAGGATTAAGCTCATGCCTCCTTCTGCATGTTGAAAGATAGATTAAATAAATGGCTGTTATTCTTTCATTTTGACACTCAGAATCATTCCTTCTGGTTTCTCATTACCTGGTCAACAGGTGGCTGCCAAGGAAATATCAGACATGCAGGTCAGCAGTTACCAATTTGGGCTGCAGGTGTAATTAACTGCTCAGATGCAGATCTTCATGAAATAAACTCCATCTTGTAAATTGAGCATTTCAGCTCTTTTGTCCCCAAGGCCCACCCCAGAAGAATAAAAGCGTTTTTTCCCTGTTATTCATTGCATAACAGAATGAACAATACAGATATGTAGTTTCATTGTGCTGTTTCACAGCAGCAGCTTTGGGAGCTTACTCCTAGAGAAAATGATGCCATCCTTGGAAATCAGAAACATGAGTTTCCAATAAGTTTGCCGATCTATATTTCCAATGTAGATGAAATGCAATTTCATCTACATAAATACTTGATTATGTAAAACTAATCTTCATCACTGGTGTTTCAAATATTTGCCTAATAAATCTAGTAAAAATAGTCCAGTTTCTACTGAATACAACCAGAATCCATTTTTCCCACTGTATTCTCATTAGTAAGCTGAACGAATGTAGACTGGAAAAATGGAGTGGACTGTACAACTGAACAGAGACTGGATGGACTGCTGAGTTAAAAAAACCACTGGATGGCTCAGCATCCAGCTGGAAGCTGGTAAGAGGGTTCATAGAGGGGCTGATATCATGCAGTATCTTTATAGACAACTTGAGCAATGAGATGGAGTGAATCCTCAGAAAATCAGTGGATGATACTGAAAAAGAAAGAGCAACCAACTCTTCAAGTAGCAGAGGTTCAGTTCAGACAGACCTGATGAACTTGAGTGAGCAAAGAGAAATCTCACAAAGCGCAAAATTCTGCACCAGGATTGCATCTGTGCATCTTGGGAACAGACTGGCTGAGCAGCCTTGCTGAGACAGAACTGCAGATCACAGACTGCCAAGTGGAATGGGAGCCAAGAGTCTGCTCTCACCACGAAGGGAAAGTCAAGAAGAGCGGGATCAAAGGAAACTCACACTGCAGCTTCACCAGCATTAAGTACTGAGTTCTATTTCAAACCTCCCAAGTAGAAAAGGAATGGGAGAGCCTGGAAAGGGTCACCAAGTGGCCTGGAGCCTTGAGAGTGATGTCTGAAAATCATGGGATGGAGCTGGGTTTGTTCAGTCTGACAAAGATGTAGTAGTTCAAGGGTAAACTAATAGCAGCTGAAAATGAAGGACCGTTGCAAAACCGATGGAGGCAAACTCTTCTCGGGACTTACTGACAACAAAACAAGTGCAATAGCCACAAGGTAATGGCTTGAAAGGTTCTGGACACCAGAAAAAAAAAAAAACACAAACATCTGCAAGTTGGTTTGGTGCTTCTCAAAGGTGTTGTTCTCAAAGGTTCTCAAGACTCAGGTAGATAAAGGCTGTCAATCCAGCATTGCTCACAGTCCTGCCCAGAGCAGATAAGCTCCAAAGTTGCCCCCAGCCAACGCTCCCACACCGCCACTGGCTGCTCCACCGCAGGAACCTTGCCACTCTCCTCACTAGAAATTGAAGTCTTACCAGAAGAATAGGGGCCAGATTTAGCACTGAGCAAGGACTTCTCTGAACCACTTAAACAGAGATTGCAATCGTCTCCTAGAACTCTGTCCTCTTTCCTTTTCTCTTCTTACAAGCTGTCCTCAATAAAAGAGAAATGAATGATTCTTCAGAAGTACTTACAAAGAGATATAAATGGTCTCATCCACTTAAGGCAAGTTTACATAGGGAGTAAACAGGCATTAAGAGCAAAAGAATGTATTACAATCTCAAAGTAGTGAAAGCTGTCTCACAAAGATGCTACAGGCACATACCGTCCTTAAACTGGAGAAAACAGAGCCAGAGGAAGCGTGTGCATGTGTGGATAGTTAACAGCAGCACTCTGAATTGCAAACTCTCATTTGCTATACAGTAACTTCACCAATACAAACTCCAGCAACCTTGTTTAAAAATGCACACACAAGCACAGGCTTAAGCACAATCCAATATATCACTCATTCATTTGAAATTAAGTAAATGCTTTCCCTGAGCAGCCCTCCAGCAGCATGAGTCCTAAGAGAAGTGCAGTAGTTTTCACTATGAGGACAAATACTTTTTCTACAGAGTCTGAAAATGATAATTAAGAGAACAAAGCGTATTGCCTACAGACGAATGTTACTCTCATGTCAGCATCTCCACAGGAGAGGCTTTAAGGACCGTAAGTTCAAGTTCAGTGTAAAGAATCGGATTCCATTTTAAGCATCTTCCATTATATATTAACATTGGGGGTTTTTTTGTTATATGTACACATATATACATATACGTCACACTTAAAGGATATTGCAAGTTATGAGAATGGCATTTTCTTTACTTTTAGATGGTTTTAAAACAGTAATTTATAGAGTTGTCTGGATCTCCTTTTCCCTTACAAATATTATAAAGGCTAATGCTTGATTGTGTTAACAGTAAGTTAACTAGAGAAGAGGACCAGCAAACTCATGGTGACTTCAGCTTCTGTCACAAAGAATTTCTTTGGAACTTTTTGAACTTTACCTCCTCACAGTACTTCTTCAGCTTTATCAAAAGCAAAGCTGGGGCTGAGCATCTTCCAAAATACTTCCAACAGAAAGCAGAATCTTTCACCTTTCTGAGACTTATTTAAGTGGGGAACAATCAATAGTCTGGTTACTGAACAGCTGAAAGGACGTGATGTGGAGCAAGACATTTATGTGAAGGGTAACATTCCTGTCTCTTATCTCAGAACCCAGTTCCTTTGGTCAGATGGCTGAGTACACAGTTCTTCATGCTACTGGCCAATAATTATTATCAAATCATTGTTGATCACATAACAAGCTTCTTTAGTGTTAAAATAGCAATGAGATTTAACCCATTTTGTACCCTATAGGTTTTAGAAATTGGAGCCTTGAAATGTTCCTGTGTGGCAGGAACACTTATCAGCCACGATGTTTACTTATGTACTTTGAGATGGGAAACATTTTCAGGAAGCTCAGTGATCTCACAGATCCTTCTTCCAAACATGGCTCTCCCTCAACCTGGAAATAGCAGTAGACAATCAATGATTTAGGCTACTATTAATGATTTAAGGCTACTTCTGACCAGTCCAAGTGCTTCTCTAATCCATGCTTGTTTTAAATTATAATAGTGTCTACTTGCACTGCTAGAATAGCTAAAAATATCAGTGATATCAAGCCATGCCATGTTCCATGTAACCTCCTCCTCCTGCAGCCTGCGATTCTCCAGTTCTGCCATTAAGCAAGCTCAGCCTTCCTGGTTCCAGCTGCAGCACTCTGTACAAGGCAAGTGTAAATACAAATCCTGCTCACACTTTATCTAGAAATCCAACACGTCTGATTTCCAACCATGCCACAAATGGCTGTCATTTTGGATACCAACTGACACACAGCACATCTGAGCATGTTTTCTGACAAAATGTTTCGTTATTATTATTTGCTGTAGTCACTCTTTTGTATTCTGAAGCACGACCACAGAAAACTTCCCAAAAAGCTAATGAAAACAAACAGCCTAAGTCCACGTGAGCAACACTGACCTCCCCTGCCATGTGCTTGGGAGCTTCTGTACTGCTGCCTGATTCGCACATCAAGAATAGATGGCACAGCTCATAGTGCTGCCTTCACCATATCCTTGGAAAAGGCAGAGGCAGCTCCAAGGCGAGCTGCCCTGCAGCCGAGCATCCAGGGGGTAAAAGGAGCCAGCCCAACACGGGCTGGCAATGGGGCAAACTCTTGGCTCTGCACTCTGAAATGCAGACTGGAGATACCAGGCACAGCTGCCCAAATCTGGGATTTTTTCTCCTCATCTTTGCATATTTACATAATGCAAGGAAAGCAGTCTTGACAAAGGTGACAGATAGCAGGAACAGAGCAGTAACTCTGCACTGAGAGAACAGACAGCAATAGAAGGAGGGGGGGAGAGGGAAAGAAAAACCTTGAATTCAAATAGTTTGAAATGATGCAAAGAATAGTGCACTGAATAGGCAGGCTAGAAACTAGTTCAGAGAGCAAAGTACTCTAAAAAAAAATAAATGACTTTAACAAGGTTCTTTCTAATGTTATAAGGAAATACAAATGCTCTTACGGCATTAACCCTGTGGTATTAAAAATGGTTTACCATTAAAATTCTGTCTATATGTTCTACTTTAAATCAAATAGCCACTTCCAGGTTTAAGAAAAACTGGAAGCCTGCTCATCAAAACAAAGGAAAATGTGTGATGTTGGCTGCTGCAGGAAGAATTAAGTGGCTGCTCAGGTGATAAAAGCAGCACCTACCAACCAAAAGAACTGTCAGTATTTTTTTTAATCTTTAATTTGAATACATTTAATCTTGTTGTCCAGCTAAAGTTTCCATCTTTCATCACTTGCCAAGACATGGGAATTTCCCTTTCCTTTCTGAGAATCTGATTTGAAATAAGATATCAACTATTCACACTTGAACAGAATTATTCAAGTCTTCCTTGGGAGGAACACTGTCTGCTTAAGGAAATCCTTGTCTTAATAAAGCGAGCAATTACTGCTGAGGCCAGCAACCACCAGGGTTTTTATACCTGCAAGATAATCATAGAATGGCTTAGATTGGAGGAGACCTTAAAGACTATCTACTTCCAAACCCTCTGACATGGATAGGGCTACCATCCACCAGCTCAGGCTGCCCAGGATTCCATCCAACCTGGCCTTGAACTCCGCCAGGGATGGGGCATCCACAGCTTCTCCAGAGAGCCTGTGCCAGGGTCTCACCACTCTCTGAGGAAAGGATTTCTTCCTAACACCTAAGATAAAACCCATCTTTTAGATTATTCCCTTGTCCTATCATTATCAGGCCACGTAGCAAGTCAGTCCCCCTCCTGCTTATAAGTGCCTCTCAAGTACTGGAAGATTGCAATGTCGCCTCCTCAGAGCCTTCTCTTCCAAGCTTAACAAACCCAACTCTCTCAACCTTTCTTTACAGGAGAGGTGCTCCAGTCCTCTGATCATCTTCATAGCCTTCCTCTGGACCTGCTACAACAGTTCCACATCCTTCCTGTACTGAGGGCCCCAGGTTCAGTACTCTAGGTGAGGCCTGAGAAGGGCAGAGTAGAGAGGGATGCTCACCTCCCTCACCCTGCTGGTCGCTGCTCTTTTGATGCAGCCAAGGATACGTTTGGCCTTCCGGGCTGCAAGCACACACTGCTGGCTCAAGTCCAGCTTTTTGTCATCAGGACACTCAAGTCCTTCTCTGCAAGGCTGCTCTCAGCGAGTTCTCCCAGTCTGTTTTCCTATCTCAGATTGCTTCAACCCAAGTGTAACACCTTGCACATTGCCTTGGTTAAAACTCATTAGGTTCTTGCGTGCCCACTTTTTGATTATGTCCAGGTCCCTCTGGATGGCATCTGCCCCCTCTACTGCGTCAACAAATAGGAGAGAGATAAGAAGGCTTTAGTTATGTGTGCATCCTTGAAAGCTGCTGGACTCTGTGTGCAGATATTTTGAACAGTTTCCACCAGTCTGCTGCTCAAAGGGAAACAAGAATATGATCAACTACATAAACATAAAATTGGTCATATACCCAAAACTAGTACTTGTATGTAGACAAACAGCTCTTCCACTTCAAACCTAATTCCAGAAATAAATTTCACTTTATGCATACTAAGTCAAGAGCCTCAGTTATTTTTCTGTACTCTTCTTGTACACATGAGGAACCATATGAAGTCAGCAAGACTCAGCATAGATACCAGACGTGTTCATACAAGACAAATTTAAAAATGGAATCTGAGCCTAAGGATATTTAGACCAGAGAAGAACCAAAAGGCATCAGCCAGCAAATATCATCTGAAAGGAAAGGTAAGTGAGCAATTAGGTTACTTGGTTTATGGTTTCTTGCCTTAAACCAGTAACTGATTACTGCCAGAACATATATTTTCCTTGGTGCTCTATCATAAAAAGTAGATCAAGAGAGCATCAACAAGATCAGGTTCCTATATCCTAATTTGTTGTTTTAAAATCCAATGTACTTAAAAAAAAAAAAAAAAAAAAAAAGCAGAATATAAATTGCAATCCCTGACATTAGTTCTCAGGGATAATTTATTCCAAACATGTGACACAGACACAAATCAATGCCAGCAGAAAAACATTCAAGCGTTACCTAATTGAGCTTGTATTTCCCTCACTGGTACTCCCACCAACTATTGCTGTGAATTACTGTTGTTTAAAAAGATTAACTTCTTGTTCTGGTGGTCTTCCACATGTTTTGCCTGTTCGGAAAAACCCAATCATTGCATTGTCAGGGTTTTATTTAGCCCAGAAGCAGAGAGGTCCATGTGTTCTGCAAGAATTCCTCCAGGCTTACTAAACATTTCATGTTATTTCTGCAACTTAGAAATGAATAGTGCTCATCTTGAATTTGCCTATCCTTAATAGGTGACATAAGAAATAACAGGTGGATGTTCTAGTTACGCTGCTTCAAAGTCATTCCTTCCTCTTGGAAAAGCATATGTTATATGCATAGAAAAATATCAAGTGACACCCATAAAGTAAATTCTGCTCAGACATCAGGCAAGATTCAGGTCATAGGTGCACTGTGCAGGTACTACAAAGAGACGTATGGAGGTCTCAGGGATCAGATCACCCCTTTTTGAGGCTAAATATGCTCAGAAGACCTACCAAAAAAAAGGAAAAGAAAAGAAAAAAGAAGTCTTTTGCATTATCTCTGGTTTGTTTGAAAAATCAGGGTGGAGCAATCCTTCACCTTGAGGAGTCTACATAGCTACACTTACCTGCAACCACGGATGGCAAATGAGGCCATGCCTACCTGTCCCCTCTGCTTTGCTGGGGGCTGGCATGGGTAATGCACAGTGTCACAGACATCCTCAGTGACTTCCAGCATGTAAACCAGGCACACTGCATGCTCCAGAGATTTTTTTAGGGACATCCTCTGCTCTGCAAGCTCCTCTAAGTAACGCACGCGTCAGCAGACTCTCCAACGCTAAAGGGTTTTGTTCTGCTCTTTTCCAAAGCAATGTATTTAAAATACAAGGTGATGCTCATTAATAAGCAATTCTGCCTTCAACACAGGCGCTTCTACATCCACTCACACTCTGCCCTAGGGATTACCATCAGGTCCAGTAACTGCTGTCTATGAGAACTGTTTGTTCTGATGAGCAGTGATAAGACCTGCTCTCCTGCCTTACTTTCACGAAGGGATCAGGCTGTTATCAGGAAAGCACAGGCACGGCTTGCCAGCCCCGGCTCACCCAATTTCAGCACTGTGCATCACCTCCAAGCTTGGCTGTCCAACACCGGGCTGCCAACAGGAACCATCAGAGGACATATTACCTTTCCAGAAGTGCTGCAAGAGGAAGCCATTACACGTAGCCCTGTTTCTTTCTATTTCTGTGCCATTTGAAAATAGATAAGGAGAAAAAAAAAAATGCCCACGGTGCAATTGGAGATTGTACAGCTTTCTATTGAAAATACACCCCGAAACTCGCCCAGAAGAAAGCAGGCATCTGCCACCTTCGGGCAGGAGCTTCCCAGAAGATGCGTTCTGTCAGCTCGCGGCAGCAAGGCGGGCAGGCACGGCGCTCACCTCCCGCTGCAAGGCGCGCCCTGACCCCGCTCAGCCCCTTTGTGCGGCTCAGCGCGCCCACACGGGGCTCCCCGCAGAGAAGCACTTGTCTCAAACCCTCGCAACAACGGAGCCAATCCCGCTCACTCGCGCCGGGATTCCCCTCCGCAGAGCCAAACGGGGCCTGGCAGGCTGGAGGCCGCCCGGCCTGGGCTGAGCTCTGGATTTCGACCCCGGAGGGCCGCGTCCCCGCGGCGACAAACCCGAGGCGGCCGCCTCCCTTCCTACCCCGACCCACGCACCGTGTAGAGCAGGTTGAGGGCGCAGAGGCAGTTCTTGGAGCAGGCGAAGCCGCCGCACACCATCGTGCCACCGCCGGGAGCCTCGCCGCGGGAGCCCGCCGCCGCTCCGCCCCCGCCGCCGGCAGCAGGTGAGCGGGGCCCGGCGCCGCGCCCGCTGGTTGGCCGCTCCCGGGTAAAGGTAAAGAGATGGAAATGACGCGAGGAGCGGGCTGGGAGGCGGCTGCTCTCCTCCGGGGCTGGGCTCTGCCGCCCGCCCACCCACCTCCAGCCGGGCTGACGGGGCTCGCGGGACCGGGGAGGGGGTGGTGGGGAGACGTGCCCTCGCAGCGCCCTCAGAGGGGGCGAAGGGAGGATCTCAGGTACCTGAGGGCGATGGCGGGAGGTCTGGCATCTCCTCAGCCATTTTGTTGTTTGGGAAACTGTGGAGATTCCTCCCTTCCTTTTCCATGTCTACCTTTGGTGGCTTAATTCCTTGTGTAATCAAAAATAATTACTCGGGGATTTGTTTTTCCAGGGCGTTTCAGCATTACAAGCAGTTTGTCTGTATATTTCTTATTAAAATTATTATTGATTTTTTTTTTTATGTACTTTACTTTTTTTTTTTTTTTTTTTTTTTAAAGTTAACCTGTGTGTATTTCCTTCCCTTGACAATTAAATACTTTTTTATTGCAGGTAGTCAAACAGTGATCTGTTTCTATTGCACCCTAGCAGTTTTACCAATGTTCTAATGCTCTTTCCAATGGACTGGAGTGCTGCCACTGCTCACTGGCACTCTCTAAAAGCTTGTGCCTGCTGTAGAATCATAGAATCACTAGAGCTGGAAAAGATCTTCAAGGTCATCTAGTCCAAAAGTCAGCCTATCCTCACCATTCTCAGTGACCATGTCCCTCAGTGCCACATCTACATGGCTCTTGAACATCCCTAGGAAAAGAGACACCCCACCTCCATCAGGCAGCCTGTTCCAATGCATCGCTGCTCTTCCACATGATATTTTTTTTCCTAATATTCAGCCTTAACCTCTCCTGACACAACTAAAAGCCATTACCCCTCATTCTATTGCTGTTACCTGGGAGATGATACCAACCCTTACCTCGATCTCCTTTCAGCAATTATTACGAACTGCTTTGGTGTGTACACCACTGCAAGATTAGGGTCCAAGACATATTCTTATCTTTTTTGGGTTTCACAAGGAGCATAGGGTTCCTCCAGCCAGGATCGCCTTTGATGTTTGTGCTGGTACACAGCACCGCAGTCTCACTCCATCAGGGTTTGGTTCTAGAGAAGTTGCTGGTGGTGGTTGGTTCCTGGTCAGCAGTGGAAGCTGCATCTCCTTTCTGGTGAAGTCACAGCAATTCTTAATAGGAACTTGTCATCAGAACAATTTAAGAAGGAAATTCTAAAAACATTTTGTTCTTTGTAATTTGGCTGGCAGCCGTCTGCTAAGGAAAGCCACAGCAAGCTATCGGTCCCTGCCAGCAGTGAGACAGAGAGGCTGAACAGCAGCAGCCTTTGTCTTTCCTGGGCTGTCACTCAGATCTTTTTTGGAAACATCTTTTTTCCCATGCTCTTTGATATTTTGCCAGACTTCTGCAATTAAATAAAATACTTTTTTTTTTTTTTTTTTTTTTTTTTTTTTTTTTTTTTCTTTTTCCCCCCTCATGCATTGATGAAGACTGGTGGCTCTTTTGCTGATGTACATCTATCTCTCAGCTGCTAGCCAGGCAACAAATTAAAAATTCTCCGATGTTTGTGACCACAAATTAAATCTGAATGTGCAACAGCTGCTGAAGCTTTCTGTCTGTTTCTAAACTTGTCAGATACAGATACAGATACACAACAGCCCGTCTCTGCTGCTGGAGCTTTGCAAGGTGACGGGTTAAGTGAAAAATACTTTGTGTTTTCTTTTTCCCTTGCTAATTAAGCTGCTTTGATTTTGAAGGCAATTGGGCTTACTGAGGATACACATTTACTGACTTGAGTTACTGGCCTTATTGGGCTACCATTCTGTTCTTTTGGGCCCAAACTCGGCAGAAGGCAAAGGAGATAGAAAATCACTTTCTCAGATGCAGTTTCCTTTTAATTTTGTTGCAAAGACCAATTTCAGAAATGGTTTGTTGCCTTCTCAATAGGAAACAGTACCTCGAACGTATACCCTTTCCTAAACACAAGAAGTCATCAGCCTATCAAATGTTTTTGTTGGGTTTTGTTGCAAATACTCAGGTATAAAGTTACTGTACCATTGTTCCTTTTGTTATCGGGCTGAATTATTCAATACTATCAGCCACTGCCCTTCTTCTAAGAAGAACTCTTTCCCCATTAATTATTAAAAGATGCACCTCCATGTTGTTAATTAATGCCAGTATTTCTTACTAAGGGACACAGCTCTTACAGTACTGCCTAGTACAAGATTACTTCTTCAGATCCAAGTAGGCATCCAGCCATATCCTCTGCAGCTTGTTTTGTACCCACTTGGGGCAGTTATAAAATCTGCAGGGCATATCACATCTGGTACAGGTCATCACAGGCTTCAATTAAGTAAATAGAGCTGTGAAAATGAATGTAGCCCGGGCCTGGGTTTTTTCCTCCCTTCACCTCTCTGGTTCTGTTCACAAGTTATAGAACAAACTTGGAACAGCATGCTTAGATTTAGCATACAACTTGCTGTTCCATCACTGAGCGGTGCTAAGTGCTGTCACTTCTGGTGGTGGTCAGAAGTACATCAGTACTGCTGCTCCTATTAGGCTGAAACTTTGTTTGCATTCTGGCTCTGGCCAGAACTAGACTGTCTTAATTTTTTTTAAATGGATAATTTCACATTGTTAGTTTCAAAAGGGCTCTTCTGCAGCTGAGGAAGAATCTTTCCTTTGTAGAAAACTTCTACTTGATTTTTATCTTTTTAAAGCTTAGTATTTAAACAGCTGCTCCAAATGAGGACTCTGAGTATTTGTCTCTCCAGCCTTTTTCTCTATAGGGGACAAATATTGCACTCCAATGCTACAATAATCCAGAGCTGCCTGAAACAAGCAAGAGCAGAGTTCGTCCTTTCCTGCTCTTCCCCCACGTTTCTGATGCCTATTCTCCACTTCCTTGCACTCTCTTTGTTCTCCTGCCCTTCTTTGCTGCCTTTCAATGCCACTGGCAACAGGAGGAGCGACAAGCAGTGTGAATTGGCTGTTCTTTCATGGGAAACTGCAATAGGGGATTGTGCACCACACACTTGCGATGCTGCAATCCTCACAGATGGGACAAAAAGTAGTGCTCCCGGAGAGAGGGGGGAGGGATTCTGCAGTGCTACCAGGGCTCGATGCCAGCACACTTCTTGCAGTTCAGCAGAGCTTCAAACAGAGATGCTTTGGTAGTTCACTGTCTGTTTCTATTACAGACTGTGGTAATTCCAGGGAGGCTTTCTGCTTGGGGCCTTCTGCGGAAACTCAGTGAGAACTGAGCCCTTAGGGAAAAACCCTTTCTGTTTCTACTGCAATCCCATGTTCTTGTTACTGCTTTATTTTATTTACTATGTGCGTGAAATCTTAAGATCTGTGTCACTTCTGAGGTACACATATGAAATGCAGAGGCACAAGAGTGTCTTAAAGTACATACCATTGACTTAAAACACGGTGACCCTTTCTCTTGCTCCCTGCTATTACGGAGCACCTAAAACATTACAAGTGAAACATTGTTTGCAGAAATTGATTTTTATCGCTTTATTTTCCCCAGGTTTACAATGAGTACTTGACAGCACTCTGAGTGGTTCCTTTCTTTCTTTGTCTCGCAGTCATTTTTCTTCCCCTGTTGTTTGTATAAAGTCTCTCATGCACATCAAAACCAGGGAGGGGAAAAGCTGGGTAAAGTGAGCCAGGTGTTTGCTGGAGTAGGAATGTCACATGTGATATCTGTACCGTAATTAGTATCAGTTAGCATTCAGTTTGACTTTCTCTTCTAAAATGTGTAAACAAAGGGCCAGCGATAGTAGGAAAAAAGCACATAGAAAACACATAGTGAGTCTAAATGATATCAGTTGTGCTGCAAGACAATCAGGCTTGTTAAAAACCATTGCTAATTCCACTGGGATTTTTAAGGAACATGAAATGCCCCTTGAGCAATTTTTTTCTTTTTTTTTTCCACTGTGTTTGCCAAAGTATTTCTGTTTGCTTTGTTGTGTGGTTTCTTCTTGTTTTATTTTTATTTGTTCAGCCTAACATCAGTTTTGGGGTTCCTTTAAGGGACTACAGGATGACTGCAGCTGATAATGTTACAAACAGTAATGTCACATTTGTCAACATGATGATGCAGTATCTTGAAAATTTCCCATATTCCTTTCATACACACAAAGTGGTTCCATAGGATTGTTTTTAAGGCTTTCTGCATCAGCCCCAAGAGGAAGCCAAGCATCTGCAGTCTAAGTTGTATTCCTAATATTTACTGTATGCAGCTGGTATCTTGAATTGTTAGTTTTAAGGTGCACACACGATCAAGGGGATGAGCTTCCAGCTAGCTTATCATGGGATATGCAAAGGGCTTATCCTGCCTTGGCAGCTGGCCATGACAGCACGTCCCTATGCTTGGCACATAACTGTAGTTTGTGGGTAAGTGGCGCCTGTGCTATGGTCAACAAAAGCCTGCAAAGGAAAATGATGTGTATAATCTGTGTGAGTTCAATTGTGCCTCACCATGGAAAGCAGCAGGTCCCTGTGCCTGGCCATTTCTCATCACTGTTAAAGGATATTTGAGTCATCTTGGTCACCTGAACCACCTCAATTATTCAGTCACGTCAATTAGTCACCTAGGTTTCCAGTAAAGCAGCAGGAAGAGTATATGGAATCAATAAAGCATGCACTTAAAATGTTGTCTGCAGCAAAACAATTCTAAAGAGCTGAATCCAGTGCCAGTGTCCGGTGTCCACATCCTAGATATTTACTGTATTGTTTTGCAAGGAATTCACTGTACCACAATAGGCATTGGCATGCAGTCGTGGGTTTCTTCCTGGAATAAAACCAGTTTCCTGGCAGTACTACAGTACTTATGCCATTCCACCCCAACCTCAAGGCAGCCCTTTCTGGCACCAAGCAGGGAAGGACCACATAGGCAAGGCTTACATGTTGGAGGAACCTTTGCTGTACTGGGAATGCCAGGCACAGACACACAAGGTGTTGCAGAGGTGCTGGCAGTGATGGGCATTACAAGCCATAGGCAAGGGAAGCTCAAATCTAGCATATAAAATGAAATAGCTTTTTGGAATGGAAAATTCTTCTCTGAAGATAAAAAGCTCTTTGGGACCCTTATTTATTTATTTTTAGTGAAACACTGTAGATGGAGAAAGGGAAATTAGGACAGGAAAATATGCCACTGTAGTACGGTGGTTAGAGCAACCCACAACTAGGTCAGAAATCAGCTCCTCCTAAAGCACAGAGATGTAGCAGGTACTGGGTTTAGTAATTCTGGCAAGCGGTTACAAATGACAAACAATGAAATAACAGTTCAGTCTCCTTCGACTGACAGATGCTAGGTGTATTCTTCGAGAAACTTTCTGACCAAAATCACAATGGCACAAAGCTCTTGAGTTAAGCCTGGACAGTTAAATCACTGTTAGAAAGCTCCTTAGACTGGAATCTTTTTGCAAGAGAAACAGTGACAGGCAGGCATGAAGCCATTGTATGGGACTGAGCCGCTGGGTGTCCACTCGCTGTCTAAGCCTTTCTTTAAAATTCCCTGATCTGCCATGCAGTGGGTGAAAACAACATTTGAGTGTAACGATAGCACGTCTGCTTGTTAATTCAGCTGATACCCATTTCTTTTGAATTGTCCCATGAATGGAGCTTTCCAGACAAAAGATAGACTTGGTGAAGTTTGTCCCTGTTATGCTTCTAGACAGGTGAGATTTGAAGGAAAGGAAAAAAGAAAGAAAGGAATAACTCCAGGACTCTGATTTTAAAGGGAAAGTGTGTTTCAGAGGTCAGCCTTCTGAAAGTATTAAAAGAGGCAAATACTCATTTAATGGATTTATAAACAGTCCTTGGGATTTTCTGAAGCTCTTATCTTAATTGTAAGAATTGCCATTTTCTGCACATTTAAAATTCTTTCTGAATTAAGATGATAGAGGATTAGGATAAGGATAGTTTGTTACTGCTAATGTATTAAAGAAACAAGTAACCGGAGGCTGAAAATAGAGGTGTAACGGCATTAGGAATAGTAACACTTCAAAGGCATGAATAAGCTCATTCCTTCTGTCTGATGTCAGAATTCAGGGACATCCCAGAACAGGCTGATCTCACTTCAGTGGGGAAGGAAAAAAGGTAGAATTCTACACACAGGCAGCTGAATGCTCTAATGCCTCCTGCAGCCAAATCAGAAATTTCTTATGCCCTTAAGCATAAGGTATTTGTGCACCTCTCTGCAGGTGCAGGCTTGCTGCAGAGGCTCCCTCTTGGAGACAGTGCTCTTTGTGCTCAGCACCAGCAGGAGGTGGGGGGAATCATTGGGAACAGCGTGGTGTGCTGGCACCAGATCCCTGTGACATTTTGTTCTTCAGGTTGGAGATAAAACCAGCAAACTTCGTTGATAAACATAAGACAAGACCACCAAGGTTAATGAGACAAGTGATTGCCTAGGACTAACAGTAGGGTGGAAGCAGTGGGGAGTATAAGCAGTTTCAAATTAATTGCAGTTTTTATTGGTTTTATGTTGCGTCTGCTGCAGGTTCTCATAATCATCACATCCTAAAGATCTTCACTTTATCCGGTTCAGGTGGAAAACATGACCACTTGATTTGGTTTGAAGAGGAAAATGAGTACCATGCACTGTGTGCCTTCACAGGTGATTCCCTGGGAGCATTCCCAGAAAGCTTCAAGTAATCAAACATCATACGCTAAGGAGCAGAAATCTAAAATGTTTTTGGGGAAATGAAAAAGCAGGAAGGCCCGAGCAAAAGGTTTTGTGCTACATGAACAGATGGATGGGGAGAAAAGCTTTGCATCTCAAATGAAAATTCCAGCATATACACTTGATGTGAGCTGTGTAAGTGCTTGTCACTGGGTCTGCCTGTTGGCTGTGTCCCTGACCATGCTTGTTGCTGTGCCTGCCACAAAACCATGAGAAATAGCAGTTGGAAAGGACCCCATAGGTCGTCACATTCAAACTGCTGCTCAAAGTAGGGATAACTCTTAAGATGAAACACTGTGACAGGCCTTCTCTAGGCCAGGGTCACAACTTAAAGGTGTAGACAATAAAAAAAACCAAATTGAATGCTTAGTCTAAGAAATGTATGTATTTGGTTTTGGGAAAAAAAAGCAGCCATTGCACTTCAGCTTCACTTCATTCTTTCAGCTGCTCTGCGTCATGCTCCAGATAAGCAAGTTCATTCCAAAACACACCCAACTGATTTTTAATTTCTCAAGGGCACAAGCTGCCAATGAATGCTGCGTTTTTCCCGAGCACAAGGCCATTTGCTCAATAATATTCAGTGAATATATGTTTTGTTTTTCTTTATTCAGGGTCATAACAAGCTGAGAAATACTAGAAAGGGAGAAGGCAGGCAATGCACAGGAAGATGTGCAGCCCTATATACATCATGCATTCAGAAGGCAGAGCAGCCCTTTTTTTTTTTTTCCCTATGCCTTTATGTGCTGATATTTTCTTTGACTTTCTGCTCATCGCATGTGAGAGAATGGAGTTGCTTGGCCCAAACAGCAATCACCAGATGAAAGAAATTCACAGAGAGAGTAGAAAGACTGAATGAGAAATCATACTGTACCCGTGTTCTGTTTTCTTTGTGATTTCTGCAAGGCACAGTCAACATGCTCACCCGGCTCCATTACCTTGGTTTACTTACATTAAAGTTACTGCTCTCACACTGTGATGACGTGAGAATCTCTCAGAAACAGGAAAAAAACAGCATAGTTGTGAACAAAATCTTGAAAATATGAGCAGCAAATGGCTCAGAATTCAGAAGGTAAATTTAAAGAATTCAATTTCCTTCATAACATCAGTCTTAAGCTAGTAACATTACTCATTTAGACACTTGATGTACATTTTGAAGCAATTAGTACAGTAATAAATACTTGGTCTCTGCCCCTTGCAGTTCATCTTTCTTTAAAATACCTCCTTAATAGAGCCACTGAGCTTCTTTTCTTGCAAAGAGGAGCTGCTAATAAGCTGAACACAGTACTTTTAAGTATGCATAAGGAGCATATAGAAAAAAGCAACGGCTGTTTCCTCTTGTTAGCCAAACAATCTGCTGCTGCCAGCCAGTTCTGCTTAATATCCACCATCATCTGTGCGCAAGCTGGGAAGCGGTTCCATCATCTGGCCTTCTCTCATGAAAGTACTGAATGAGTATCTGGCTCTTATAGACACACGGTAACAAGAGTGCTCAGTATGGTCATCTGTTAGCACAGCTTTCAGTGGTCTTCTTGCAAGCAGATGAGGTTAATAGTGTGCTAAGTGCCTAGAAACTACCAAAGAGAAGAAAACACCTCTTACAATTTGCTACTTGGAGCATCCGCTGACACCCAGAGTTTGTGGATGAAACTGCAAGGTCTTGCACTTACTTCATACTCACTTCTTCACTGTTGAGATGCTTCTCAGTAGTGTACAATATGTACCTCTGCACATTACAGGCTAACATAGCAGGGAAAGACAGCTGCTGAGCAGTGAGTCAGCATAATTAGAGGTTCAGTAACTTCCCCCAAACTGGAAGGAGTTTCTGCATCCTGGAGGAATACATGGTTTCCCATCATTCCCATTTCATGGGGTAGAATAAGTATCCTTGAGAATTCCAGGATATCTCTATGTTTCTGATACTGTAAGTGATTTCTTGAGAGAGCAGCAAGCATGAATTTTATCATACAAACAAAATCACATTTAAATGTAACCTACAGCACAGTTCAGACCCTCCCGTTGTTGGAGACCTTCAACTGGAAGGCTGTTCCTCTGCTGTCACTCTGTTCTTCGTGTCTGTGGTGCTTCTGTGCTTTCCCTGAGTTTACTTTTAGAGAAACTGAATTTGTCCTTCACGATTCTTCCCTTGACACGGGACAAAGCTGTACTTTTTTTTCCCTCTGAGGATTAGTATTCCCAAGAAGGCCAGGCTTTTCCTCTGTGCCTTTTTCATGTTCAAAGTCAGTTGTTTTGCAGCATCAGCACCACCCTGTGTTCCTTTTCAGTCAGTAGCCTGAAAGCTGTCAGTGGATACAGATCTCTTCTGGGCTCTGTGGAAACCATCTGCATTCTGGGCTCACAGAAGCAGTTGCTGCAGCACTTCTTTATTAGAGAAATTCACACACCTTTGATTTATCCATGCTGATCTTTCTTGCTCATGTCTGATTCTTGCCTTTCCTCTGTTCTATTTAAATTTAGAAGTGTACAAAGCTGATTTTGAACCCAGGCAGAGAATAAACAAGTGCTGTTTGCTTTTCTAGGCTTTCAGGGGAGGACTGTGTTATTTAGGTTTAAATGAATCACTCAGGCTTGTGCCAGTAACATTTGATCTGTATTTTGCCCTTAGAACTCTTCAGCTAAAGGAGCACCATCAGCTGCTGTTTCAGGATGGATTCTCTAAAGAAAAAAGATTTCAGGTACAGTGACAGCCACCAAGTCATCACATAGATACAATGACACATGTTACATAAATCACTTACAAAAATAATAGAACTACCCACACAAACAAAGCTAAGGAAACATGTAAGGGAAACTGAATCTGAATATGGACAAAAGAAGTTGAAAGCTGAAACAAAAGGAAATAAACAGAGATAAAGTTACTGTAACAGGACTCTGTGGCGTGACTATAAAAGCAGCATGTGAGTGAACCTATGTGGTGAAGAAGGGACAGCCCATGACCTCGATTTACACAGCTATTTCAAATTATTTCTGTTCTTCTTTCTGTGTCCTATGCTGCTCTCAGGAGTAACGCTGGGTGCTCCTCTCTCTCACTTGGCAGTGCTTCCCGGAGTTGACTTTTCCCTTGAGAAGACACAGCCCCATTTGGGATCTCTAGAGGCTGCATCCATACAAATCTGATCACTGAGGGTATTTTTGTGTTTGACACAGATTTTCCAAGCAAGGGACAAAGTGTGCCAACAGATGTGGTCCATGTGCACAGCTTCCCCTGGGCCCTGCCAGGGGCTGTGTGCATGCTACAGGGACACCAAGGGGAGGCCAAGGCAGTGCTCCTGCCTCAGTCCTCCCAGCAGCTGGCAGAGCCAGAACCTGGGCTGAGGGACAACATGCTCCAAGTCTTTTTGGAAATGTGGGCCAACCTGTAAGGGTGAGTTACAAGAGTTACCATAGGTGAGAAGTGATCTGACTGGGGGCAAAGGATGGTTCATATTTGATTTGTTCTTCTATGGTTGATCTTATTTTATTTTGTTTGAAGGGACAGAGGCCGTATCCTTGGATACATCAACATTACTGCTTCATAATTCTTTCTGCTAAAATGTATGGTTGTCAGCATTATGCAAATATCTCAGCAATAATTAGTAATGATATGGAGAAAATTATGTTAGCCTGTCAGAAAGCTTCATTAGGGAAAAATAAATAGAAACATCTCAGGCAGCTGATATACTGAAGGAGTGCAACACAAATGTATATTATCACTACAAAGTAGGCATGGTGTTGTCATTTACTTGTTCTGGGTTGTTTTAATTTGATTTATTTTTGTATATGCTCAAAAATCAGAGAATGTCAGAGAAATAAACCAGGTTTATTTTTCCCGCAGCAGATCCTCTGTTTGCAGTTTCTTTGCAGCCCCATAGGCTGAATTGTTCCAGGTGGTATGAAAGCAATTTCTCAAGTCCTGTAATGCCACCAATTGAAGTGCAGGTGCAGAGTGCAGGATGCAGGGGCAGTTGTTAATGTTGAACTGTTAAATGAGATACTTAGGTGGAGGTGAATGAGCTTTTGGCACCCAGAAGCCATGCGAGTGACAGATTCAAATACCAAAATGCTGCTGTCAGCCTACGGTGTGTCAGATCAGTGGCTGCAATGCCAGCCTCTTTCTTCCTGCTGACTGGGAGATGGTGGAGGAATCTGGGGCAGACAGCAGGGCTTCTGCCTAGGTGCAGACACGTCCCATATACTGAATATGGAGTAAGCATTTTTAAGAATTATATATTTTATTTATCTTTCAAAGTAATGTTCAAAAATAGTTCCCCATTTTCAAGTATTTCGACCAGACGATTAATGGTCAGGGCATTAATCAGAAATAAGTTACAATTCAGAGTATCTATTGACTGAACACATGTGACCCTTCACAAATATCTCCTGGGTTCATAAACTGTTAAATATTAACAGTGTAGCAGGCCATTATTTCTATGTATAGCCAGTGGATTAACATGCATTACCTTAATTGCAAGCTCCGCTTTTTTTTTTTTTTAAACAGTACTACCAAGGTGGGGGAGGAGCCCACTCTGTGTAAGGCTGTGGTGCAGTTACACAGAAGCAGATATACTGTATCAATGACTCCCAGATCTCTAAGAAGGGCTTTAACTGAGAAGACCACAAAACTTGACTCATTGAGTGCAGGTAGAATACATTCCCTCTCCTGAAGAGCACTTGTATGCTGGAAGATTGTTTTAAAGCACTACCAATGGCTTTTTGCTTTTGTACCTCAGTATGGTCTCAGAAGAGAGGACCAGGAGAGGGGAATCACCTTCAAACTCAACAATCTCAATTTTAAAGTGCATTCTATTGCAATTTATTGCTGAGTAAAAGAGCTACTTACAATTCCGGTTCCACTGACATTTCAAAATTAAATGCTGTATGTTACGTGAAACACATTTTCTATAAAGTTATTTTCATATTAACTTCAAATTTGAATAATATATTTAATGAGGACTTCTCTAGAATTACTAGACAACTTCTCCCTAGCAGAGAAATACTACCTAAGGTTTGTGTTGAAGAACTGCTTAGCACTGGGATTTTTAAAATTGAGATTTGGACTCTGTGAAGGCTCTTATATAGGGATGCTTCACCTGAGAAGTTGCAGCACCACCTCTGCCCAGATCCTGTTTCAGGCTTTTTGCAAAGCCCAATCATCACACGTATTTGTACTGAAATTCAGCCCGATGGTAGTAGTTCTGTTTGTAGTTGCACTTTCCTAGCTGACATTCCAGCATATGTTCTAAATACAATTTGAAAATACGCAAGTCCACAGCTAAACTTATCTCAGACATTAAGTTGGGAAAACCGCTGAAAAATAGAAATACAGCCCAGAAAAATTACAGCCCAGAAACATATGCTTTGTTGGGGGTGGACAACTGAAAGGAGCTTCCAGTAGCTAAGCTTTAGACATAGACATGAACACTGGAGATAAGGGGTGCTGACACCCGTATGGCTGAGAACTTGACAACTCCATCTGACACAGGCCCTTTCTGACCCCAGTGAAGTCTATGCTGACTGCTAGTGTAGTGCTGCAGATGGCTCCTCCCTCAGCCTGAAACACAGGCCTCAAGATGACCAGTGGTGCCATCCTGGAAGTACCCATTTATCTCTGACCCAATCACAAAGAGATGGAGACAATCACATCCCACAGCTGTGATGGGTGCCTGGCTTCTAGGAACAAAGCTTCAGTGAAGCACACCCTGCTGAGTGCAGTGGAGAACTTTGTCTGTGTCTGCTGTACACTGGAGGCACAGATGCATTCGCAACTAGCCAAACTGCCAGAAAGCAACATTTGCTAGCAATGTTTTTCCTTTCCAGCAGATGGCTCAGGCAGCCTACAGCCAAGCACGTTGCAGCAGCCCATAGTGACCTCACCCACAGGTGTACGTTATTGTGTCCTTTGTGTATTAGTCTAGGTTGGCTCCTTTGAACTGAGCTTAAGTTTCAAATTACATGGAAATGTAATTTTACATACACCCAAGTGAATCTTCGTGCTACCTCTGAAAAGAACACTTCTGAAAGCAAAACATTCCCAGCAATAGCGGCTCTGTCATTAACAAATCAATGCTATCACATTGCAGATGCACTGAAGAGATCATCCCAGGGCAGCAGCGCCTGGCAGATTTATTTTCTGTAATAAAAAAAGACTGAACTGGAAAGCATCCAGTTAATTCATCAATTCTACTTTTAATACGACTGCCCTACTGTCTGCCCAGCACTGCTGCAAGTTACTGGAAAGATCCACATAATGTATTTCCTCTTTCCCAAGTCAATACCTGTACAAAAATATTGTTCTAGATGGAAAGCTGGCATTCAGCAGCACTTCATTTCTGCTTGATGTATGCTGCTTCCTGTAAAACCAGATGCTTATTTAAAGCCACTTGATCTGTGGCTTACTATGTGCTGACTTTTCCCATCAAAAAAAATCTACACTGTTGGATACCTTACTGGTTTCTAATTACAAGACACACCATTTCATTAATTAATTATGCTTTCATGCTCTCCCCCATAAGTACATAAGCCTCCTCTTTGTAGTCCTTACCAATCAATTGCTCATTTATCATAAAGGGAATGACACAGAGCATTTTAAATAACACGTTCCTCAAGAGAAGATGAAGTGGAATGCCGTGATGCAGGCAAAATTCACTGCCCCAGTCATTCTGGGCACAGCAGAGGGAGGAGCAAGGCAGAAGATGCAGAATAACTTGGCCTGTGAAAAGTGAAATGGCAGCATCTGCCATCTGGTGGACTGCTGTATGACAAAAAAAGTGCAAACCAGGAGACTGTGCTACATCACTGCTCAGCTCACATCTGTGAACTCCAGCAGCTCTGATGGAGCATCAGGTGAGCATTCCCTCAGTGTCAGATCTCAAATTCTGGGCTTGAGGCTTGCATATGTGTACAACACTGTGCACTGGCTTTGTGTAAACATCCTAGCCAGGTCCCAGGCACTGGAGTTGTAAATTACATCACATCAAGGCGTAAGGGAATATTAAAGAAAGCAGGATGGATCTCTTGAGAAGTCTATACATTCATTTGCATATTTCAGTCAAACGTCTCATAACCTGTAACATCACACAGGTATAAGTACATCTGATTTTACAGCGTCTTCTAGTCACACACATTTTCAAATTAATGCTTCTAAAATCAGGTGCTTTTTCTCACAAAACTTACCCATCATCAGTACCTGAGTGCAGTCTGTACTGAGAGCACCATAGTATTCTACTTATTTGCATAATTTGTTTTTACAAGCAAAATTAGGACTGCAGAGATTTGTTTCTTTGCACTGCTGCAATTAATTGCAATATCAGCAATTGCTATGGAATCTCACTCATCTGTCCATCGATGCCAATTAACTATTGATGTTGATTTTGTGAATAAGTATGAAAACCATTTCTTAACACTCTCGTAATTTTCACTTGAGGAATTGCAAGAGTTTGGTGAATTTGTAACACACACACCGACACCACAGAACTAAGATATAAAAGCCATTTATTCAAAAAAATGCGGTGGTGTCAAATCACATACACAAGCCAATATTGAGCTACAAACACAGACCAAACAGTTCTATAAACAGAAACTGGAGTGTTCATTACCATAGTACCTGAAAAAGACCGTTAATAAAAAGGAGTCCATAAGTATTTTGTTTCACTTTTCTTATATGGCTCCTTGATGAATGTCTTTGCCTAAGTTAGAGTACAATGAGCCAGAGGTAGAGTCCCAAGAAAAGCATCTAATGCCTCAGGGCTCCATTAAAAACCTTTATTCTTCTAAACAAAAGGAAAGCCTAGCCTAAAATTTTCTGTATGACACTGAAGTAAAGCCTCTTTGCTTGAACATTATGGCATTCCCAAGCGCATTTGGCATTAACCTAGATTGAGTCTGTGCTTGTTGAACCGTCTTAGTTCTCCTCCCCTTCAGATTCTGATTCTAGAAGAGAAGAAAGGTATTTCATGTGGGTTGCACAAGAATAGTGATGCAGTTCTATAAAAAAAAATAACCAAATATCCTTCCAAAATTCAAATGAAAGTTTTCATCACATCTAGTACCTCGTAGGGAAAGTTAACAGATCACAGGATAAGTCAAAGAAGAGTAAGATTCAGACAGTCAGGTTCTACACTGTTAGACTCTATAGGGTAGTTATTGATTGTTACAAGTTATCAGTTACTGTGAGTTTCACTGGTTAATGTTCATGCATTCTTTCCAATTTAGGATTCCTATTTCATGATTCTTCAATTCTAACTCATCTGAGACACAACCAATGACTATCTGAGCAGAATTTAATGAAGAATTAGCATCATTTTCTCACTCTTTTAATCTCTGCAAGTAAACTGTCTTTTAACTATTTGCTCTGCTAATATCAGTCATTATCATCACACAACGTATTAGTCTACAGCAGGAGATACAGATTTCCTGCTGTACAGATTCCTTATGTAATACAGCATTAAAAGCAACTTATAAGTATGAACACTGTTTTTGTCACCTAAAGCTACTTTGCATCATATTGTATTTCTGTGCATTCACCTGACAGGAAAGGGCCTGTAGACACAAACATAATATGTCAGATCAGATTTCTCAAAGCAAATATGATCTACATGTTTTAAGTACAACACTTTGTTTTTAGTAGTACTGGGCTTTGCAATTAAGTACATCTGTGAGATGAGCTAGGTAAAAAAGGGTAAAAATAAAGAGGAACAGAAAGACACACAAAAAGAAGGGGGAAAAATGCTTAATTTGACCAAGACTGGTAGTCCAAAGTATGAAAGGAGCTACTATTTTTGTATTTCTACACGTATATGTGAATTAGTCTTACCTGCCCCTTACAATTACTATGTATTCCCACTACGATTCTACTAGAATCTACATCAAATGGATGCAAATGAACACTAATAACTATATCCCCATCTACTACTCATGGATGGATTATTCCAACTGATGTAGATTTCCTTTTCAAGGCAAGATGATAGCCTATTTGTACAGTACAAAGAAAAACAGTTATGGACCAGAGAAAGCAGTTACTCTCCCCAATAACTGCTTTAAGGCAGTAAACACAGATCATATATCTTAGCCTGAGCTTTAAGATAGAAGCAATTTCAACTGCAGGGGCATGGGCAAACTTCTGTTCGTGCAGTCAGTGATAACAGCAAGACTGGTATCGATAGAGAAGAGTGCTAGCCGTAGTGACACACATCAGCACATTCCACATTTGCACGGTCATTTGGTTACGTAGATATGGCTAAATATTCTTTCCTTCCTGCAGAAGCTTTAAGAATATACCTACTGACAACCAGTGGTGATGATTTAAGGAGTTATAATAACAACTTGAATTAACAGGCAGCAAATGTTGTTAGGCTTCAGCATGACTGCAAACAACATGGAGGAGACATGTCTGCTGCTTTCCATTCCAAGTCTGCATACTTCATATCCTAACACAACTCAAATCTGGAAAAAAGCTCACATTTGATTTGCCAGGAGACTACCATATTTCTTTAGACATAGCCATACCTTCTTCAGCATTTTGCAGCCACTCAACAAACTTCTTCATCTGGTCAAGAAAGACGCTTTTGCCTTTAGCAACATGTGCTTCTTTATACCACTTGAGAATTGCTTCTTCACTCAGAACATCAGCTGAAATAGAGATAAGTGTTTGTACAGTCAGTGTCTATTTTGGAGGTTAGAAGACAGTGAAAGAACGATACTGACTGTTGGTTTGAGTTTTTTTTGTTGATTTTGTTTGGTTTTGTTTTCCAAAGGCAGCACAAAAATAAGTTGGTATGATCACAATGGAACAAGCTTTGCATTAACTACATTAGGTTTCAACTACAGAGTATTTGATGGACATTAGGGATTCCAAATGCAGCAAAATGTGTTAGACTTAAAATCAAGTATCAGATATTATGCTTCCGTAAAGGAAAATTCTGTGCTCATCTGCTTTAAGTGCACGACAGAAGACAGTTGATTAGAAATGCCAGAAATCAGCCTGCACATATTAGAAGTCACCACAAGAATACAATCTTTTTTCTTGCTGTTGGATCACAGAATTGTGCACAGTTTTACAAATCTGAAGTAATGGACACCACTTGGTTGCAAAATTTAGAGAACTAATAGGGATTTCTGACATCATTATCACCTAAAGCTTTATAAAACGCATTAATCAAAAAGAGTCAGACCACCATTCATTCAGACTGCCCATTTTAAGGAACTGCTCAGATGGACAGCACAGTTGACATTTTTGTCAAGTATCAACAACATAACTGTCAATGAGGGAACGTGAGACTGAATAAAATTCAAAACAAAGAAATCCTAACAAACAGCAAGGACACTTATTGTTTCCAACAGATGTAAATTTAGGTCTAGCAACAGACCTCTAGCCTCGAGAACAAAGCTTCTGTGATCCAGCCAAGCAGCCAAATATCTCAGTAATTTATGGCTGCGGAGACAAAATCTGGGATCCACAATGGCATTTTGGCAGTTACATAATGCAGGGGGGAAAGAACAAAAAAAAAAAAAAAAAATCAAACTGTATTTGTTCTATAAAAAGACTAAAGACAGCTTTCTGCATCTCATTAAAATTTCCATTCTTCTTGTCTTTGAAGAAAATTACCCTTCCTTGCTCTGCAAAATCAATACATTTATTTTGAATACTTTCCTGCTTCCTCAAACTCTTTGGTATCATCCCACCAATGTGGCATTCATTTGCTTAAATGCAGACCCTGACCACCAACTTTTTCTGTAACCTACAGGTTACAACAGATGTTGCAGCGAAGATAATGTGGGAAACTGAAATAAATGACACCAAAACTCCAAAGCATCTGACTGAATTGGACTGAGAGTAGTAGTATTCAATAGCACATATGCTGTTGAATAACAAACAGATGGAAGCAACCTGGGATACATTTGAATTTCATCAAAACTACCCTAAGACATCCCACAATAACTGAATACAAAACACCTCCCTGAAAATCTGGATTTCAGTCAGTGCATGGAACTCTAAGTTACCTCATCTCTCAGACACTTCTCCAAAATAAAATCTCTTCTGCAGTTTGCTGTAATTGACTATAAGCTGAAAATACAGGGAAAGCAAGACTGCACTAGCTGTGTGTTGTTTTTCACTACATCAACAGTGCACTTAGAGAACTCTACCAGTGACACAAAGCTGTATCTTTCTGAAATCCCGACATGCCACGATGAAGTTTTCCTCAACATTAAAAGAAACAGAGGAACTACGAAAGGTTTTTACTTTGCATCGAATACTTGCCAGCCATCTTTAACAGCATCTCAAAAGCATTATGGCATTTAAGAAAGCCAGATTTTCACTGAGCAAGCTTAGAATGCATTTCACAAGGACGCCTGTGAAGCTGGAACTTAATCCCTCTATGTAAATCCTTTTCTTGATTTACAGCCTATGAGCTTTAAGGGTATGTTGCCAAAGAGGAAGAGGAAAACTTACCTCTTCCCCCTGCTCAAACCCAATCTGATAATAGCAGCATACAACCTTCTAATGTGCCTTGAGGATTAAAACCATCTCAGTCATGTGGATGAAGAATTTGCCTGTATATTACAACTCCATAGCAATGAGCCTCCTACACTAACAGAGGAGAAAGCTTTCAATTACAAAAAGGGCAAATGCAATTCTCCTTTCGTTACTGAGCAGTATTACCTGAACTACATTCATGCCTCCAGTGCTCAAATAGATAGTGTTCTCCCGTCAGCACTAAGATGCTCAAGTAAACAATCAAGCAACAAGGTGAGTTAATCATACCTCTAGGTTGTTATGAAGCAATAGGAACACTGAGGGGGATGGAAGGTGGAAGGGACTGATTTTATATTTGTTATTTCTTACTAAACTTGAATATAAATAGATTTTTAACAGCTGAACTTGAACTCCTGTGGTTTGTGGGCATGTGCACATCAGTTTCACTGCAGTCCTAGGTGATATCAGCTCCAAAGAGCTTGTTCTCCTGCACATGCAGCCAAATGCCACATCCATTGCCAAAGCCTTCAGGCACAGCCATCTTGAAAGGCACAGTTGCAGAGCAGAGACTCAAGAGAGCCCAGAAGTAAAGTGGAACGTTACTTGAAGTTTAGGTCATGACTTTGGACTAAATCACCCAATGTGAATGCACTTCTGTTTTTAACTATATAGCTGCATGCTTTCAGCTGCCAATACAATTTCACAAATTTCAGCCCAACTCTACTGCAGATAACTCAGCTGGCAGGACAGTCTTAAAGCAAGAGCTCTTTCAGTACAAGAAATGTCACCCGCTGTACAGTTATGGTCTTTTTTTTTTCCCCCCAGGAAAATTTTGTACTTGGCATTAAAAAATGATATTTGAATAATGAAGATTAAAGATAATTTTATTCCAAAAAAAAAAAAAAAAAAAACCTACCAAAGCCTGCCTGTCAAGTGGAACTTGAATATTCAGTTCTTTTAAGTGCAAGATTCCTACTATTCAAGATGACAGTCTACGTATTTTATGATGGAAAATTGGAAGGTTTGAAATGGAAGATATTGAATGCACTCTTAAGAATAGTCACAGAACTAAGTTTGTCAAAGCATGGGTGGCATTTAGTGCCTAACATCACTGATGATCATCTTTATGCCCAGGAAACACTCACTCGTGATGAGAAATAGGCAATAAACTGTCTACATGCTTGCTGGTAAATAGCTGCACTTCTGCTATCTATCCACAGATTCTCCAGATGACTCCATTTGTCACTAGAAAAAAAGTCACAAGGTACTCTGAAACCTCTCCAGATCCTACACAAGTCACCGTTGAAGCAGAACAGGAAGGGCAACACAAGCATCTGCTGTTCCCTCACTGCCAACATAACTATTAATAGTCAAGGAAGCCCCTAAAAGCTAACATGAAACACAAGATATGCTATCATCAGCAAAGAATCTATGGTAAAGCATGTGTCTCTAAAGGATCTGGATGGCTTGTTTCTAGTCGGTAGGTTGGATCTGGAAGAAGGAAAGGGTGAGAATCACCAGCATCAGAATGAAGCAGAGGCAGGCTTCAGTCCCCATTTCTGACTGATATCTTCCTTACAGCTCTCAACAAACCAATCATGAGCAGCTAAAGCAAGATAAATGGGGAGAAATAAGAATGGGATGACTAGTGTTCCCAGAATCTTTCCTGGTTAATTCAGAAGTACGTCCTGACCTAAAGGACACAGCTTACTTGATTCTAAAGTTGCCCTAAAACAGATAGAGCTGATGACTTTCGTACTCTATCCAGGCTCAGAGAGATCCCACTGCTATTGGCTGTAACATCAAGCTTGCAATTGCTAGTAGGCAACAGTATATCTACCAATCAACAGATAAAACAGCCTTAAAAAACTTACAAGACAATTCTGAAAGGAGTGCTATACGAAATTATTTGTTTCAACCATCACTCACTGTTCAAATGCACAGCTGCTGCAGTGCTCATTTGCCAAACACAAAGTAAGTTCTCTTTTCCAAAGAGAGCTCAATATTAAGTACTTGCAGCAAGTTGTACTCGATCACTGAGGCCACAGGATATTGACGTAAGGATTGAAATAAACCTCTCCTTCACTTGCTACACCTTCTGAAGCCATCAAATTATTTTAACAGTCTGAACTTGTTTGCCTTGAATGTGTACTGGACACAACAGAGTGAACTAAGATCAATACTGGGCTGCTACTCCTGCTGATTTTTCTCCTTCAACTATTTATAGCAAGAATGTCAGAACAGACTGTTCAGCACTCACCCATTATACACAGTACAAGATCATTAGACTCTGACAACCTGATCTGAATAGACTTGCTAAGAAAGTCAATTTCACAATTAAAAGAAATAAATCCCTCGCTATGACGCCTGCAAGAAGAAAATGGAAAGAAGAAAAAGCATAAGGAAAGCTATATCCTGGCAGAGGGAATAAAAAAATCTGAAACATCTTCCTGCAAAGAGGATTTTACTCCTCCTAAATTTCTTAAAACCAAGCTTCAATATTTTTATGCCTTATTTTATTTTATTATTAGTTTTACAGCTGCCAGAAATTGAATTTTTTTTCATAGTCCTAGTTTTCTATTAGGACAAAAGCCCACTCAGACTGCAGACACCGCTGAGATCCTGCTCATGCTACTTGACTGCAAGAAAAATGCAACAGAGAAAGAAAGGCTTGATTTGACTTCTCCTGCTGCCACAGGCACCTTTGAACTAAGAAAGCCTACAGTATTTCAGAGTTCAACATAATCATTGAGCATGCAGTTACCTACAGAATACCATTTCCTTTTACATCACAGGTGAGCAGCATAAAGAGCAACCATGCCACTGGATAATAACTTATGAGTTAAAAATTAAGATCTATCTACAAAGGAGATACTCAAGGGATCTCTTTCTGACTAACTGCTTCTAACAGTTCAGTCCTGCCTGTAATGCATGTCCATAGTGTGCTTAATAACTTAGTTCAATGTGGTCAAGTCAGTGCCAGGTCCAATGTCCATGAAATGTACATAGCAGCAGATATATACTTTTACCTTTATAAAAGAGTACCACTATCTTCTGAAAGGCTTTCATGAAGTGGATGTTGTCATAACAGTACTCCTGCACTTTCTGGAGAAGGATTAACTCCGACTGGCCTTGAGTGCTGAAGACAGCAAGCAGGGGGGCATATTGCTGAAAAGAGGACAAGGTAAGACAAAATGCATGTTATGTTTAAGGCAACACGAAAATCATTTTTCAGATTTGAAGGGAAGATAGTGATCTTCAGATCCACCGACCAAATATATGTTAACAGTACTATGTAAAGTGTTCTTACACTGATCAGATTAGTCTTTCTTTGTTTTCAGCTGAGAAATGCCAAACTTTCCTTCTGGATTTGCAATAGCTTGATATAATGGGGCAGACCTGTGATACTAGGGCTCCCAACAGATGTGACTACAACATAGCTAACACAACAGATTGAGTTCTTCCATTTCAGGCAGGTATATGCACATTTTCAGAAACAATTTAATATTTTGGAAAAAACATGATGAAATTCATGGAGGCTTTAGGCAACACTCTTCCTTTTCCCCTTTTGGCTCTTTACTCATCCAGCTGTTAGTTGATCAACTTGTAGGGAGGCAGGGCAATACACACTGCAGTTTATGTCCATTTAATAGCAGCAGCAGAGCCCGATTCCATCCACAGATCTGTGATCTGCAACTGCCTGTAACTGTTAAGAAATGTATTTAAAAAAACTCCTAACTTTCCAGTTTAGAAAGAAGAATTCTTCATATTGCCACATTTGATTGACTTGCTTCACGTTCCTTTCTAACTCAATAACTGGTATAGACGTGCAATTGAAAGTCTCAGTAGTGCCCAAATAACTAAAGTAAAAATAAATAAAATTATATTCCTCTTATTATTGGAAGATAATGCAGCTTTCCTTGAGGCAAATGGCTAAGTTATGTTGCAATGGGTCAGCAGCTTCAGTGTCACAATGCTGAGACCACAATTGTGTCTGTAGTCTGAAACTGTCTAGAGAACTCTCCCATCCACGAGAACGTCTTTTCTCCAAATCAGAAGTGGCCTAGGGGTTAACAATATTTATACTAGGCCTGCAATGTTTCTCCTCCCAGTATTCAAATATTCCAATGACATTTGTAATTTGCCCTGCAGTACTAGACAGCAATCAATAGATACCTTCTTACAGCTCAAGATCCATCATTACATCAAAAGAACAAAAGAATATCTCCCTTCTGCAAACTCTTATTCTTTCTACTATTACTTGAGTCACTGTAGCTGGAAAAGACTACAAGGCATTCAATTTTACCATTAAAGACCTACACAAGATCTCAAGTGACTACATTTCTAGCATGACTGTTGCTCTTGAAAAACCAAATTCATATGAAAGGACATGAAACGCACGGGCCAAACCAACATGGGAACATGGTTCAGATGTAGAAATCCATCAGTACAAAGAGGAGGAATTCTGCCAAGCTTAAGATCCACGCTGCCATAAAAATAAAGGTACTGATTGCTCTGATTGTTTCTGTCTTTGGGTAAACATTTGCAGTTCTGGATATGAAGGAGCATTCTTTCGCTCATAGCTTAACAGCTTAAATGGACTAAATCTGCTGAATATCTTCTCTTCCCTTGTTCTGATTTCAAGTCTCTTGCACTGCACAATTCTTTCAGATTTGACTAAAGAACCATGAATACAGAGTAATCAGTCACTGCTGTAGTTCCACACCCACCTCCCTTGGGAATAAGAGCTTTTATATCAATAAATAACTGATATTGCAATCTGTTATCTGGCTTTCTGTGCATTCAGTTCTCCTATCCAGAGTGCCTCACTTAAAGAATAACCATGCTATACAGTGCAGAAACTCTCAAGTCAGTTCCTGTCTTATTAGTTTAGAAGTAGCTACCCAGCTCCCAGGATCAACACCAGCAAGACACATTTCATAGGTTCTGAACTCAGCAGCCCTGCATGGATCTAACCAGCTTTGTGCAAAGACAGGTGTCTCTTCACCATGCTCCCAAAATATCTTTCCTTCCGGCAAAGACATTGCAAAGATAATTCCAGTAGGCATACTAATCAGGTCAGTGCAGCTCAGAGTCTCAGCAACTGTTTAGAACCAAGCCCTAGGCAGAGCCTCAGCACACTGAGAACACAATGCAGAGGCACTCGAGTTACAACCACCTCAGTTTGCCCTGGTTCCCTACACCTAGGAGACAGAGTACAGCAACTCATAATTTGAACAACCTCATTTTTGCATTACTGCAACTGAAGAAGGGACATGACACTCCCTTGTGTGGTATCAGTTAGCCCTGAGGACCAAATTTCCTGGATTTAAACAGTTAAAACTTGGCAGCTATAGAATGTATTCTGTTATTTCTCAGCGAGCCTTTCCCCTCTTCATTCATGCACACACCTTTAGATGTTTGAGGGCTTGCTCTGCAACCAGCTCTTCTTTCTTGTTCCATTCCACAGCATTCATTACACAGGTCCACAGGAGACCAATCACTGCTGGCTCAGGCAGCTCATTTCTTTTCATTTCCTCTTTTACATAAAGCACCATCTGAAGCATAAAATACAGTTTAGCAACATTTCCAGTCAACCAGTAGAAACTCTGCCTTATTAAGTACTTGCAGCCATTTACAGGCAGCATATTGGTATAGAAATAACAAGAATCAAATTTAGAACAAGAATAAAAATGAAGCACTTAGAATGCCTATGTTTAGCAACATTCCTATGGAGTATAAGTTTCCTCCTTCCTGCCCAAGCTGACAGTTAAGAGTTACATGAACTACTTTCTCATCTAGCAGAACTAAACATAAAAACATAGCTAACTGCATTTGTAAACCCACAGGGTGTTTTCTTGCCATTGTCTGTTGAAACCACTGACTGAGTTTATCAATAAATTAAAATAATTTAAAGACAAATAGAAGTAGACTTTGAGGTATCCACGTCTGTTCCTCTCTACTTACTGTGTATTTTCATCTTGGACTATGTTTATATGAATAGAAGTTGTAAAACACTCTTTACCTCCTTAATTGGGCATTCCTGAGAGAGACGTTCTTGTAGCTCTTTTTGAAGTTCTTTACGAGTCCCCAGTGACTGCTGAACTCTAAGAAAATCTGAGAGCTCTTTTAGACCTGCTTCAGTGAAATACTTGGCAAAATGATCCACATTCTGCCGGTTGGCAGGAAATAGTTCCTAGAAGTACAGGAATACTCTGTGTTAAATAAACCACGAATGAGGGCTCTTGACAAAATGGAAGGAACGATTTCAAACAGTGAACACTGTATCACCAGTTACTGTTCTATTAGCAGTAGAAAAGTCAACACTCCATTCACATGATTGTATCGTTATAGCAGAGGAAAGAAATTATGGTCAGTTATGCAAAAAAAAAAAAAAAAAACAAAAAACCAACAGAACACAACAACCCAATACCTGTTCTACATTAAGGGCACCTACTTACAAAGAGCCATCAGCTTAAGATATTGAGCATTTTCCAAACTCTGTGAGTCTTGGGAAGCAAAAATGAATAATGAAAAAGCCATTATATGCTAAGCATGTTTACTGTGTCCTCCCAGGAATTACACACGTTCACTCTCAGAAATACTTAACTGGCCCAGGCACGCTAGCTTAAACATTGCTATTCTGCTGAGCAATGACTACCATTAATGCATCACTATCTCTGTTAGGTACACTGCTAACATTACCTCACCTACACATTTCTGGCTCAAAGAAACTGCGTATGTATGATTTGTTAAGTCCAGCTACTTTGAAAAATTAAAATGTTGCTTAAAAACTGCTAGAGCATGCCCCTATCTTGACAAGGATTCAAAGGTATTTGCTTACATTGTAACTCTTGTGGAATGAACAGTAGTCCGTTTTTCCTCCCCCTGCAGGGGACTAGAGACCCTGTATCTATTTGTTTACTGAAAAACAGATTAAGAGGAAACTTCCTCAAGGCATCTATGCTAGGCAACAGCAACTGACACTTGACAGTTCTTTAATACAGCAGTGTAATGAGAGCCAACAGCTGAATGCTTTACTCAGTAAATTTCAAAATAGAAATAAGACAATTGGCTTTTCTCCTTCCTCTCTAATAAATGGTGTAATTTAGCTCATTTTCCAGCTTCGCTGCAATTTATTTATCATTTAGACTGAAAATTAGATACAAACTGAAGAGAGGAAGGGGTGTGGGAGGCTGCTTTGCTTTTGAAAGATTCTTACTTAATCATACAGTACTGCCATAGAAGCAGGAAATAGTGCTGAAATTCTCTAGACAGTACTACACAGGATACAGCACGTCTGACTGGGTTATCACAGCAACCTTTTTGAAGATTAGAACTACTGATCTTCAGAAACACACTAGCAGGGAAAGGCACACGACATTGCTCCATATTACACTCTAAACACCACAGGCTGCTGCTACAAACCCAGAATGCAGGTTTTGAGACAGAAGGCTGGAAAGCTTTCCCTGTGCTGCTTCCACTAGTTCTGCTGTCAGCACTGCAGGACCATTTATGCTACCCAGAGGGCTGCTGCTGTGCAAGACTGGCTTACTCTGCTGCCTTTATACTATTCAAACACCGTCACCTGAGAAAGCTATATATGAATCATTTTTTGGTTAAACAAGCCTCTTACATATTGTTTCCTATTTACAATGGTGGAAAAAACATCACAAAAAGAAAAGAAAAAACCTTTATGCAGTTGCTGGCGATATTGTCAGCAGTGGTTAGAAAGAAACAACTCCCAAGCCCCCCCACAGTCAGCCTTTCAGAAGGCATTTAACTACAGGAAAAACAGACAAAAGGTGGATATGCAGTATTTAATGCACTGAAACACCTTCAGGAGCAACACAGCCATAACAACATTGCCGCGATTCAAAACACTTTGAAAATGCGAAGGTAGTCTAAGGGGAGTAAACATGCTTACTGCAAATTATCATCTGCATTTTATTTCCCTCCCTTCCTCAATAGGAGAAAAAGATGAATGAAAAGATATTATACTTACTAGCAATCTCTTATCAAGGTTGGCTTTTCTTAAAGCAGAGGTAACAGAATTGGCATCTTTCTCTGCCATCCACGCTTTAAAAAGTTTTACAGCAAAAGAAGCTGCAATCCCTGTTTGAGAAAGTACAAAACATATTTCAGCAACTTTCAACACAAATGAGAAATTGCTACAGCAATCCATTATGGGATGAAAATACACTTCTGACAACAGGACTAAACATGTGGAACTGAACTGAAGTGCACTTTTTCTTTAATGCAGTACTAATTTTCTGAGTATGTTGCACTGCCTTAAAAGCTTTTTTTTTTTTTTACCTATTCACATTTAACTGTGGAAAGACTTTGCCTGTAATTAATTTCTCTACCTCTGCATCTTACAAACGATGTCTAAAAAACCAGAAAATTTTCTGTATTAAATCAGCTAGGAAATGAAGGCATGTAATAATAAAGGACAGGCAGGAGTAAGAAACAACTTCACAACTTCAAGGCAGCTGATTGCACCTGTACATTTTCCCACACAGTATTTAATAGCTGGTAGGACCAGGTAACAAATACTATTTTACAGAAGAAAAATCCCTTCCTCAAGGCACAACTTAACATTTTCTGTAAAAAGTCAGAAGAAAACCCACCACCACATCTTCATTTCCACAACCTGTAGTTTTGCCAGAGGAACCTAAGCTAAGCACCAGCCCTACACCTCTTGCCTCTTTTCAACGTGCATTTCTCATGCACCTCCACAGCTCTGCTCCAGCTTCTCAGCCAGTTGAAAGGGAGCTGCAGTGCTGGGAGCTGGAGACACAGTTCTCTCTTAATGATGTAGTCTCCTGCAGGCCAGTTATGCTTCTCCATACTACATTCACATCAACACTTAGAGCACTACTGAGAGCAGCCCAGATCATTTTTTGTTTTGCCTCCAAAAAGTCCTGAAATTCTATGAGCTGCACAGCTCCTCCTGATACAAAGTAGCTTAGTCACTCTTACCCGCTTAACTGATAACCATTCTTTTTATTCTTAGGATACACTGACTAAATGAGTCACCAAACAAAAATGGAATTGATTAATCCCCAGGCAGCACTAACTTCGTTAACATTCATTACAGATCTTGACTGTTATGACAGTTTTGCCAACCTTATTTCAAGAGCTCAGTAGTGAGGCACGATCCTTGGAGAAGTACTAATGCAACTCTGACGTGCGATGACATTAAAGAACAGCTGAAAATGCCACTTTGGCTCATTCACATATTGTGCAGAAGGTTCTAAATGAAATGAGCATGACTGCAAAAGCTACGAGCAACTAGTAAAGATTGACAAAGCCTGTTTGACTACAAGGGAACCTAAGAATAACGTTCACCTGTAATTCTAACCTGCAAACACCATTCAGCCTATCTGAAATGAGCATCTGCATTCTACAGCTGTGGGCAAACTTGATGAAGACAAAGGCATTTGTAGCTAGAAATCATTATCCACAGCCTATATGTACTACACAGTACTTGTACAGCTGTGATTATATAACCTATTCGTATCAGAGGGCAGATAATGCAAACAAAATGCCCCCACAGCAGCACCTCTCAGCAAGTAGTGCCTGGTAGCACACATATTGAACTTCGGCTTGAAACACTTACTAGATGTCAGTAATATCCACACTACAGCTTTTTAGGTCACATGCTACTTTCTTATGAAAGGATGCACGGAACAGCAAAGGAGTCCAACCAGCTGCGGAAGAGCACGCCAGTAACAGAAAAGCACTCATTCTCAGACCACTGGGATGGCGACCAAACCAAATGGAGCTGTCTGCCACCAAATACCTGCGCCTTATGTCCTTTCCCAAGTCATTCTCTAACTATTCACATGTTGCCACTACCTTTTCCTTTAAAATGGCTGTACTGTTTTTCCAGGGCTTTTTTTTTTTTTTTTTAAATCCATCATCTATCCCCCGCTGATAGAAAGCGACTTTATCCACTCGTTTTATTGTTTATCCCCAGTGTGTTTTACTTTTGCATTAGTGAGAATGTACACTTAGATACACAGACAAAGACGACTAAATACTGACAAATGTTTAGAGCTCTCCCAAAATACCATTTCACAATATGAGTGCAGTTTTTCTAGCATTTTTGCATGAAATATTAGGTATAAAATACAACCAGTTACTTGAGCATTAAAAAATTTGAGATTCCAGATGCATTGTGTTGCCATATCTATAAACAGAATTTGATCTAAAAACATGGCACTCCCATAACACTAAGATGTGATTAGTACTTTTACTTGAATTTTTCTCCTACTTTAATTCTGCTCCCAAAAGCTGTGGGCGATGACAGAGCAAAACAGCAGCTGTGGCTTTTCTTTCTGTAGCATTTAGAAAACAAATGCATATTGCATGCAAGAATGGGAAGTTAGAATCTTTTTTAGATTAGATTTAACTAATAAGTAACTTTCAAAAAAGATTTCATGAAAATTGTGCAACGTTGACAGTGCATCTGCAATTATTCCAAGCAGTCAGGAATTGACTTATTATTTTTCAAGTTTTTTATTATTTTTCAAATGTTTGTCTGATAGAGACTCCAAAGTAGAAGAGTATAGATGAATAATAGAAACCTTCTGAAGCAAGGAAACACCATCCATCCCCTTATTCAAAAAAGCCTGCAATGAAACAACTCACCCAGTCCTTGCTCTCAACACCAAAAAAAAAAAGCTTGTTGCAAAAAGGCATTAGTATCCTAACATTGGAAGATTTGTTACTCATCACATAGTAAAGATGAGTCCATGGCAGAAGCTATCAAGAAACCATTACTTAGCATGACTGAGGGCTTGAACTCTTCCTTTCTGCAATGTCCATTTGGGCTTTATGTGCTCTCTGTTCCATTTCACACTCACAGAACATCAGCAGCATTTGTAAACAAAAAAAAAACCCCAACAAACCAGCAGTAGCCCATGTAAGGAACAGACGTTAACTTCATTCTTGTATTTGTGTTGGTTTTGCTTTTTGTTGTCATCCTACTTTTCACTGCCCTAGTTAGATCTCAAAAAGTACACTGGCCTTTGCTGTCCGTATGTGCTTCTGCTTTATTGACCAGCAGCAGGCTTCAAACATACAAAATATGGCACAACAGAATACATCTCCAATTAAAACTATTATGAGATAAAAGGTCATTTAGAAAATTACCTTCTTTGACTATGTTGTCAGTGAAGAGGCTTGTTAAAATGGTAGCAGGAAGAGTCCCATTGGCTAAAAGGATCCCAGAAAGCATCGCCAATTTCGTCTGTTCTGTTTCAGAGAAGGCTTTGAGGAACAGCAGGAGCTGTGGGTTAGGTAAGATTAAACAGACACACTTGAGCCACTGGCAACAGTAACAGGTAGAGATGAATATTCATGCACAGTTAATTTTTTTGTTTCTTAACAAGTCCCAGTGTAACTTCAAGTAATCATATCAACATCTGTTCTGAAGCATTACAGTGCCATTCCACTGACTAATTAGATTTTCCATAAGGATACAAGCATGTGGAATACTGCCTTACTCAATGACACAAGGTCTGTCTTCAGCAAGTAAGTGTTACATATGTGGTTAAATAAAAATGCTTGCTAAAGACTTAATGCTCACTGAAATTAAAAGGACCTATTCAGAAACACAGGCTTGCTGATTTCAACAGGCTGACAGGAGCCTGCCCATTCACATCATTAGATTTTGGAACAGAAGGAACTACATTATTGCTCATGCAAATAACACCACGAGAAAGTTCCACATTCTTCCTTCAGAGAAGAGAACACAGCACATTTCTGGACTTGAATATGAATTTACTCTGCTAATTCCATTTGTCACCACACCTTTTTTCCTTATCCAGAAGGCAAGATGCAATCAAAGCACAGGAGCTGATTTTGATGGGAAAATTGCACCCAATTCCCACGTTAATTGTACTTAATTAGTAATATCTATGGATACAAGAGACAGAATATCAGATATGTCCCTGTACTTGTATGTTACTACAGACAATGACAGCTCTTCTCCAAGATATCCAAAGAGTCCATCATTAACTGTAAAGATTTGAGTGCGATATTTTAAAAGATCCATGTAACTAATGAAGTGAGTTCTAAAAAGACACACGATGTTGTATGAACAACTCTGCTCTGCATCAGCAAACAAAACAGAAAAGCTCTTACTCATGTGGCAGTGCTTACATCAGTTTTAAATTATAGCTTACACGAGGCTGAATGATTCAGTCACAGACGTGTCAGTTGGCTTTTTAAGTGGGATGCAGCCAAATGATTACAATAGGGTTTCAGTCCAAAAGAAGAAATATAAAAAGATAAAATCTTAAAGTGCAATTTTATTTCAACAAACTGTAACTCAACCAAAAGAAGGGATGCAGACAAATGGAATTGTTATTTCTAAATACAAAGATGAGAAACAAGTGTTATGCTGTATTTTCAAATGTAGAAATCAACTCCCGTGTACAATAAGGGAGCTACTCTGAATGGGGAAAAAAAAAATAAATAAATAAAAAAATCAACATGATCTCCACTGAAATTCAAAGTAAACCTAACAAAAAAAAAAAAAAAAAAGATGACTGGAAGCTCAGGAACTCAAGTTTTCTTTACACAAGCTTTAATCAGCAGCACCGTACCAAAAAGATGACTTCATGAGAAAAAAACGTTTAATTAGACCTTCTGATCTTTACTGTAAGCACTGATAACAACACTGACTGAAGAGGGAACAACTTTGCTGTTTTGTATAGCCTGCTTAACTCTTACTCCTTCTGCTCCCATACAAGCAACAGATAAGGATTTGGATTAGTGGTCATACGAACTACTTTAATGCCACAAATCAGGTCCTGATTAATTCCTGCTGCATAACCTACATTGGGCAGTGTCAGTAACAAGCAGACCACGAATGGAGTTGTACCGATCTATGTCAGATTATGAAAGCAGTAGCACCAGTAAATCCAACTGCAAAGTGAGATACGCCACACAAGGTACAAGAATATCCCAACAGAAGAACAATTTATCCACTCCAGTTTTGAGAAATCTGTAACTGTTCAAATGATCTGGAAGATATGAAATCTTACATTTATTTACAATTTCACATTTATTTATTTACAAGTTATTCACATTTATTTATTTACAAATTCACAGCCTCCACTTCTCTTTTCACTGAATTGTGTTTCCAGCAAGTTTCTTAAAATGAATTTAAATTATGATGTTCTTTGAACTCTACCCAGTGGCAATATCTTCTGAGCAGGAACAAGGCCTTCCATAGGTTCCTCAAAGCTTTAAGTACTGTTGGTGCTAGCAACATAATTGGTTTTACTATTTTTTGAAAAGCAGCTCTACTAAACTAATACATGCCATTTTCTGCTGTTCAAGAATATTATTCCATACTCTCAAGTAATTCAGGAGAAAACCGAGTTATGAGACAAATCAAAGCCTTTAACTGACCCCCTCAGAAATCATCTCAAAAAAATGGAACACTTAACTCAATGCAGTTGTTACAGTTTTTCATTACTGATTAAGAGCTCTTCTTTTACCATCACTATTAAAACCCGCGCAGGAAAGTCACAGAGCATTCAAGTTACCTCAGAACAGTAGCAAGCCACCCACAAGATGTTCCAGGCTGATACTTCCCTGCTATTACACAAGTGCTGGTATTACTGCTTTTGTTACACTGATTCTAAGCATGAAATGCGCAATTCTGGCCCACAGTTCTATAATTTCTAGCACAGTTATAAGAACTCCTGCCTATTTTAGTGGGAGTTTAGAATACCTAACAAGCACAAGACTAGACCTAATATGCTGCTGTGTTTTTTTTTTTCTTTTACAGAGAAGTCTATTAGTCACAAATTCTAAGCATAAAAATTACACACAAGAAAAGGTACACATATAACAAAAAAATGGCATTCCTACTCTTCTCTTGCAATATTAAAATCTTAATAGTGAAAATTAAGGAATTCTAGACACAGCAAACAAGATAGCTTTCTATTATCATTATCTGAAGTGGTCTGTTGCTTTTGTGTTTGACAGTTTGTTGCAGCTGTAGACAGTCTTGACAGCAACTGTCAGCAATGGGAAGGCATCTAACATCATAGTACATACCTGATGATTGACTTTTTGCTGGCTAGAAGCCTCTATATTTACTCCACATTTGGTGTCAAAATGTTATCTTCCTTTTCCAAATCAATTCATGCTTATTTTCATTAGGAAAACAGGACCACAAAGAATGAAGCTCATCTCTCCCAGTTCTTTGGATATCCCAATGTGACTCAAATAGTACAAGGGCTGCTGCAAGAGTAATGCCTCCTATTTTATTATGTCGGCCTACAATATCAGAGGCTGATGTTGGTGGTATGGCAGTAGAGGTTCAGCCTTCCTGCCAATATCCCATTGCATTTTCTTGCTGTGTGACAGATGGCAGCAGAGGAACAGTCTGACAGAATGGCACCTGCCATGGAAGCGTGTATGAAGCAAAGGTGTGGAATTGAAATCCTCCATGTGAGCACAATTGCACCCACTGACATTCATTGATGCCTGCTGAACACTTTTTGGAGAGCAACCAGTGGAGGACAGAGTAGCAAGGCAGCGGGTGGTGAAGCACTAGAACAGGTCACCTTCACTAGTGCAGATTCATAGGAGCATGGCATTCAAGCTCTTGTTCATCACTATTGCCAATGGTGCTGCCTGTGTTGAAAAGAGCATTTTGTAACCAGGAATTTGTTCCATCAAGCAGTGTAACTGTGCTCTTTGGATCTGTTGTAGTTTTCATGGGAATAAACAGGAGGCGTTACTTTCAGAGCAGCCTACGTACTTACCAGTACCTAAGATCAAAAAATACTTACCTGTACCTTTACCACAATTTTCATAAAAGCAAGAACTACACTGAATTCTTCTTGAAAATGCCTAAATAGACAGCTAATAATACTGCAGACTTCATCTACTCATCTGAACAGAAATTTGGAACTGACAATTTTACTTAAGTTACAGTAAAACACTGTCAGAGGTCTAAGCAGGAACAGAGACTGGACAGAACTCATATGAACTCAAGATGGCTACATTAAAAAATAGCAGGTGAGCAACACTTAAACATCACCTCCTTCTGTTGAAATTGCTTAATTTCAATAATTAAGTAATTATGAAATAAACATTTGGATATACAGTTTGCTTATGTCATTAGAAGAAGGAACAATATACAGTTGTGAGGGAAGAGAATTCAGAAAAAAAAACCTGAAAGCTAGAAGCAGGCACAAAAGGTACTGGGAAATAATGCTGCCCTAAAGATAAAATTATGAACTAAAGGATATATAGTAAATACTGCCATCTAAGACAATCCCTCCTAAAAGAAGTCCCACTGATACCACCTGCTTCAGACTGAAACTGCTGGTATGGCCTTGTTTTGAGCACAACTTTTTCTGTGAAAAGAGCTCATTTCCCCCCAAATGCTCTACCTGCCTAATGAATCTGCCAGAAAAAACAAGTCATTGCTGGGACAGTGACCATGGGAACAACATCCAGTAGTCACTTTCGCTTTTCTAAGAGCTGTGAAGGTGCAGTAGCTTCTGAAGGTGTAGAAATCCCTTCCAGAAGTATTAATACATCTATGAACATATAACCCTCTTTATGGGCAGCTACTCATGCACATTAGTGCATATGTTGATTAAAGCACTAACCAGGTAAAAATCCAATACCATCATCAGGAGATGGACACTCTAAGTATGGGTTCACAAAAACAGAGGGAGGAAGAAGATGAGGCAGCTACAAATAACATCTATGAGTTTTAAGTCAGTGACAGTGAAGGGGTATTACACAAGCCCAGAACTACACTATAACCTTCCCAGTTTTTAATTCTGCAACATGGAGTATTAAGGGACACTTCCCCCCTCCATCCTCAGCAACGGCAGCTAAACAGCACCGTGTCCAAAGTCGAAGAGCGCAGAAGCCAAGCTGAGATTTGCACAAGAGCACAGAGCTAAGGATGGCAACTGAAGGACAGGCAGGAAAATTCAGCCCATTATAATAGGGCCACTGTGCAAACCCACTCATGTGGTCTACTGAACAAGATGTAATCTGATGCTCAAAATCATATACAAAGTGCGTATATAACACTGAAAGCTTGCAGCCTGTAAGCTGAACAAGCCCTCTCTGAGCCCCACACTGTCAGGGCCAGGATCCTTCCATCAGCTTTACATCAGATTTCAGGACTCCAGCCAAATTGTACCTCAAATTACTGCTTTGCCTTAAAACTAGCATACAGTTAATCTTTAGATTATTGACATTTATTCCTCAGTTGAAGAGTTGAATTATTATATATTGAGCGTGGTTTCCTCTTGTCAGTACCGTGCAAAGTGAATTCTCAGCAACTCAAAGGATTCAAAAATCTGGTTACAGGAGAGCGAGGAGGCGGCCTGAATTGACATGACATTTGTTTAATATGCAGAACACTCTGAAACTTGAATGCTGTGAGTCAGCGTTTCTCATGTCAATGATTATAGTAATTAAGAACAAGAACATCAGATTTGTGTGGGAATGGAGGTAAATTTAGGTCTTCAGAATGATGTATTGAGTAACCAGAATCAGTTAAAAGGCATGCTGGTCACAAGTGCAAAAATAATTTCCTGCATGAGCAAGAATGTATAAATAACAGCCAAATTCATTCAGCCACAGGAGGTGGTGGTGAGGCATCACACTCCACACTTATCCTCATTTGACCCCTGCAGCGATCCTACTGATGTTCAGATTGTAGAAAAATATACTTTTAACAAACAGGGCATTTCACTCACAAGACAGGTTCTGGCAATACCAGTGGGCTCGTTAACTTACAACACAGCACAGTTTATCATTTACTCAGGCCAAATTAAAAATAGAATAAAGAAAGAATTTACCTCTGTTACCAAGAAAAACACTCTAGATACATATTTCTTTTTTGAAATATTTGTACATATGTTTCTCCTGTTTCCTTACAATTCAAACCCACAACACAGAATCTACACCCACTACATCCACTCGACCATAACAGGCAAATCCCGAGAACTCTACCAGTGCAGTGATGACTTCTCTTGTGCATATCTGTAGCCTCAAATACTGAAACTAGTGGTTAGGACACATTCCGTAACATAGAAGCAATTCAATACTCATACATCAAGTGCCATTTTGCACAGCACATCTGCATTTATTCTATAGGGGGGAAAAAACAACCAATACAGACACATTATCTATTAGCAGGATAGTAATACTTTCTCTTATTAAGAACTAAACCCAAATCCTGCATAGAAAAGCCTAGAAAAAAGTAAATTTAGTCAAAGCAACCAAAGGAAGCATTCATTCAAAACTACCCTAGATCAAGCACCACCAGCAGCATTCCCACGAAGCTAAAGTTGCAGATTAAAGCTGCCACCCCTGCCAACTGTAGATTCCACACTCTTTTCCAGCAGAGCTAAATAAAATACACAACAGAGAAGAACTTGCATACACAATTATATTAGAGTAAAAAAACAAAACAACACAAACAGTAACTCAAAAAAAAAAAAAACCTGTCACCAACATTACCTTTTTGATTTCATCTTCAAATGCTTTCTCCAGATATTTGTATCTCCTGATAAGCTTGTTGAAGACCTAAAGGAAAAACATGAGATAATTAAAATGTAATTAAAAAAAAGAAACTTAGCCCAAAAAAGCAAAAAGATACAAGTCTACCACTGTTGAATCCAAGAAAAATGCATGGCCAAACCATGACAAGACTTATTCTCATTTTTATGTCTCCACAACAGGAGAGGAGAAAGTAACACAGGCGTTTTACATTATAATGTTCCTTTAGACATTAATAAAGACTTTGTTTCTAAGAAATAAGTAGCCAGCAGTGTATTTCTGCCATCATCTACCTCACTATATATCCCATGACTTACCACCAAACATTCTCAAGAGTGGAAAATACGAATTCTGCAACTCTGATATACAGAAAAATGCCTGAATCACAGAATTTACTACAGCTTGAAAAACTTTTCTTCTTCTTACTTCTCAAAATATTATTGCCGCTCTCCTTTATGCCCTTATCCATAGATCAGAAGCAGAAGAAAGCGGGAGGAGGAAGAGGTTAACACACAGAAAATTTGTACTTTGTCCCCTTCTTCTGATAATGCAGCTCTCTGAGGAAGCTGTCACACGTATATCGATGGAGTGAGGCGGTAATGCTGGTTATCTTCATTGCAGACAGGATCTCTATTAAATCCACTAACATGAAGACTTAGAATAAAACTCACTACTGACAGGAAAGAAGGAAGAAGCTTCCACAAAGCTTTTACAACTACTGTGTTCTTGGAAATACTTCTTCTCCAGTTTTCACCACTTGTTCCTCATCTTGTGACCACAGATTATGAAAGCAGAAGCAGCACAGGTGCAGGATGGAAGAAGTGAGAGATAAGAAACTAAATAAACAAGTAACTGCTCTCACTACTGTACAAAGGGCACAAAAATATGACTCACTGTCATATGTAAAAAGATTTGTATGAGGAAAAATATGACATATCAAACTGGATGGGGGAAGTAAAAGGGGAAATGAAGTTTTCAGTCATTTTTCAGAGAATGTAAAATACACTCAGACATTCTAACAGGTACTATTTTGGCTCTGAACAAGGAAAAGTGAAATATCAAGTTGCAACCATAGTAAGAGGTAAAGACAAACAGAAGTCTAATAAAATAAGATGGAAAAGACAAAAATGTAAGCCAGGATTTTGTTCATATTTTCCAATAACACATATTTTGGTAAGTCCTTCTAAAATGACATAAGTACATGTTATAAGCAAATAATCTGCTAATGCATCATCACTATCCCTTGCTTTTCTATCTGTGTTTCCACAGCTAGAAACACAAGAAGCAGCCACTCTACTAGCTCATAGAAAGACAGATTAAGAAAGTAAGAAGCTCTGAACAGCATTTTAGCCTAACTTCACTTTTTCATAACGCAATACAAGCTCTATTTCCAATACGCATGAAAACTGGCAAGGTATATAAAAAGAAACATCCTTTCAGGCATTAATTACAACATACTGACTTTTGGTTCAAAATACAGAAAACACATTCAAAATTCTAGTGCTTCAGATCCTGAAACTTCTGTTTGCCAACAGTCAATATTTTAATATTAAGTTTGTCCCTAGAGAACTTGTACTGCCAATTTTTATTATCAAGTAGTTCAAGCACTAGAACAGAATTAATGCTTTTATTAATAACAGACTTTCCTAGAGCAGAATACCCTATTTTTAAGAGATTATAAAGGTAATACAATGAACATAATGATTTTCTTCCCAGAAGTTTGCATAGTTCACTTCTCCAGACTATCAAGAATGTATTTTTAAAGGAACTTCGTTATTTAGCAAGTCTTTGTTGCTGATGGAGATTCTGATCCTAGCATCCTTTAGAACAACCATGCAGCCGTTCAGCCACTTGTCACTCTCAATACCTTTACAGGGATAGCAGCCTTTATGCTTTTGCTTACTATCTTCAACACCCCAATAGCAATTTAGTATTTAAAAAGAACATACTTCTGATATCAGATTTTCAATGGTAAAAAATCATCTTTTTTTTGCAATCCTACCTGTATTCAGAACAGCATATCGGCTTAAAACTTTCAATTCTTACTGTATTTTCTCATGTACATCTCCTAATGTAACACAAAATTAATTTCCCTTCAATAATGCTTTAGAATACATTATTTATGCTAATTTCATAAACACCAATTTGTGCAGGCCATGTTTTAATTTGAAAAAACTGTACAGCATGTATGTAGGAGAAATTAAAGTTCTCAGTCTTTTTTCAACATTTGCCCAACTCCTAACTAGCCATACAAGTATACGATGGAGGCTTCAGATGTGCATTTTTGTCATTCACACTTCATGTGTTTCTAAAAATATGTTTCTGCAAATCTTTAAGGCTGTATATAGAGAAGGCCAACAAAACTAGTAAGAATGATGTCTAAAATAATATGAACCCAAGCGTGAACTGAAAAAACGACTGTTTTATGCAGAAGAAAGAGCTCACAGGTATGATCAGAAAATCTCAGGCATCTTATTCTGTTACTAAATAGTTATGGTAGGGCAGACCACTGGTTAACTGAACGTGCAATTATCCTGAAACCAGCCAAGTGCAGCCTAGGCAGTCTGCAGATGTTCCACTATAATCTCTCTTGGTTCATAAACAGAAAACAGTAATCAACCAGCCCTTTCTTATCCTGACCTGAGCATAGTTTCGGATGGCATCGTGATCTTCTTCTGCAAAAAATACACAGTGACGGGTCATCTTGGTCTTGTCATTGTCATCTATGCGTGTGCCTCCAGGAGCTAAAAGAAAGCAAAGGCAAAAAACTATCAGTACAATTGAGTTAAAAGGAATGAGTGAGGGAGAAACCTATACAAGTGTTGTGGAGCTGTAACACCACCTGACAGAAAGGACAGCTGACTGACGCTGCAACTGAGATCACAGACCTTGAAGGACTGAGAAATTCAGGTCACACTAAAGAATCTCAGCTGCTTTTGAGAGCAGTGAGTAGGATCAAGAAAGTGTAGGTTGAAGCATAATTCTTGCATTTACTTTAAGTGCTACTTTAAACACCATAATAATGTAAATAACTTCCAAAGATAAAAGAATTAATTCTGTTACTAAGTTAAGAACTTAGAACATTTTCCTAACTCCATGAAAACATCCAAACAGTGCCACAAAAGCCTCCTCCTGGGTTATTTTGTTTGGAGCTTTTTTTTTTTTTTTAATAGAACTTCCATTGGCTTTTGTTTCCTGCGTTATCTTAAAACTTTCAAAAATATCTTTCCTTCTAACAAAACAAAGCGCAGGAAGCAGTAATCAAACCAGTGCAACCGGTAAAAAGAGCCAAGTTATCCAAATTCAGGGGAAGGCACAAGTTAGGGAATTTTCCCATGCTGCCACTGATGCCTGGGGAAAATTCCCTATAAACATCCACAAAGCACTACTCGTTATCCTTCAGTTCCTTTAGCAACCTTGCGTTCCTAGGTCCACAAAGCAAACTTCGCAGCAGCTGATCACCTAGAGTGCTGTACGACACCTCCTTAAGCTCATACATTCCTGTTTTCCATAGTCAACTGTTTTCCATAGTCAACGTCTCTCATTTTGTTTGCTGTTGCTTTTATGTGCTCTTCCAGCTCAGCCTGAAGGCTTCGCAAACCACTACACATTTTTTGTTATATAGGCAGGATGCCTCCTGACATTGTCAAGTCCCCAGGTATTTTGGTGACCAACAGTAGAACAGTCTGTGACATTATATTCAAAAAGTATTTAGACAAGTACCATTCTAATGCAGTTTATAATTTCCCCTTTCTAAAGGAAAAAAGCATCTTCAAAGAAACAGGGCTAATCCTCAAAATTCTGCATCAGGTACACTGCAACTTACCAAGCATGCTGCCAGCTACCAAAATATCAAAGAGAGTGTCAGCATAGCGGCGATAATCAAGCCGTGAGCCTGCTGAATCCAGGAACTTGGCTATGGCCTCCAGGTCACTCCCAGCTTCATTGAGACCTTGGACAATAGTATCCCTGAAGACTGTGGGTTCAAATTTCTCTTTTTCATCTGGAACAGGAAGGAGAATGAAAAGGAGAGATAGTTTTAAAATTCTTTATCAGCCAGTGACTCAAAATAACCACAGCACCTGAATGTGTTCTTCCTATTCTGGTCAGCGCAGTACACAAAGGAGTGTTCAGTTGGCTTCTACTGCCTTTGGAAGTCTTGCTGTGTTTACCTTCACTTTCCTCTCTCATTCATAGCCTCAAAATACCAAGACATATGTGGGGGACAAGGAAATACTGAAATTGCTTTCCAATTTTGTACTCTCACTGGAGATATTACTAAACGTGTGCCACTATATGTTGTTAAATCTGGTATCAGAATAAATTATATGTCAGTTTTGTGTAAGTAGCATAACCATTGCGATATTATTTAATTGCTCATGTTTTCCTTTAAATAATTACAGTTACATATTTCAAAGGGACAACCTTTGGGGAAAGACAACAAGCTATTCATGAAAACAGCTCTTCTGTAAATATTTAGTATTCTACCACATGGTTTAACCAAGAATTTATCTTTTATTCACCGACCTGAGCTCTAAGGAAACAAATGCAGTGCTAACACCACACTTTCTACAGTCACTCCTGGTTGAACTCAGTTAAGGAACATTCTGAAACTCCAGACAGCATTCCTAATGCCAAAGCCACTACTCCCAACAGATGCAACCACAACTTCCAAGTAAAGCTAGATGTTACAGATGTTACACATCTCCTGATACTATTCCTTGCAGACCAATAATAATTACAACATACACCCAAAGTTTCTGAGTAAAACAGGTCCTGACTTTACACAAGGGCACACACGAAACATTCATTACCATTAAAATAAATTTGAACTTCAAAAACACAACCAGGAATTCCTCCATAACACTCGAAAATACTATAAAGAACACACTCTGTTACCACTTGCTAATAAGCATGGATTAAAAACTTTAAAAACCTACACTTAATGTATCCTGAAACAAATACAAATATAGAGATTTTAGTTACTAAGACAACTAGGTAAAGTTTCTGCCCAAATATGTCCTAATGAAATCAGAAATAGCTGAGATTCTCTCAACTCCATGGATACTCAAACCTACGGTGGTTACCTGTTCCCAATCCCAGCTTGTCATGTAGCAATGAACACCATCACAGTACCATCCTAGCCTCTCTCCTACCATACTCTCATCATTACCACACTGTAAACCTCTCCACTGGACTGGAAGTGGCTTTTACTTCCCCCCAGACTTTAAGATCTTCAGAGTATTTTGTTGTGTTGCCTCATTTTCTAGCTGTGATGAAGACTTAGAGTCTGCCATAGTCACATAACTGTAGTGCTGGTTCTGCCCATTGCAGATAAACCACAGAGGAAGGGAAACTGAAGGACATGTCTTTGCTCTGGGAAACTGTCCATAGGTAAACACTCCCAGGAATCCAATTGGAGCTATCAGGACAGTTACCAAATACTTGCAGCTCTCTTCTAATGTGAAATACTAAAACAACTTACCAGCCACCCACAAACAAGCTTTTTATTTAAGTGTAAGTACTTCAGCATGTGTACCTCAGGCACTTTTATCAGCACACTAGAAACACAGCTCCACCTATAAATATGTATCTGAAAATAATTCTTCTACAGGCTACCACATATGCAGTATTTATATAGTTAAAAAGCTTGATGACTCTTAAGATAGATGACAATTTTGTCTTAAGAGTTAAGTTAAATAATTGCTATATTTTGTCAAAATATTTAAGATGCTTATGTTTAAACTGAAACGTTGTGTGTTTTGCACCATGGGTGCACAGTCCTCAGTAAGAACAAACATTCTGATTAATATTTCTTGCTACTTAAAAAGAACCCTCTACTGCCCCAGAAACGCTCCTCTCATTTGGTGCACCCTTCTATTTTCTTGTCTATGATAATCTAAAAATTTACACGGGAAGAGGAGGTGAATTCACTGCATGAAAAATAGTTTATAACTTTACTGAAGCATTTTTCTACCAAACTAATGCACTGAAGAATATGCTGACGTAGTACAACAGAATGAGTAAGAAGCCATCATCAAGAAGTGGTGACAGTATGCTGAGCTGTCAAGTACATAATCACTGAACAAGCACAGTTTCAATCAGGGCTAGCAAAGGCAGGTGTAGCTTGCAGATGCGCTGCATACAATATTCAAGGCAGCGGTGCTATACATAGCTTTTCATTTTCATCAGGTCCCAGATCCTTATTTCCTTGTAAGGAAATCACAAAGTGCATCTGTACCTCCCTCCTTAAGAATCTGTTCCAGCTCCTCAAGAGAAAGCCCACAGCCCTTTTTTCTAAGATAAATGAGCTGTCCTATTTAGTCTCTTTTCTGATTTCACCATAATACTGACTTTACTCAATAATTCTCCTTCACAAAAGAAACTAAAATGCATAGCTTAGCTCAGCTCCTTCTTATGCCACCATTTATGTTTTTGCACAGTTCTTCAGCTGTTAATAGCTCTGCGATATCTATACCATGGGGACAAACATGGCTGCCAGGTAACGTCTATCAGCTTACTACGAACAACACTCACTGGTTGTTCCATTAACATTTAATGACATTTTTTGTCCTTAGGTATTTGTCAACTGCCTGGATACGTACATTTTCCTCACTAACCACTGCCATTTTTGTTACTCCTATTTCCTCCTTTTCTACATCAGACTACACAAACAAGATGTAATGAATTTGCATGCATGCAAGTACAGTGTGGTCAATACATTTCCCATGTACCTGCACATCAAGCACAAACTGCGGCCAGACGACAACTACTGCTGACCCTCATCAAAAGTCTTGTAACTGACAGGTATACAGATTATTCCTGGAACTAAGCATACTACCGTCTTCATCCGAATTGACAGAAACCCGATAAGGATCTGCCTCACAGGTTTTTTCCTTTACAGCGTTAGTTTTCTTCTTTCACATCTTGGAAAGTGACTTCAATATTTGCCACTGTATACACTTCAGAAAAGCTTTATATTACATGTATTATATATATTTATAATATATTATATATATATATTCTATGATTCTGTAACTCATTAGTTCAACTGATAGAAATGGAAGGAGGGGGATTTAAAAGTTGCTATCTCAGGCTGCTCTCTTTTAAAAACATTTTAGTCTCTGAACACCTTTTCAAAATTTAAAGGAAAAAAACAAACAAACATTGTCGTCTTCCTTTATTGCCTTCTGAAAGCTCAGAAATCATTCACATCTGTAGACTAATTGCAGCTAGCTGAGCAGCAATGGACTTCATAGTGACAAGTATTTTTTATTAAATGTCTGACCACCATGTCACAGCTCACTTTCTACTCAGACAGCAGCATTCTTGGGAGCTGCAGAAGGAGAAAAGTGCATCCTCTGAAAATCAACTGGCAAGCAGCATTATCCATAATTCAACCAGTTTCCTTCAGCATTTGCATATTTCAGACCCTCTTAACGGTCTGCCTGTCGCATACACCAGAAAGTCTCCAATGACTGAAATGCCAGAGTCAAACCATACTGTATGCACTCAGTCACATCAGAGTAAAACTTAATGAGTCTCTAGTATATTGGAAGTCAGAACAGAAACAATTAGGATTTAGATTAGAAGATGCTCTAAGTGCCTGCATATTAAGAGTTCAATATTCCAAATTCCATATAAGTAATCTCCTAAAGCAAACACCTCCCTCAGTCTTCCAACCACTGCTCCAAGTCTTTTTCTTCCATACAGTTAAGAAAAAAATTACTTATAATTATTAGTGGTAGCATAAGAATCAGAGTACCAAATCAGTGTCAGGACCTCACTGTGCTACATACAATGCCAAACAAGGACTGAAAAGAATGTCCTATCAAAAAAGAGAATGTTCTGAAACAATTTTAGTAAGTAAAATAACTACCAGAACTGATTGAATTAGACTAAACAATATGTATAATCAATCCAACGGTACACATACCTGCTTGATTTGACAGCATTACTCTTTAGGAACTGTTAATTCCCTTGCTCTAATTACACCTCTGCTGTTGCTAGCTAATGCTGTTTTGGACCATACTGACAGAAAAGTTAATCTCACTAATTACTGGAGCCCTATGATGTTTATTTACAAACACCAAAGGTTTCTTTTTCAAATTAGTTATACCTGTAGACATTGTATGTCCATAAATAAAAAGGATATTTTTATCTGAAGAGGTTCCGCTTACTTGTATGAACTGTGCCAGGTAAGACAACAGAGGAAGCAATGTGTGCAAGGGAGGAAAGTTGAAAAACCTGGAACTGCTCTTTAACAGAATTGCAAAAAAACCTATTTCACAATTCTCACCCAAGCTTCATGACTTTCCTAGATTTTAATACATTCACTCAACTCCTCAGATTCATGGTAGAATTAGCAGCTTTCTGAGGAAGGATACAAACTCTTTTTGTTTCTTCCATCCACAGTGAGAAAATGCTCTTATTCACATTATCTGTCACAACAAACTCAGATCAGGTGACAGCTTTTAATGGGAAACAGGAAAGTCAAGATGGAAAAAGTCTGTTACATGACAGATAGGAACTCCATCTGTGCATACCAAAATAATCAGCTACTGCAACAGCAAAACACTGAAATCTTCATTTCACAAACCAGACATTATCTTCTGAAAAAGATTATTTTATTATCAATATTTTGAGTGTGTGTGTATATATATATATATATATATATATATTTTTTTTTTGCTCTCATCAAAGTGTCGGGCATTCATTTGTCTCAGGCACTCAACCACAGAAAATGAACTCCAAGATATGAAGAAGCATGTTAGAAGGACCTGAGCATCCTTCTGGACAAAAGATTAGCCAGGAGCCAGCAGTGTGCCCTTAAGCCCCTTAAGCCCCAGAAGGCCAATGGTTATCTTGGGGTGCATTAAAAAGATTGTAGCCAGCAGGCTAAGGGCGGTTACCCTCCCCCCCTACCCCCCACACACACTGTGCCCTGGTGAGACCACATCTGGAAAACTGCATGCAGTCCTGGACTCCCGAGATGAAGACAGACTTTTAGAGAGAGCCCAGTGGGGAGCCACAACGATGTTTAGGGGCTGAAGCATCTCCCTTTTGAGGAAAGGCTGAGAGACCTGGGACTGCTCAGCCCAGAGAAGAGAAAAATGAGAGGGCATCTTATCAACAGTAATAAATAAGAAAAGAGTGGAAGGTTAAGAGGATGGGGCCACTCTTTTCAACAGTGCCCAACAACAGGACAACAGCTGCAAACTGAAACACAGGAAATTCCATAGAAACATGAGAAAAACCTCCTTTAAGTGTGACAGAGCACTGGAACAAGTTGTCCAGAGAGATGGTGGAGTCATCCTCTCTGGAGATGTTCAAAACCCACCTGCACATTTTTCTGTGTAACCTACTCTAGGGACCTTGCTTTAGAGGAAGGAGTGTGGGGGTGGGAAAAGATATTCCATTTCCAGAAGTCCCTTCCAACCCTTACAATTCAGTGATTCTTGCTACATAGGATACTTGCATGATCAGTACAATCAGCACTATTTGTCTCCTTTAAAAATTGAATATATATAGATTGCTAGCCATTTTTGAAGAAAAATCAGTATTAATTACAAAAACGGGGTTCATGTCATGGCAATTAAGTGTTTTAACAATAAGAATCAAACTATACTAACAGAGTAGAAAAACATTTGGTTTTTTGTTTGCTTTTGTTCTCTGTTGTCTTTGAAAAGAGCTTTCTGTTAAAGCAAATGGGTCCAATGAGATTATTTGATGTTATAATGGAACAGAATTTCCTTTTCAGAAGTGAAGGATTCATTTACAGAGATGGCGTAAGTTTGAATCAAAGAAATATGCATAAAAACAAGAACAGGCAATTTATGTAATCTTCAAATAAAAGCTCACAGTTTGTTTTCTTAATCAAAAGGGACACGTTCAGAAACAGCTATGACAAACAGTAAGTTTTCTTCATAATACATAAGCCTATTGTAAACTCAAAACCTAATTCTTAAACAATCTCTGCAAGATTTAATAGCAAAGAAATCCAAACTTAAAAGCATCAAGTCCTGAAACATAAAATATCCAAAATCTTACAAATAAGTTACAAATAACATCTATATTCTTAACATAGCAAGGGGAAGAGGAGAAAAGTCTTAATCCTATTAAATATCAGACATTGTATCTATTGTTTTTATTCATTTCCACATGTAGGAAAGTAACAAAATGCAACATAACATACCCCTCTTCCTAGTTTTGAACCGCTGGCCTGTTAGCACCGGCTTCTGATTCTTATTCATAAAATTTCTGGAGAAAAAAAAAAATATATATATATATATATATTTTTACAATGATATTTACAGACAACAGTTTACCTAAAGGCAAAAAAAAAAAAACAAAAACCAACAACCCAACCAAACATTCAATGTTATAAAATCCTGGTATGTGAAAGAGAAAACAAGTTCTTAATATATAAAGAATAATTAGTATTATTCAAAAGATTATTAAAGATACTACTGCACCTGTTCCTCTACCTCCTGTCTTCCCCCCAAAAAAAAAAAAAAAAAAAAAAAGCAAGCCAAACAAGAAAACAAAAGAGATGGTCAGCAAATCCATCTCTTCCCACATGAGAAACGGTTCAAATCCAAGCAGGAACAGGAAGGAAGAAGCCTCTGCCTTTAGTGCAGGCACCTTGCCAGCCCAGAGCACCAGGACAGAGCTGGTCCCATCACTGCAGTCACAACTGGTGCAAGGAGCCACCAAACTGACAGCCAAACAGAAAGAAATATTGCAAAGCCCTACAGTGTGTCCCAATAGTCCTGGCCCTGTATCACTGCTAGGCTCTGCCAGTCACTGCTGCATACCCCGCAGGTCTTCAGGTCGCTGGCATGGACAGTTTGCTCATCCAGAGCTGAGCTTTACCATACAAGAAGCTTCATCCTTTGGATGTGTTCTCTTAAGAAATTTGGTTTTACATAAATCTGTATTTCTGTTTCTCCATCAAGGACTCTCTAACACAAATTTCAACATGGAATCTAGGTGAACTGGGCTGCAGGCCCATTCAAAAGTACGTCCCTTTGCAAGCACTTGCTACCACGTAAAAAGAGAAACTCGCTAGCTAGAAAGATGCCATCAACCACACATTATTACCTAAGCAATGGTCTCCCCCCCTCAAAAGCTTACACAGCAGTTAGCAGTGCTCTAAGAAACACTGTTCCCATTCACCATTCTCTCCTAGTTGCAGTGTCACCAACAAGCCACTTCAGTAGTGCTTTAGATGTGTAGCTTGGCAAACCACTGCTCTCTAGGGTAGCCCTGTGATTTATCAGCAGTCAGAAAACACCAGCATGCACTGGAATGTGCCAAGTCCACAGTCAAGACTGATTTTGCTTTCCTGCAAGTCATATGAAAAATAGCAACCAAGCCAGTTATACTGAGAGGCTGACATTCATAACCGTGATTCAAAGCTACTGTCTTAACAGAGAGTATTTCAGAACAACCAGCACACTACACTGCCTCCTGGAAAACACTCCCACACATCTGCAAGGAGAGAAAAAACATCATACTGCAATACCACAGGATCTTCTGAAGTGCTGTCAAATCCCAGTCCCTCTTCACAAGGGAGCTCAGACACCTCTTTCCCCCCACGCAGCTGTCTCAGAGGCTGAGAAGAAGTAGGAGGTGTGCTCAGGAAATACACCATAGCCCTGAGCAACAGGCCAGACTTCAGCCATGGACCAACCAGATGTGACACTTACCTGCTGTGACCACTATTCATAGAAGATGGGAGTACAAAATAAACCCAGTGAGAAACACCTGGGAGAGTGTTTTGTCCCCCAATGCCTCAGCCCTTGCCTGTGAGCTTTAGACAGTTTCGAGCAAGTTCTTGCAGCCACTGGACGGGTACCAGCACTGTCTACTTCCTCAGTGAAAAAAGTTGCAGCTTTGAGAGCAAAGAACAGAACAAAGGCATTTGACCTCAGCCTAGGAATACTTACTAGAAAAGACAGAAATGCATATGCTAAATTTCTAATGTTAGAGTTCCTCTATAACATTGCTAAGACTAGAAAGATCCATGAAGTCCAACCACTGACCCTTCATCACCACACAGCTAAGTCACACCCCCCAGTGCCACATCCACATTTCTTCAACACCTCCAGGGACAGCGACTCCACCACCCCTTTGGGCAGCCTGCTCCAATGCATTACCACACTTTCAAAGAAGAAATTTTTCCCTAATATCAAACCCAAATCTCCCCCTGTGCAACTAAAGGCCATTCCCTTTCATTCCATCATTACTTACACAGGAGAAGAGCCCAACCCCCACCTCACTACAGACTCCTTTCAGGTAGTTGTAGAGAGATGCAAGGTCTCCCTAAGCCTCCTCTTTTCCAGACTAAACAATCCTAGCACCCTCAGCACCTCCTCATAAGATCTGTGTTCCAGACCACTCACCAGCATCATTCACCTTCTCTGAACATGCTTCAGGATCTCAGTGTCTTACTTGTAGTGAGGGCCCAAACCTGAATGCAGTACTCAACGTGTAGCCTCACCAGGGCTGAGTACAGGGGGATGGATCACCTCCCTGCTCCCGCTGGCAACACTATTCCTGAGACAAGCCAGGACGCCACTGGCCTTCTCGACCACTTCTGATGTAGAGTATTTTTAAACTGCTTGAAGAGTAGTACACAGCTTAAGGTAGGCTATCAGATTTTAAAACTGTTCATAATTAATAAAAAATTACGACCTTTAGGACATCCGGGAACAAGAGAGAAAAAGGAAAAAGCAGTTAATGTAAGAGTTGCCACTTGGGGCAGACTAAATGACTAGAGGTCAGCGCAACAGAAGAGACTCTTGAACAGTTAATTACTAGGAATGAGAGCTCTGCCTTCTATATTTAGCTTTAAATACACTGTGCTTTAATCTGTTTGAGTGAGGGTCAGGCTTTATAAGGCACTCCCTAAGGCACTGGCCCAGCAAGAGCAAAGGCACAGTCACCAAGAGGCAGCAGGAACATGAGCCTGAGCAAAATGAACCCAGTGATCTCTACAAGCCCAGAACCAATCTCCAGTGCAAATGACACCAGGTACTGCGAGCAACTTCTGAAGAGCTGCTGCCTCCACAACAGGTGCCTGGAATGATCATTTAAAATTTGAAGTGAATGCAATGAAAAAAAAAAAAACAAAAAAAAAACCAACAAATAACCAGGGATACACTGATAACCAACTCTGAAGTGATGGCTGAAAGCTGTAAGTTCAGCATGGTAGCGTAAAATCTGCACAGAGCATTGCATTTGATAGTACCACATTAAGCATGTCTGATGTCATATAGTTCTCAAACCTTGCAATCAGAAACTTTGAAATTCTACATATGTTTTACTTTTTGAAAGATACAGGATAGCTCAAAGCAAAGGCAAGTTTTGAAATGCCAGCTAGGTAAGTCAGAATGGTTTCTGAGGCATAGATTCAATAAGGATGGATAAGGGTAGGATGGAAACACTGCCAAAAAAGAAAACCTCAAACACTCATCCTGCTGTCCTGAAGTCAAACATCCTCTATGATTTGTATCAGTTGTTAGCAGGAAATAGAGCAACAGATGTGGAAATGACAGCTCCTTACCCTACTTCTTACAGACTCCACTCTGCTACAGCAGATGGGAGAAGCTCTGCAGAAGCCATTTCACTGTTCATTCTCTTTTGCATCTAGAAAATCTCCAGCAGAAAATTCATGTTCAAACTGCACATCCAGCTTCCCAGTGTTTAAGAAGCAGGACACGGATAGCACTGCTATCAGACAGCCTGGTACCAGTCAGAACAGGTCTGAGACTTGCAGCTATGAAAGTCAATCAAAAATTAAAAATGATTTGACTTTAAACAGTTTCTCAAACTGCACTCCCACTTTCCTTGAGAGCCTCCTACAAAACAGATTCATACTTAAGAAACGCTCAAGTTGCAAGAGTTGGTGATACAGAAGTTTTAATAACTGAACAACCCTTGCAACAGAATTATGCATGCCACAGGGAAATTCTTACGATGATTGACTCCTCAATTATTTAAAGCCTCAATAGGGCTGATGTTTCTGCCAAGCTGTAATACTGAAAACATTTGGTCTTGGAAATACATACCTCAAACTGAACGTATAAATACTGTAAATTTTTATCCAACTAAATCTATTTTTCTAAGCACCATTTCACACCTGAACAAAAATTTCAGAATCACTTGAGATTCTTCAAATGTGAACACATTCATGATGAATTCAAAATCAGTTGCTTCATAGCAGTGAAACTTCCCCGACAGACATCATGCCACATATCAGCAAAAAAAAACACCACCACATAAAGGTAATATTTTTGTTTTTAAAAAAAAAATTAAGGTCAAGCCTTTCCATACGGGACATTAAGAGGTTTTACTGGGTCTTCTTCATCCAGGAAAGCAATTACGCATTTTCACCTTCTCATCATTAAGCCTCAGGCTTAGATTTTTTTTTTCTTTTTTCTTTCAGCAACAAGACTACAGATACATTAAAAGCCAATTAAATACCTCACTCCAGCAGCAGGGAAGAAGGGCTGACACTCGTGCCCAAACAAGCAGCTCCCTTCACTGCTGGGAAGGCAGCAGGGGTGAGCTGACAGAACCTGAAGGTAGAAAGCCCTTAAATCATCAGCAGTGCAGAGGAACAAAGCATGTAAGGGGACATTAGGACAGAAGGAAACAACGCAGCCTCAAGGTCTTGCCAAATCCTTGTCAGGCTTCCCACTTTCCACTGCGATGCTCAGCCCCTGATGAGATTTCTCTGTGAGTGTTTCACAGCAGTTGCAGGTGGCAGAGGAGGGTGGGAGCACATAACACCAACCCCACAACCCACGCGCTCACCTCGCGACCACAGCGCCTTCACTGCTCTAACATGGTTGTCACCCTTGTGAGAAATTCACCTTGGGAGCCCACGTATCCTGGACGTGGTCAGCACGAAGAAGCACTGAGCTTACACCTGAGCCCGGATGGCAGCTTGCCAGGAACACAGCAGCAGCAATACTCTTCTGAAATTCACACTGACACAGTAAGGAAACAAAAGGCTCTGCCTGCTGATTCCAAGGTCCCACGTGCAGAGGATGTGAAAGAAGATGGGCTACAGAAACATCTCCTCAGCCTCTTTTCCCTTGCTAATCACAACTGTGTCTCAGCCCTAAGGGAGAGGCACTTGCTGCCTTTCCACAAGTTCTCTTGATTTGGGCTGACTTGTACTGCTTCATCATCATTTTCCTACTCTTGCCTCCACTCCTACAACATAATTCTCTTTTTCAAAAGGACTACATACCTGAAGGGCTGTAACTTCAACCACGAGGTGAAAGAGCCATGCTGGGAGCTGCAGGCTTTATCTTGATACTTTGCCTGCAAAGACCACCACTAAAGTTACAGCATTGAGGAAGCCTTTATCCCAAGGACCTCACTCATTACAAAGAACCAGGAAAGCAGGAGCCAGGCCCCAGCCAGTTCAAAATTCCCCCACAGCTTTACTCCAAGTATGATCTTAATGGCTACAGGCTGGGATTAATAATTAACTTACAGTTGTGTGACTGCTTACCCACCTCCTGTTTCAGTATTTATTTGTAAAACAACACTGTTAATCCACATGTTTATTGCAGGAAAATACATCTTCTGCTACGGATTATTTTTGCTTACGATATTACAGTAGTTGAAGCAACCAGATTCTGACCTTTAATCTCATACTTGGAAGCATGCCATAGTTAACAGCAGATATCATGTTTGGCATTCTTAATATAGTGTTGTAGCAGGTATTCTACAAGAGCACTGAGTGCACTCTGCCTTTCCCAAAAGAGCCTTCCAGAAGCTCTGAAGACTTGCCTTGGTTTTTTCATTTTAAATCACAGGACAGAGTTTTTCCACACCAGAGTAAGCACCCGCTGCCATAAAAGCACTTGTTTCTTCTTTGTTTCCTCTCTTCCATTAGACTTAACAAAGAGCAACTGGAACTTGTTTTCTACTAGTTGAGTACTTGCTGCAGAATGAAACAAGTATCAGAACAGAATGAAATCACATTAAAAAGAAAAAAATAAAGAATTGCACTCATGCAAAAAATAGCCCAGTCAAGAATTCTGTGTGATCTGTGATTAGTTACCCAGCTGACAACTACAGAAATGCAGGCAAAAAAAATGAGAAGACAAAGCTCACTGGAATTTGCATAAATCAGATCACCTAACTGCTGAACTGGGATACACAGAGATATTCTCAGAGAAAAAACCCAAGGAGCCCCACAGCTGCTAATTAACTCACAATCACAGACTGAATTAAATACACAACACAGTGCATGTATCCAGTGCATGTATTGCAGGCTTTTATTTGGTCACTAACCAAGAATGTCTAAAGAAGCTGCTCAGTTGAATAAAGAGGGGAAAACAAAGTAGAAACCTCCCACAGTGAAGCACCCCCAAAGTACTCCACAAAGTCAGAGAATTGCAAATTGAACCACTAAGGAAATGGTTTGTGTCATCAGCAGCCACATGTAATATGCACAAGCCATGGCACAGTCAAAAAGAACAGAAAAAGATTCTTAATCACTGACAGGTAAAAATACAAGTCAAGCAAATGAAATCATATACTTGGGTTGACACACACAAAAAAAGTTATCTTTCAGTAACAAGGCTTCTTTCAGCAGCTAGGAGTCAAATACAGTTCTGAGTAAGGTATTATGGGAGCTTTTGAGTTGAGAGCTCCCCCCCACTGCTGTGCTTGTAACTCAAGTACTCCCAAGAAAACAGAGATGATGTATTGCTACAGATCACTTTGGATCTGAATATCAATTTTAAGGTGATGGTATTCATCCAACTCAAAGCTTGCCAGCAGAAAAATATAGGATAAAAAAGGATTGGCAGAGATTAGAATCAGGTTAACATAGAAAATGAGCAGAACGTAATACTTCTCCAAAGTTAACCAGTATTTTGTTTGTTTGCTTTAATGCAAGATTCCATTTTCAGTGGACTGAGTAGATGTTAAACCAGGACTGATCAATTCACAGAAGCACTGGCCGTGCTATTTGTCTTGGAGAAATAGAACCATCTCAATAGTCACTGTAATGACTTTGCTGAAGGAAAGATAGCCCAGTTGAAGTTCGGCAAAAACATAGCTACAAAGGCACTGCTGCCTCAAATTAGCTCAATTCTCCAAGCAATGTCTAGTAGAGAAAGCTGTACTGTTGTTCACATTACACTGAGAAACAACCATTCACTGGAGCCACACTATTTCATTCCTTTGCACCAACAGTCTAATTTGCAACAAACCAAAATCTACAAGTATACTGCAGAATCACATTGAAAAGTTATCAGAGAAGCTTCATTGCTAGCATGAGGCTCGTCAGACACAAGACAATGTAAGAACAGGTTGGTAATGAAGGCAAGTCCAAGAAGAGCAGATTTGTCACATGCAGAGCCAGTCCTCCACTCAAGTCCACCCTGTTTCTCTTTTTTAGTGCATGGTGGCAGCTGAATTTTCTATGTCAACCCTACTCATACAGCTCAACAATCACAACGGTCAAATCAGAGACGTGGTGGTTCTCTCTCTCTTGCTGTCTTACAGTTTTGAGCAGCAGTGAGAGCCCAGGAGCCCATCAGCACCTGCAACATACAGCATTGCAGGATTTGAAAACTCCAAAGCTGTTGTCAACACAATGAGGGCTGGAATTAAATACATAAATAAATGCCAAGTGTCAATTCTGCAGAAAGCCATGCCTCCCAGCTGCTAACAGTATAGTATTTCATGGACTAAATACAGTAATCGGAGGAAGGATGTATTAATAGTCGGCACCTCTTTCAGACTTGCAAGTGGTAAAGGCCTCAGCTTCAGCAACAACTGAAGTTTTAATATATAATTCCCTAATTATTTCTTCAAAGTTTTTAGAAGAAAAGTAGTTCACCAAGTTAACACAAGACTTTGGGTAGCGAATGAGCTTTCAGATACATGAATTCAGGCATTTCTTGCTAAAAAGAGGTGGCACCAAGAGCCAGCAGGAGAAACGCACAACGCTTTGCACCATGTCAGCTATTCCAAACACAGCAACTAATGCTGTTAACAGCATTCACTTGGACAGCAAATAAGCCTGTAACGGACTTGCATCACTGCATCCCCAAAACCTCCTGCTCCCTGGGGTACTTCCTCCTCCCAGCTGACTGACCCCACAGCACACAGTTATTGCAGGGATCACTGAACTCCTAAATGGGTGACACAAGCACTAAACATCCAGGCACCTTCCATATGAAAACAGATAACTGGCTTTCAGGCAGATTGATACAATCCTTGCAGTCTTAGCTAAGCTAATTCTATGGCAACATCACCCAGCAACAGTGAGATACAGAGCGCCTACATAACCCTGTTACCCTTGGCAGGTCAGAAAAATGACAGAAGAAACTAAAGTAGAGAGGGTCACAGCAGGTGCTATCCTACAAAAGTTGGCAGCCGAGAGCTCTCAATCTTACTTCAGAACATAATTTCTTCTGCTGTGTGCAGAAACTCTAAAGCTCTTAAGATGAATTCATGGAAGAGGCCATTCAAGAGATAGGCTATCAAGCACAAGGATGATACAACCTCCTACACTGAAAATTGCTGCAAGTGTGACAAATGTATTAACTGAAAACAAACAGCACTCCTATCCGTTTATTTCTATACACAATATATATTAAAAACAACAGAAAACAACAAAACAACTCACCCTATCCACCTACCACAGGCCACTTTCAGGGACCAGACTCTGGAACAAAGGCCAACTTGTCTCAGTTTGTAAATCAGGCATTGTCAGGAAAGTTACAGGGATAATCTGTCCCACATAGCTTCATAACATTACTCCAAGAAAGGCTGTCCCTTAAACCCATAAAAGCATAGGGCAAGAGTTAAACCACCACTGCAGAATAATCCGCTTGGGAATACTACACATCAGAAGCACAGTGAGCTAGGTGACAAACCAGTAAGGCCAGAGAGAGAGGAAAACAACAAAAATTACAAGCAAATCATAAAATCATTTGAGTTGGAAGGGTTCTTTAAAAGTGATCTAGTCCAACTCCCCTGCAAAGAACAGGAACGCCTACAACTAGATCAGGTTGCTCAGAGCTTGACTGTCTCCAGAGATGGGACATGTACCACCAAGCTGGACAACATGCTCCAGTGCTGAGAACTGACATGAGTTAGCATGTTGTATTACTAATTTTGTAAGAGGCTATAAACTTGTTTCTTTTAAGAAGGAACACATTTAAATTGATAGTTTTCATTATGAAAAGACCAGAAGCACACCAATGTTAAATACATACTTGCAGGCAGCTTTACTCTAGTTCCTCTTTCTCCTACCGTTCCATGTGATGTCAGTCTTAGCATTGTGACATCTCAATTTTCAGAATTGATGTCAGCGTCACAAGAATATATAAAGATTAAAGAGCAAAAACAAACTCACAAAATAAAAATATGCCAAACCAATCTAAAGGAAAACCAAATTCAAGCAACCTCTCAAGCTTTCAAAATAGAGAGAAAGGCAGAGTACACACAGAGATGGATAGGCTTCCTACTCATGCTTCAGAATTTTTTCTTCTCCCTCCAGAAGGCCTCTGGTATTGGGCATTCAAATGATGAAGATCTATGACAAGAGCCCTTTTTAAAGAAGAAAACAACATAATGAGAAGTCAGAGCAATTCAGTTATGTTTCTACCTTCATTAAAAACACAGATCTACACACCTACACCAACTGCTCACACATCAGAACAGATGGAGGTCTGTCTTGGCACCTCATCTTCTCTCATTTCAAGAGTTCAGATTCTCCTTTCAAATTTTTTCCCCACATTGTATCTGGACATAAATGTCACTATGCATTACAGTGACAACTATGAATGCTATGTGTATTGATAGTTTTGCTCCTCAAAAAGAATCGTTCAGGAGACATTCCGTAATTACAATCAGGTGATTCAAAGCTGCAGGCAGTGTCTTAAAGTTACTTCAGAGTAACTTTAGAATTAAGCACAGTCACAAAGCAGTGGCTTCTGTACATAGTATGAATTGAGAGCTGTGACTGTGGAACAGCTCCCCAAACTGCACCTGAAGTGTTGGGAAGAAATAATCAATTTTGCTCTATCAAATAGAACTCTACAATTCAATCCTACTCATCCTGGCTTCACACAAATACCACACTGAGCCAGCTAGGGATTTCCACCCATGAACCAGCATGCTGTCAGATATAAAACCCCATTCCACCATATAGACAGAAAATCCCAGCTGAGGACAGGAACAATGACACTGCAGCTGCTCCTGAAGCTGCTTTACGTCCACACACCACAGCTGCCAGCTCTGCTTGGAGCAAAACACAAGGAAATCAATGCCATTACGTGTGAGGACCAGCACCTACTTCACTGTTGATCACCTCACCAGGCAGTCACCAAACCCATACCCACTTTCCTGACTGAGCAGCCAACAGTAAGACCTCAAAAGTAAAAAAATAACCAAGAATGAACATCTAAGTGTGACCTTGCAACTCTTGGCTCTTTTCACTATCAGTAGAAAAAAGTAAACATTTCTAGAAAACAGTTTGTCTAAAATATTTTGCTTGTCAACCTTTGGGTAAGATCTAATGCAGTCCTCCATAAACAGGCTTCAGCTTTTTGAACTGGATCAAAGGGACTGGGGCATAAGTTTCCAGCTTCTTTCATCCGCCTCTACAGCTCTACAGGAGTTCACATCTGCCCATTTACAGTCCACAAGAAAATCCACAGCTCAGCAACAGGTAAAAGAATCTCAGACAGAGCTGGAGTTTCAGTATACAGTCAAGGTTAACAACAGTGCAGTTGCTAATAGCATACTGTCACTTCTATAGGTAAATCAGTAAACTTCATTGCTTGTATTTCTCAAGTGATTCACAGAATTTCCACTGTGTGCTAAGAAGTTTCACAACCACTTCACCACAAACATTCCCAGTGAATGGGCTCAGCGTGAGACCACAAGCACCCACCCACACCCAGCTCACTTTCCTGCCACCAACAGCTAGCACAAGAGTTACTCATTTCTAACCCCTGCATCACAATCACAGGAACAGGTTTAATAACTTTCTGAATGAGCAAAAACCACGCTAGCCAGCACTGCTTCCTCCAGCAGCAGCGTGCATCCGGTCTGCAGTTGTTTGACCTGTATCGGTGTCAGTTCGGCACAATGGTACTTGACACTATTAATAGGGAAATCTATTTTATTGTTTCGAGCATCACCCTTCATGCAGTAGAAAGACCAACATCGGCAACCTACTTCTGCAGGTGGCATAATGAATATTCCACTGGGTGTATATCTGTAGGCATATACATGAAAATGAATCATAGGATGGCCTGGGTCGAAAAGGACCACAATGACCATCTAGTTTCAATGCCCCACTATGTGCAGTGTCACCAACCACCAGACCAGGCTGCCCAGAGCCACATCCAGCCTTGAATGCCTCCAGGGATGGAGCATCCACAATCTCCTTGGGCAACCTGTTCCAGTGTATCACCATCCTCCATGTGAAAAAATTCCTCCTAATATGTAACCTAAACCTCCCCTGTCTCAATTAAAAACTATTCCCCCTTGTCCTATCAGTATCCACCCTCGTAAACAGCCATCCGCCCTCCTGTTTACCTGATCCCTTCAAGTATTGGAAGGCCACAATGAGGTCTCCCCAGAGCCTTCTCTTCTCCAAGCTAAACAATCCCAGTTCCCTCAACCTTTCTTCATAGTAGAGGTGCTCCAGCCCTCTGAAACGCATGTGGAAGTGAATGTGAATAAAAGTTACACTAGATTTGTACAGCTGATTTCCTACAGGAAAGCATGACGCTCAGAATTTAGAAGGCTTCTTAATGAGATAGCTAAAGGATTTCTTGCCTTGAATTGAAAAAAGATGATGAAAGGCTTGGCTTGTTTCTCTGAGGACTTCATAAAGACAGACCAATTAACCCAGGGCTCCTCAACATGGATTTCAGACATCTAGAAAAGTTTCTATGAATTACATTAACTTTCAATGAAAAACAAGCACACACCACATTTCAGTGCTACACCTCATGACCTAATGAAAGAAATAGAAGCTTCTCCAAAACAAACCAAACAGTTAAAAGCCACCGCATCAATTACACTACGAGGGAGAGGAAAAAAGACAAAGGAGAATTTTCTAATTTTAAAAAGTGATCTGCTGCTACAATCCCCAAAGTGTAGACCTGTTCAGTCATGGAGACAGTCTCCTCATGCCACAACACCACCTTTGTACCCCTGACAAATACCAGATCAGAATGCAAACCTACTTTGATCAAAGAACTTGTCAGCAGCTGTTTAACACAAAACAGGGAAATGGGGAAAGGAGCAGCACCCAGGAGGCAGAGGTAACCCATGGAAGGCATTAAACTCCCAAGCTGATCTTCTGACCAAACTAATTTTGTCTGTGTTGGCTAACACAGAAAAGGCTGCAGACCGAGCAGCATCTCGTAATTTCCACTTCTTTTCTAAAGGGCTCTTCTCAACCATTTAAAACAACAAATATATTTTGTTTATCTAACTTTAAAGGCAAACAAGTGAGTAGCCCTCTGCCTACCACTGCTCAATATCATGCTGCTAAGATTTCACATCCTATGCATTATCAGAAGAATAACTTCAGTGGACCATTTCTAGAGAAGCAGAGGACTTTATTCATAGAAAGAAAAGCTAAAAGGAAGGGACCATTTAAGCCTGCAAATTACGAACTGTTGAGGTGCTTAAACCTCTTTTTCTGCATGAAAACATACCTCAAAAAGAACAAAATCCACCAAAGCACATGAAACAGTGGTTATTACAAGGAACTGCAACCCCAAAGCTGTATTTAATTGTTTCATCTGGAGTAGCTGAAGGAGTTGCAGAAGGGTGTAGCTCACTGCGATTTGAGACATCAGAGGTTTCCTGCTTCTTCCCCCAACTGACCTTTCTGTTCCAGACTGTACTGAGCATTTTTCCTTGCACGTCCTGTCTGTCCTCAATTCTAATGCTCACCAGAGATAATCCATCCTTCTTACAGCTGGCTGAAAGCAATAATCTTGTCTGCTACTATGAGTCTGCAATAACTGCAAACAATTGCTGTACAAAATGTCTGCAACTGACATTAGGAGTAACTCAACACAGAGCAAATGCTTCTACAAGACTCCAAAACACGCCTACATATGAAATAATCAATTTAAAATACTGTGTAGAACAACCTCAATGCAAACACTGCTCCTAAACCACATTTCTAATTTAAAAGCTCTAAGAAGCATAGAAACAAACAGCTGTTACAGAGTCACTGTTATGGTAGGAATTACTACTAAGAAGTTTCTTGGAAATGTTTTCCTGCTTTCCAGGAATTTGAAAAACAAAACATTACTTTAAAAAAAAAATATGATATAATGTATTTTATACAGAGGAAGCTTTTTGGTTACGTTCAAACATTCTTGGTGATAAAGGCATTCCTAGAGACTGAGTGGGAGTAAGACAACAGGAACAAAGCTGCTACCTACCATATATACCAGCCCTTACCAACATTCCAGCTTCCATGCCTGCTCATGCCCCACTCACCTCCCAACTGCTTCCCTCAGCCTAGGAGGTGTACCAGGGATTCCCTGCCTTATCCACCCCATGGCAAAACTGTGACCAGACAGATTCTTCTGCTACCTACAAACAGGACTGCCCCATTTTTGCAGCATGCAGCCACACTTCACAGACCGTCAGAGCTGTTACACCAGTCAATGTTAATACTTCTTCCTCGAAATCTGAGTATTTCACTCTGCTCTCAGCTTTATGGCATACAGGAGACTCCACATACATTACGCTGCTTTAAGTACAAGCACCACATCACTGCACTTATTCTCTGGTCACTTGACTCTTGCTTTACTTTAGACTAGCTTTGACCTCTGCAGCCTTCTACAAGATCTATGCTTTGCTTTAAGCATGGCACAGTGAGGCCAAAAGGCTTTTCAGGCACCACGCTCCACACACTGCTTTCTATAGGGAAAAGCAATAGACTGTCCCATTCGTCAGTTTTCTTTTGACATACCACTGAGTGAACCTTGAGTATTTTAGTCACCCTTGAAGAGATAATTGCTATGTTAAACTAACAAGATCATACCGTAACAGCTGAGTGGAGAACTCCTATTTAATCACAACGGATCAAGTGGAAAAAGAAATGATATCAGTAATCAAATCCAATCTTTAATAGGTAACCAGGGCAGTTCACAGATGAAATTCACTATAGATGACATAATCAGAATGGAATTTTTTTTACCTCCAGGGTTAGGCAGTGAGACAAACATAACAGCAGCTTATTACCAGATGCACAACACAAACCTAAGAACTCTTAAATCTGAAAGGGAAGAATAAAGTAACACAGGCTGTAAGCGCAGCCACGACAGAGGAATAGCAAATCCTAGGCTGCAACAAGTGAGGTTATACTCAGTACAGCAGCCATAGACATAGAAACAAGGGAAAGAATCTGCTTACCCTTGGAAAGCCTCAGGTACACAAGAATCAACAGGGAGATACCCCTGCCTCCACTGCCAGCCCTTAAGTCAGGTTGGGGAAGGGGTGGATCCCGACTCCACCCCTGCTGGTTACTCAGAAGCAATATTGCATGCACCTGAGCTGCCCTGGGTTGGCCCCCCTTTCACATGAGGTGCTCAATCAGTGGTTCAAGCTGTGACTTAGCAATTCCACTACAAACGAGAACAGAAAAACTGAGAAATGAAAGTCTCTCTCAAAATAATCAGAACTTAATAGCACATGCCTATTCAATACATAATTTTGCTCATCTATCCTAAACAGTCACCTCAGGCCTGCAAGGTACAGCCCTCTAGAGATGACTAATATGTAAGCAGAGTTTAAATAATCTTCACCACTCTTCATCACATAAAAGGTGACTGAGAGAAAACAACTTGGAGTCTTTACCCTGCGTCTGGGTGCACACAGAGGTTCCAAGGACTTTGTTCTTCACTGTTCTTCTACACAGAAATGTATTTCAGTTTTACATAATCATACTTTAAATCTCTAGAATTCTGAATTTATTTTAGCAGCACCAATGTGAAAACGCATCACAGATCTATTCCTACAGAAGCTGTGGTATCCCATAACTGCTTCACAAGGCATCAGGTGTAGAGCTTAAGTGGGAAAGAACTTAGTTTTACAAAAGATGCTTTGCTGTCTGTCTGATATACATAACCCTCGTATGTAATTCAGAGCTTTTCAGCATATCGTTCGTTACATGTGGAATAAAATTAAAGACTCTACCCACCTGGGGAAAAAATATATATACATATATATGAAACAAATTACTTAAAGGCTGACTTTCTCTTAAAAAAAAAACAAAAAAACAAAAAAACCCCAAAAACCTACAAAAACCAACCTTGTAAGTTGGATAATAAAAATTAAAAAGTGATATACACAGTTTGCTCAGATGATATATCAGGTCCACCCAGAGGAAACAACTGAGTCAATCCAAAGTAGAGAAATTAGTTTGGTATAATGCCAAACAATTGTTGATTGTCAATTATATAATTGTAGATTATATAAATGCAATAGGAGGTACACATAACTGAAAGCATTTTGATTATTTTTTTATAAGAATCTTTTATCCAGGCAGTGTGTATTTATCCATGACACACACACTGCTCTTATCATCACCTCACTTGTGCATCTCAAAATCCTTTCTATGTACACTCCGTACCCAAGGGAAGACTACATGGGCTGACCTTGCACGATTTGCAATTACAGATACACCTAGAAATAAAAGCATATATTAAAAAAAAAAATGCATTTCATGGCCAACACAAGCAAACATATGAGAAGTTTTTCCAAAAGAAACCTCTACAAAGATGGTAGCTATGCTACCTGTATTATGGGAGCAAAAATACCAGGGCTGGCTCTGCTCGGCCATATCAGGTCTAAGGGCAAACCATCACCAGACTCTCCAAGTCACACTAATGTACCCTGTCAAAAGGGATTATACCAGCACATGAACCTTCAAGTCTCAACCTGATACTTTTGCATTGCTCTGTCCAGAGCTGGAAAATACATCCAATAGTTCAGATCAGAAAGTCTGTTAGCACATTTTGGTTTCATTCTGTCCCACATGCTTGAGAATACTTCCCAACAGTTGGTGTTCAAGACAGGATTAAGCAAGCGCCAGTCTCACCTTGCCATGTTTTGGATACAGCTAGATTTAAGTGCTGGGATTTGCTCCTGAGTTTCTAAGTGTACAGAAGGTCTAACTTTGTGCAAGGTGCCACAGGGAATTGGTAGCAGGCAGACATCTCTGTCCACATCTCGGGGTACACCCCAGCTATAGGAATGCACTGCCCTTCAAAGATCTAGCTATTCTGTTTGAGTATATATCATGCATTCCAGCCCATAGCAGCTTTCAGTCAAATATCTTTGAGGTATTTTCGTAATCTACCTTTGGTACAAAATAAGTCTTAGCAGCATTGACAGATCAAAGCAGATTCAGCAGTTGTCATGAGATACAAATACAAAATAAACCTAAATTAAAAGCATTTACAATCAAACAAAAATATTTAAGGATATTGAAGTTAAACAGTGCCAATCAAGTAGGAAAAAAAAAAAAAGTAACATATCCAAAGTTAGAGAGGAAAAAACAGAGGATATATCTAGCAAAAAAGAAAAACAACAAAACAAAACAAAGCCTTGAACCTGCATCAGCTTGAAACGATCTAAATGAATAATCCTGTTAGATACTGCTCTCTTTGGCAGGATATCATTATCAGGATTGGAGTCAGTAGGTCCAGAACTCAGCAGAGATTCATCTCACAGGATCAGCCCTACTTTAAGGAGATTCCCCACAGCACAGGCTGTGCAGAAAGAGGATCCATTTTATGAAAGCTGACATGAGAGCCACGTGAAACAGTTATTACAAAGGAATGACTACACAGACTTCATACTTCAGGTTGGGAAAAAAAAAAAGCCCACAATGGTGTGGGATGATACATGTCTTTCAAGCCATGACTGCCCATCAAGGGTGAACAGGGAATAATTTTTTCCATAAACTCTCAAAAGAGGAACTAGGATGCGGGAGAAAAAAAAAAAAATAATTGCAGCCATAAAGTGACAGGTTTAAAAACAAATAAAAGGGAATTTTTTGCCTTTTTTTTTTTTTTCTTCCATGCAACTATAAAAGGATGCTGCCGATGCAGTTTACATACATTCAAAAAAAAAAAACAAAAACCCAAAAACACAACAACCCACAACACCACTGCAGGCTATCAAGTACAAAGGCAAAAACAAAGATACCACCCTGTGTTTAGAAGGTCCTTAGCTACGACCCTGCAGGATGGAAGCTAGGAGAATAAGCTGTGGGAATACTTCTTTGACTCGTTCTTGTATTTTTCCCTAGATAAAATGCAGTGAGCCAGAGCAAGTTTCTGATCATCTGGCACAGAGAGAGGGTATATGATCTCTGAGCCAGCAGGAGAGCAAGAGAGGACAATCACCAGAATTCAAGCAAGCCAAGGCACAAGTGATAGTTACTGGACAGAATGGAAGAAAGCTTGAAACCAGTGAAACAAGTTCAGCATCTGCTTTTTCTCTTTCACACCCTACAGCCATTTCACAGCATACTCTCCAAAGAACAGAACAGCTTTTTCTGCCCTACCTTGATTCCCCCAAAATTCCTGTATATCAAAACGGAATGTTACTAATACTCAACCAAAGAAATCCTTGCTATTTTCTTGCACTAATCTCACTCCTCACAGTTGCAGAAAGCATCAGATGCTTAGGATCACCTATGCATTCATCACAATAACCATCACACACACCTCTCAAGAGCAGAAATGCACACATCAGAAGCAGCAAAGTGGAGGGGGAAAACGTCACCATTTGTGCCTGCTTCACAAACCAAAAGCATCAGACATATAAATAACCTGATGAGAGAATACAGAATTTCCTATATATGATACATGCTTGAAACCTAAACAACAGGGCATTGCACTGAGGATAACATTTGCTTCCCTCTCTGTAATTCTCAACATGAAATTATTATATTATTTACACAATACCTACAACTTCTATGTTATGTAAAAAACTGACAGAGTATCTAAAAACAAATACATTACACAGTAAAAAACAAGCGTTCAGAGCTTACAATTTCAGGTTCCAGTTCCCTGCCCTGACACAGACTTCCTGTACTGCTGTGGAACAGTCATTTGATGTCCACAGACTTCAAATAAAATGTGCATAAAATGGAGGCAGCAGTACTTCATTTCCTCAGCAGGATATTGCAAGAATAAACAGAAGATTGTGAAATATCTGCTTACCACTGGACTGGAAGTCACAGAGAAACCTTTAATAGGTAAGAGAAAGAAACATTCTAAGTTACTCAGGTTGCTCTGGAAATAACGCCTCCTATTTATTTCCATGGAAACTACAAAAGATACAAAGAGCAAAATAGGACTGATAGAGCAAATTCTCAGCTAAAAACACTCTTCTTCCACACAGCACCACCATTGGCTGTGCATTTTCAGATGTGATGAACAAATGCCTGAATGCCACATTCCTAGAAATTGGCATCCAGTGGAGGTGACCCACTGTTTCACGGTATTGCACCACCCACTGCCTCACTGTGCTCACATCCATTCTTTTGTCTCTATAAATGTTCAACAAGTGCCCACGAGTGTCAAAAGCTGCAACTGTTTTCACATGGAGGAATTCAATTCCACACCTTTGCTTCATACATGCTTCCACACCTGACGCCATTTTGTCAGACCGTCCCTCTGCTGCCATCTGTCACACAGCAATACAATGTGATGGAATACTGGCAGGAAGGTTCAATCTACTGCCACACTATCATACTATTTACCTCTGACCAACGTCTAGGCCAACACAGCAAAATAGGAGGCATTATTTTCAGAGCAGCCCTCATATTGTCTTTTCCTCTTACAGAAAGAGCACTTCCAGCCTCAGCCACCCAATTTTCTTCCAGGGAAGAAAAACTTTTGCCTGTTCACCCTGTGAACAAAGTTGCTACAACTGTAAGAACATTATAGCACCAGGAGAACATATTCCTATACGTCATTAATGGTATATGAAAGGAAGCCAGCACGCTCTTATTTTTATTAGTAGATTATCAGAGCACAACAATATCACAAGATTTGTTCACAGAAGGTTAAATCAACACCCTACAGTAAACCGACAAAAGACTACTTAAACCCCAAATTCAGCCCTCACGGTGAGCCGGTGACAGCCATCTGTCTACACAGCACAGGGAGATCTTTCTGGACCAGAGTATAAAAAGCACTTCTGCGCCAAGGGCATTTCCTTCGGGGTGTTTTTGGTCTCCCACAAAAAGCCAAAGGAACCTGTAAAACCCGGAGCACCGGTGTAAGCACGCAGCCCCCGCTCAGTGACACGTGTTGATTCAACGCCGCTCGCTGACAGCGCCGTCCCCGTCTTCCCTCGATTTTTAAAGCACGCGGAGCTCAGCCGCTTTGTTAAATCACACTGCGCGGAACAGCCGCGAAGATACGGCAGAGCAGAGAGCGTGCTCGGCTCCGGGTCAGGAACCGGTCAGCACCGCTTCTGACACGCACTGAGGCACACAGGCAAACGCAAAATACAGAACAAGAGCAGTATGTCAGAGATAGTCCACAAATAAACACGTAATAAGCGGCCGGGAGATAACCCGCAAGCGCCGGTCAGGTGGGTGACGAGGACGCACGCCTCCGAAAGCCACTGCCGGGAAGATGAGGTCCCTCAGAAGAGCAGGGCGAGGAGCGGGGCAGGGCCGCCCGCAGCCCCACGGGACGCCGCGCCCCGGCCGAGGAGCGGAAAGTCGCAGCCGAAACAAAGCGCGCCGCTGCTCGGGGCTGGGATTTCAGAAAGGCGCTAACAAAAGGCGCGGCGCGGAGCGCTCCCGACGCTCCATTTCCCTTCGAGATTCACGCGAGCCCGCGTCCTTTCCGCGCCCTCGCCGCTCCGGCAGCGGGGCGAGGGGCCGCTCCCGCGTGGGGCGTCCGCACGAGGCCGCGGGACGAGGCCACGAGGCCGCCCGGGCGCGCTTCCCCACACCTGCCACGGCGGCCGCGCCGTCCCCGCGCCTCCCCTCCGCCCCCCGCCCAGTACCGCGCCCGGCCGCGGGGCGAAGCGCTGCCCGCGGGCCCCCCGCACCTGTCGGGTGGGTGCGCGCTCCGGGAGGGCAGGCGCGGCGGCGGCACTGGCAGCGTCAGACAATGGAGGAGTGAAGGACGGACACATTGACACACGGCGCCGCTGCGGCCGCCCCCTCCGCCCGGCCGTGCCACTGCCGGCTGCTCGCGGGGGGACGGAGCAGAGGGAGCGGGGAGGAAACCCGAAGGAAAGGGCGAAATGCAGAGGAAAGCCGGCCGTTCGGCTTTTATAGCGGGAGCAGAGAGGGACGCTGTCTGTTCTCTCGGCCGCGCCGAGTCGGGACGCGGGCATAGCGGGAAAGCGGGAGCGGCTCCCCCCGCACGGCGGTACGCGTAGTGCGGCCCGGGGACGGAACCCGGCGGGCGGGCGGCGGCGGCCGGGCCGGGGTTTGAGGTGCGGCCGGGCCGTGCCGAGCTCGCCTGGCTGGGCGGCGCCGCCCCGAGCCTGCCCTAAGGGCTGGGGGACCGCCATGGCTCCCCCGCGGAAAGGCGAGTTGAGCCCGGAGGAGAAGGATTTGCTGGGAGTGATCGCTAAAGGTGAGCCCGGCCCGCGCGCCGCCCCGCGCTGCTGCGGGCCTCGGCGGCGCCGTGCGGCTGTTCCCCGCCGGCGGGCGAAGGGCGGGCCGCGTCTCCCTGTGCCCGCCTGCGCGGAGTGGGCTCGGGCCGGGCCCGGCTGTGTGGGGAACCTCGCGTGGTGTGTATGTTGGCGTGACTCGTGTGCATCGGCCTGGCTGATGCGTGCTGAGAAAGCGTCCTTTGAAGATCTGCTTGTCTCTAGCCTCTGGCCTGTCACGCTGGCATACGGGATGTCTCTACAGGCAGAGCCTACTAAGATTAACAGAACTTGCGCTTGGCCGGGGTGTCCTGCAGCTCTTATCACTGACGTAGTTTTATTTTGTGCTTCACACGTGAGTTGCTGTTTCCCCACATCACACTGCCCACATTCTTATTGCTGGGAGGGTTTTTCTCATGTTGGATTTCATGGGCCTGCACAGATAATTTACAGCCCTGTTTGAACATTTGTACTCAGAACGCTATTCTGGAAGTTGTGAGAGCTGTTAGCTGGAGGTAAACTGAAGACACCCGTGTTACATGCGCTTGTGTGTGTAGTTCTGAGCCAGTCTTGTTAACGTGTGCCCCTATGTCAGAGACAAACTGAAGTTCATCACTGACTGTCCTAATATGGTTCAGGATCAACTGATTGACTCACCAATCAATAACCAATTTGAAACCTTAAGTCTTGCAAACGTTCTATCTTACCACATGCTTATAATTAAGGTCATAGAGGAGTTCAGCTTGGAAAGGACATCAGGAGTCTCCTGTCCAATCTCCTGCTAAAAGCTGTCCAGCTGTGAGTCTGCCATAGGTTGCTCAGGGCTGTACGTGATCAGGCCTTGAAAACCTCAAAGGATGGAGACTGCACCATCTCTCTGGGCAACCTCTTCCTCCTGGGCTTATAGTTAAATGTTTTTCCTTGTAGAATCATACAGTTGTTTGAGTTAGATGGAACCCTTAAAGGTTGTCCAGTCCAACTTTCTTGCAATGAACAGAGACACCTACAGCTGTGTAAAATCATAGAATCCTTAGAGTTGAAAGGGACCCTTAAAGGTCTAGACCCTTATGTCTATAAGGAACCTCTCTTTCTTTCAAATTCTGCCTATTGTCTCTTGTCCTCCTATCACACAGCATTAGGAATGGCTCAACTCCAACTTCCAGAGCTAGCCAACCCTGGAACTCTGACATTTGCCAAAGTTGAGTGCCCTGTTTGGAAATCCTCAGGTGATTTTTCATACAGAGCTCTGAATTTGTAAATGCAATTTTGCTTTGTATTATCTGCCCAAAAGTATGCTTTGACAATCATTTCTTGAGGATTTGCTCTAACAAACACCTGTCCTGTTGCTGAAATATTCTTCTTAAAACCACGTCAGGCCCTAAGAAGCTTCTTGTACGTTAAGGAAAAAATTGTTTGAGGGAGCAGGCTAGTTGGCAGTGCCCTCACCTTCAGGCATTGTATTTTGCTGGATTGTCATCGAGGTGACCCAGATTACTGGCTCTTTTCCCTCAAATAATTAATTTTCAGCTAGGAGTAAAACTGAGATTGCAAAAACTCCTGAAAAGTTGCTGAATGATCACCTTCTTGTGATGTAGTGAAGTTAAACGTGAAGCCCTTCATTAAATGAGAGATATCGGGCTTATTTTTATTAAGCAGGCCACTGTTAAAGTAGTTCTACTTTGCTGATCAGAATTGTCTGTCAATTGGCAATAAATTAAATTTCCCAGTTTGAGACTCAGCGTTCCTTAATTTCTATTTGCTTGAATGGCTGATGCATATTGAAGAGACATTGCAGGACTCTTCAGCAATGTCAGCGGGCTTTGACTGAAGTTCTTACATCTTCAGTTGAAAAGGTTTTTGTAGTAGTTTGATTTGTAAAAATCAAACAAGGTACAGCCCATTCTTTTTCCTTGTACAGATTTTTCAGACTTCAATCTACACATGGATTTGTTTTTGTTTCCTGTTTTGAAATGTCAGTGATCAAGTTACATGGTCCTTGTACTCACTTCCTGCCTTTATTCTGTGTTACTGTAAGCAAATTTCATCTACATTAATGGACTTGTGAGGTGGGAAGTTGCAAACCCTGCATTTAAGCACTAAGGGAGATTGAACTTTAAAACATATTTCATTCAGACCAAAAAAGTGAAATGTGATAATTTCCTTCTTTTAGATGTAAGAGATGTAAGGCCTCCAGAAATACAGAATGTGTTAAAATACTCAGTATCATTTTATTCAGTTGTTCTGGTGCAGTTTATGAAGACATACGTCCTGTTCTTGTGTGTGTGTGTAGATCAGTTACTTCAGAAAAATGAATGCTTACTCATAGTGCACTCTTTCAGACTACTCTTTTAAATTGAGACCTTGGCCTTTAAACTTCTAGAACATAATACTGTTCTTTCCTATGCCTCTTCACCAGGTGTGATGAATTTATTGATGCTTAGTTACAAAGGTTTTTATTGTAATCCCAATTATTCCCTAACATTCCCAAATGGGACTGTTCTTTTTCCCCTAATTCTTGATTTCTTATTCTCATCCTCTTTTCTCTCTTCCTCTTTTTAATTAAAGGGAATGTTGAAGAGGCTGGAAGGCTGCTGGGCAGCAAGAATGTCCATGTCAATTGCTTGGATGAGGTATGACACAACTGTGCAAGCGTTGTACTGGCTTTAGCAATTGCAAGACTAGGTCCAAAGGCCTGTCTGGTGTTAAATAACTTTGCAATGCAGACTCTTGGAAGTTAAAATTCCTCTGAAGTTTCCAGCCTGCAGCTGAATAATGAACCTTTGAAGAGCTCTAAGCTTTTTCTAAAGGAAGTTTAATGTTACTTTGTGTAGTGCATGCTGTGTATTTTCTCTAAAGTTACTATGTGAGCTTTGGTGTCTATAAGGTAAGTTGAACAACACTGCAGCAAGATAAATGGAGGCATGCCTGGCTTCTTGTCACCCCCTGCCTAACTGTACAACCCATCTGTTTGTGCAACAGCAGGCAGTGTGAATAAAGAGTTGCTGTCCTTATTTTTTACCCATCTCTCGTTTGCACCTCATCTTTGCAGAACCATAAACAGAAAGAGCAAGCAGCTAGGTCAGAAGTGGAAAACGCTGTCTTTTGCAGAGACAGAGGTGATAGTTTGTATAAAAGACATAATTCTAAAGTGTGACACAAAGATGGGAGGAAATTCTTGAAGAAAAGTCTCTTGTGGCAGATTCATGTCTATTTCCTCTTTGTTCTTTTTACAGGGTTGTTCTAAAGCATACAACATGACTGATGTATAATCAAGATGTTATAATCACAATATAGTCAAGAGAATCAGGCAAAGTAAACAATGATCACAAAAGAGAATAAGTGGAAGAGCTTACCCCTCAGCTGAGCTCACCAGAAGACACCAAGAGAGGTGATCTCCAGAAGAGATCCTTCCCCTCTGGTAGCCAGCTCTTAAATAGGTCTAGGAGGGATGGAGCCTGGCTCCACCCCTTCCGGCAGCACAGGTGAATTGCCTTCAGCTGTGCTCCTCTGGCTGACTTATGAATCGCCTCAGGTGATCAATCAGAGGTTCAGGCCGTGACTCAGCAGTTCCCATACAACTGAAAAATGTAACATGAAAGCAGAAATGTAATTGTCCTGTATGCATGTTGGATCCCTGAATAGTTTATTAAATTTAAATGTCCAATGGCTTGTGTCTGTTCTTGATTAGGTACTTCGTATCATTTTGTGCTTTTCCTGACCTTACCACTTCATAAGATCACCAGTGAGTTTAGGCTAGAAAAGACCTCAGAGCTTAATCTCATTGTCTCTTGCCTTCCCACCACTGTAAGTGAACACTCAGGCTGCTTTTAGGTCCCCATAAAGCCATCTGCTCTCCAGCTGACCTAACCCAATTCTTTCAGCCTCTCTTCACAAATGCTCCAGCCCCCAACCTGGGAGCTCCTACCATGTCTAGGTGGTAACTCTGCTGCACTCGCTGCAGTTATCCCTGCCTTTGTTGTAGTGCAGGGCCAGAAACTACAAAAAATATTCAGGATGGAGCCTCATGAGTGCTGAGGGAAATGATCTCTTCATTACAATGATTACCAGTATCATATATTGGTTATGTTCCTGGGATGCTATTAGCATTTTCTGTACTAGTGACAGATCCATTTTCTGATTGTTTTTAAATACAGTTTACAAATAAAATTTTAAATGTTTATGAATTTCAAAAGCTTCTGACAAACTAATCATGCTCAGATTTACAGTAAATTTTAGGAATCCAAGATAAATATGTTTGTAAATGTGTTTTTAATTTATGAATTTACACAGCGTTTATTTTTGTGCAGTAGCTGAAGTAGTGCACCCATGATGCATTATTAGTGCAACATGTAGGATTACTGCTGAGAGGATATGGTTTATTAATAGGCACCACAGCTGAGTTATGCCTCAGGATATTGTTAAAGAAGAAACAGTATGTGCCTGGGGTATATTTAAACAGCTCAAGCCATGGACTTCCTTCAGTCTCCTTCCTCCCTGCCTCCCCAGCAGTGATAAATGTAATGATGCATGTTCAGATTTATTTAGGATTTTCAATCCAGCAGTTGTCTCATGTCAGCTTTAAATTTTTTTCTGTTACAAATTGTTTTGCCTGTAATGTGTTATTCTAGTAACTGTACATAAATAGTGTACGAAATACCAACTGAACATTAGCTTTGTTATCCAAGGTTGCCACAACTGGAGACTGCTCTGAATGCATCGGTCTTGTTTGCTTCCTCCACTGCCCTCACTGTTATCCTGAACTTCACATTATTACTGTATTACTGCTGTTATTTTTTATTCAATTTTATTAATTTAATAAGTGAGGAATTGGAGCCTTGACAATCAAATGCTTAGATACTGAAAGGAAAGCATAATTTAGTTGGGAGCTAGGAATTCATTTCCTTCCTCACAGTTCTTTTTTACATGAGATAGTCCACAGAATGAGCAATTTTGTTTGCATTTACAGCAAACATGCAAACACAATTTATTAATTTCATGCTCATAACTCACTCTTTGATTTAAAAAATATGTATTAATACATAAGACAGTGTCCTGTTAACTTCTGGTTTGAATGTTTCTAGCTTTGTATTCCAACTGCTTAGGTCTACTTTCTTTTAGATTAAAATTACTGGCAGTCACCAGTCTTTTCTCTATGCATCTTTAGACAAGGGCCAAATCAGATTTCAGTGCCTTTAGTCTGATTTCAGTACGTTTAGTACACTGACTTTCAAAGTGTCATACCTAAAGTTATGCATCCTCCAGTAATTGAGCTCTCCCTGTTTTCAGAGGGGTTTGACCTGAAAAGGCTTCACGCTTTTTCCTTGTTGAAATAATGTTAAGGTTGTTCAGAATCGTAATACAGAGTATGCCAGTGACGTTGGCAGCATTACTTTTTTTTTTCTAGTTTGATAATACTGCTGTTCTTCCTACAATGTAACACGTGTCTTTTACAAACACTCTGCATCTCTGTGCTAGCTACAGAACTGAATGATTTATTGGAATTGCAAAGGCAGCTTGCCTGCTAGTGTATTCTCTCCTATTAGTTATATTCAGTGCAGGGTTTTGCAGTCACTCTGTCTTGCTACTCCAGTGTGAATTTCCATATTAGCAGAAAAATTTTCAAATACATGGTCAGGAGAAAAAGTTGTGTCTTCTGATCTTTTTATGTAGTACTTCAAAATTCACAAACTGAACAAAATTCAATATGTATTAAGCATTCTGTGATTTTAATGTAGGACTTTGACTAGCATAGAATTTCTCATTACTACTGTTAAACAGTCAGAAATATAATGTGTTACACATGTGAAACCAACAACTCAGCAGGATGGCTAAGGAGGAGGAGGAAGAGTGTAACTATGAGAGGTATCTGCACTCAGTGAACAGTATTTCATGTTAGAATTAGTTTGTACTTAGCTGTAGATAGAATGATTCATTCATATATCTATTGACTGCTTTCCAGATCCAGCTTGTAGCATATTTAAGTGGATAAGGATGATCTTACTCAAAAGCTTTAAGGCTGGAAATTCTAAAGGCTTTCACTGAATGAAAGTTCCAGTCATATACTTGCCAAAACCAGGACACAGGACAAGCAGCTTTTCGTACTACTTCTGTTAAGTCAGAGGCATTTTTACAATTTAATTCAAGTATCTAGCTGAACTGGGTTGCGCCAAACTGGCCTCTACAAAGTTTCTGTTTGTAATGTATTATGCACAGTAAGATAGAATGCTTTTCTTTCTATTACAGGACCACAAATGAAACCTAACAAAACCAGTCACAGATTTGTTTCATGAATGCCTCTCGCTTCTCTAATAGCAGTTTGTATTGCAGCGTGTGAAAATATTTCAGATTACTAAAATAAAGTGCTGCAAGAATTGTTTTTAATGTTTTCATTTAGAGCAGGGAGTAATGAAATTATACTGAAAATTGTTGTCATAATTTTAACTTGCTTGATTTCTCTCACCTCTAGGATTTATTTTTTATTTTTTATTTTTTTGGAAATGCTAATTAAAAATCTAACTTTAGGTTTTGTTCTACAGAAATAAAAATACATTAAGGCTCAAACTGACTATTTCAGAACATCACATCACCCTGCATTTATGGAGCTGTGGTAATGGTGTATATGAGTGTAGCTGTGCACGTTACCCTGACCTGCAAGAACAGGGAAGAAAATGTCAGTTTGATTTCTTTATGGGACAGACCAAATCACACGTCTGTGTGTTCAGTGCTGGAGAATGTTTTTAGGCAGTTACTGTGTCTTGGCTGATAACTTACATCCTGACTTTGCATTAAGTGAAAATAAACTGCACATTGGAAAAAAAAGTTTATCAAAGTTGAAGAACGTGAATGTAATTCAGTTTTCTCAGAAAGAGCTCAAGAAGATGCTCCCTGCTCTTTGAGAGTAAGTCTGTATCAACCATTCTTCCCTGTCTGGAAAATTTCCCCTAGGACTTGCCTACCTTTGCATTGGTAATTACATGATAACTCATGGCCTTCCCTGCTCAACCTAATCATTTTTGCTCTGGTGTGGTTTATCAAAAGGCAAGAATTGAGGCTGTGTGGTTGTTAAGGTCTAGTTAGAGCTAGGCACAGCTTTATAAAAGGCATTTAGGGCTCTGGCTGATGTAGGACTGCAAACACGGTGCCACCAGAAAGATAAGTGGGAGTCAGGACAGTACAGTTACCAACAACATGACTAACCAAGGTGCGTTTTAGAAACCACAAATCTTTCTAATGGCAAAAACAATAAGACCCTATTCCTAATTTTACTTATCATTTAATGCAGGAGGAAAAGTAACAGCTTAGGGGCGTGACAGATTTTCTAAAACAGGCTTCTACTGCTATGACAAGCACTAGTTGTCTATGATGCTCATGTCTTACAAAGAAGACTAATGTTTAATTTGTGGGAAATGGTTTTCATTTTTTTAAGACTTGTCTGTTTTCACACATATAACAGTATCATCAGAAAACAGTGACACTATGGAAAGTGGAAATAATGCTGCATGTTAGTAACCCCATTTCTTCATCGACATTGTGTGACCTTTTTTGTTCTTACTCCCTAAAGGTACACGTGCTTTGGCAGGAACTTTCAGTATGTGTGAGCAAGTGAAAATTATCAATGGCATGAGAAACAAGAGATACAACTAATTCTTTTTGCATGCTTCTTCCTTCCTCTCTCTAGCATGGCATGACTCCTCTAATGCACGCGGCCTACAAAGGGAAAGTAGACATGTGCAGGTTGCTCTTGCGACATGGAGCTGATGTTAACTGCAATGAACACGAACATGGATACACTGCCTTGATGTTTGCTGGGCTTTCAGGTAACGTAGTACAGAATTTATCTCACTGAATTTTGAGACATTGGTGTATACAGTTTGACTTAATAAGTTGAAGGAATGCATTGGCACCTTGGTTTGATTAAGGCTTACGTGGCTCATGTTAGCGTGTTGAGAATCATCAGGACAGTGCAATAGAGGAGTTGCTGTTTTTTTCATACAAAATTTTTCTCTGTTCAGCTTTTTGAGGCCTATGGCATATCTGCACTTAGTTCTGTTCGGTCACATGTCTAAATTCACTCTGTAACCATTTTAGTGTACAGTAGGATACATTGTTTAATTATATTCTATTATACTGGAAAGGATACTGCACCATACTGCCTTCTTTAGGACTTTGTGTCAGTAGCTTTTAGTGATACATGAAGCTTATCCAATCAATCCAATATTTTTTCAAACGTTGTCTCTCTTCTACATTATTTTTGCAACTATGTTGTGAGATCATGCAAATTTATTTGTTTTAAAAATGTGTTTTTTTTACTTTTTTTTTTTTTTTCTATTTCTCATCCTTTTTTTTTTTCTTCTTTTTTATTTATTTTTTTCTTTTTTCTTTTTTCATGAGAGAGCTTATAGTAATATATATCTTCTCCCAGTTCAGGTGGAGCTTTGCAATATTCCTCTTGCCTTTCTCGTGTTCCTGATGCAAAGAGCAATAATTTTCTCAAGTGAGGAAAAGGCATTACGTAAAGACAATGTTTATTCCAGAATAAGAGTTAGAATTGGAAATGCTGTATTACTTTAAGTATCTTTTCTAATAGGCCACTTACTTCCGTAGAACCTCCTGTTTGGGAAGATGTAACATTTGTTATCAGGTAGAGTTTAAACTCTGCTTTCTTTCATTGTAAATTCAGAAGAAAAGAAAAAAAAGGCTTTGATGCCTTAAGTGGCTCACAAAGCTGCTCAAACTTTGGTAAAAAGATTTCAGCATTTTGTGGCATTGAGCAATATCCAAAGTGCAGCAAGTAAATAGGAACAAACTGTGAGAGGCTGTTAAATGCCTGCAGCTTTATTGAAATTGCAGGATTTTTACCATTTTCTCCCAGCTGTGATTTTAATCTGCCATCCTGGGTTTTAATGCTTCTTAATGTTGACTTTAAGATCTGTTACCTGTGAGTGCAAAAGGTACATGAGCACTATTGACACAAAGCCTTTCTTTTAAAACCAGAAATATTAATTTTTGTCTACCAGCCCCTTCTTTTTTTATATTCAAATTTTCTTTTCAGTTAGCATGTGCACAGCAACTGTTAAAGCAAAAATAACTTTGAAAAGAGAACCAGCACAAGTGGTGACAAGTGTCCTAAATAGCCTCTAAGGGCACCAATTATGTCATATAATCTTCCCATCAAATTTTAGCTTCATTTTATTTGGTATTTAGCCCAGTCTGAACACCCAGTTCCTGCTGAGGAGAAAGGAACAATCTGTTCCCTTCTCGAAGCTCCTGCTACATAACAGTACTGAGTTTTTTATTCTTAGAATAGCAAACGTTTAGCTGAACTGTCAAACGAGATTAGTAGAATTTGCTTCTGTACTGCCATCCAGGGGGACCAATTGTTAGTGGAATTGTATGTGTGTGACTCCCATAAGCTCTGCAGGGAGCTGAATGTGTATTACAGAGGGCAGAGTTTTACCCTGCGTGAATTTAGTTTCTACTTTGATGTAACCCTGTGGGACTGTAAAGAGGGCGGCAGCAATGTGCATTTCTCTTAGTTAATTCTTAATGTACTTAAAATTATTATTTTTCCTCACTGTTACACATATTAGGTCTTAGTAAAAGTTTGATTTTGCTCTGACATGAAGAAATACAAGTTCTGGTTTGTCTTGCCTAATTCTCCATATCCTCCCCCCCAAATACAGGAAACAAAGAAATCACCTGGATGATGTTAGAGGCTGGAGCTGAGACTGATGTTGTCAATTCTGTGGGAAGGACAGCAGCTCAGATGGCTGCTTTTGTGGGTAAGCTCAAAGTGTGGCATCATTTCCTAAATCCTTAAAGTAAAATGTCAGATTTTGGTGCTTTTTATTGGAGAAATATTGTTTAATGACCTGTTTTGAACTAACACCATTATTCATCATTTTCTTTTTCACATCTCATCCCCTTACCAGAGTCAGTTTGTGTTTTATAAATACCCAAGTGATGGTATCGATAAGAACAAATGCTGCTGTTCTCCAAGTGTGCAAATGTATGCAATGTCATCACTTTTCAAACAGAGGAAACTGGTCACATTTATGGTTAGTCACCTCCTGCTCTTTTCCCTCTGCATGTGTGAGGGAGAAATCTCAGGATCTGTTTGGCACTGATTGATCAAAACTTGGTTGCAATAAAGAAAGTGTTGTCACTGCAGCGTGCTAAGTGATCCGGGGCAAAACATGCAGCCAGGCTTCTTTCTGTTGTTGTGGCTCACTTTTCTTTTTTTCTAAACTCCTTTTTAGTTCTTTACCAACGTTGGCACAGTGCTGGAGATTCCTGGCTTAATATTCCCAAATATAACCCAAATGTAGTACTTCTTATTTATTTCCAGCAAAGTTGTGTGATAAAATATAACCTGAAAAAGCAGTGTCTTTTTCAAAAATCAACTATTGCTTTCCAGATGACCTCCCCAGCAACTAAAAATGAACATCTATTTTCATTTGAACCCAGCCTTCTCATGTTCTTTAAACATCTGAGAACTCTCTCAGAAGTCCGTTAGTTGTTCCAGAAGAAGCTTACCTTGACATTTCCGTTTACATCCTGTAACAGTGAGTTATTGGGGTTTAAATTTAGATCATATCTGCTTTTATTCCTTTTTGGAGAAAAAGATTGCCAGTACTCGCAGCAAATCCTTAGCTATGTACTTAATGTGCTGTAGAAGTCCACTTCTATGCTTGGAATTTGGAGAATGGATATTGTTTTTGAATGTGTTGTTGAACTGGTGAATGGGTAATGATGACTCCAACATAATTTTTGAGAATTCTTTAAAAACTCATTGATCACCTCTGTAAGTATTTCCACACATACTGAGGTAGGCTGAGCATTGGAGTCCATTCTCTTTTATTCTCCGTCCAGTCAACTTTAAGTCATCTGTCTTTGTGTGGGAAGTGAGGATGTTCCCCCATCATTTGTTTGACACTGTGCTCTGTTACCTTAGGACATCTCGTCTAAAACACTTAAGGATTTTAAATGCTGGAATTTGGTTGGTTGTCTTCTGCTGCTGATAAAGGGAGTTAGTGCCAAGATAAATCAGTCAGTTTAAAGAATGTGGCCCTGAAGTACAGAAACTAAATGCTATTTTCTTTCAGCCTAGTAATCCATCATTTTGTCAGATGCAGAAAACAAGAAGAGGATGTAACTTTTCTCATCCTATTTCATCACAGTCCTTTTTTTCTGTTTTTTTTTTTCTAGGACATTTTCCACATGTTCTGTTCTTCTGGTTAATACACTGCTCTCTGTCTGAAATGTATCAGAAGTCACAATACAATTTTTTCAGACTACAAAGTGGACAAAGCTCTTGAGAAATTTTAACACCTGTGAGATGCTATTAGGATAGTTGTACCTCAGAGTCAAAATACTGACTTCTCTTATGGCTTGATTCTGAATACAGTGAATGACTTTGATAAACACTTACTTTAATTCTGGCTTAACAGGGAGAAAAAGGGATGGAATTCTAAAATGAAATGTCATTAAATTGTTTCCTTCCAGAATCCAAAAAGTCACACACCTTACAGAAGAAAAACAAGAGTTGCTTCTTACCAGTGCAAATCATGTGATGCTTAGCTTCCTTGTGTGTAAAGCTCACCTGTGTTGCTTATATTAGCTTGTGTCTCAGATCTTGTTTTTCTCTCATTCATGTTATGGTTACATGATTATTTTTTTTCCTTATGTACTTTTAGGTCAGCATGACTGTGTGACCATCATCAACAACTTCTTTCCACGTGAAAGGCTGGACTACTATACTAAACCACAAGGCTTGGATAAAGAACCAAAACTGCCAGTAAAGTTAGCTGGGCCGCTCCATAAAATTATTACTACCACAAATATGCATCCTGTTAAGGTAGAGTGATATGTAAATTGAACGTGTTTGTTGGCATGGGAACTGGTTTCATTTTTATGCCAAAAGGCACTCAGTTCTCCAGTGAGTCCAGTTAAGATGAAAAGCATTATCCTGTAACTCAGATACTTCTGAGAATGACGTAGAATCAGGCCTAATGTCTAGACATGATTCAAAAGTGAAGCAATTTCAGTGTTCGTATAGGTCAGAATTCCAAAATAATGCAATTAATCAGAGAGATTATTTCTAACATAGAAAAGCATAAATTGTGTGCTTTTCTGGATTTATTTTTTCCTAGCCTTACTTGAAATGGAAACAAGACAATTCCCTACCTTGACAAGTTGTCAGTGTTCTCTCCATGCTTGTCCCAGCATGCATCTTTCTACCTTAATCACTGTTTCACCATAGTAACAGCTGTTGCTGTTTCTGGCAGTATGTGCAAGAAGTGTTTATTTTTATTTCCAAGTATATTTGCTGCTAAAATTTTTTTTTTTTTTTTTTTAGGATTTTTCCTCCTGTGTAGTTCAGAGAAATTAATACACCTAATTTCAAAGACAAGCTCCTTGGGCTTGCTGTCCAAAGTTGGGAATTTGTCAGTGGTTGCCAACCAAGTATCTGCAGCATGTACGAACTGGCAGCTAATTTAGTGGGTGTATGGGCTCTTTTGAAAATGGTTAGCTCAGTGTGTTATCAGTCTACCTAAAGCATTCCAAGTATATGTGAGGTTGGTGTGTTCTTTGAAGTCACTTAAATTATGCAGATCCAGTTTATTCAGGTTTTCAAAAAGGAAATAGATTTTAGGACAGTGTATTGTAGTTTCTCTAAATGTTTCTTCTAAAATGCTTTTAATTCTCCAGGTATCTCTATTTCTTAGATATATATTTTAATACCAGTCTTAATTTTGAGCGTTTCATGCATAGGAACTACAAATACTAAATAATGACACTCAAAAAAGAAGGGGAAGACAGCATAAGACTGCAGTACAGAAATAGTAAAAACTCCACTGAAATTTAGGTACAAAGATTTATCTAACAAGTTTAAAAATACTAGCTCTGAATTGGATTACATTTTTTCTCATAGATTGTGTTGCTGGTAAAAGAGAACCCTCTATTGGCCGAAGTAGAAGCACTGCAGAAATGTTACAGGGTTTTGGATCTAATTTGTGAGAAGTGCATGAAGCAGAAAGATATGAATGAAGTACTTGCTATGAAAATGCACTACATCAGTTGCATCTTCCAGAAATGCATCACGTTCTTAAAAGAGCGAGAGGATAAACTAGATGGATTTATCAAAAGGTATGTATTTCTGCAGAAAGGTCTATGTATGAACTAACTTTACAGATAGCAGAAAAAGGCCACTGGAATAATCGTAGTAGTTGGACTGTCTCTAGTAAAAGCTCTGCCAAGTAGATTTTGAAATAATCCCAATAGCAGTCACTTCAGGGTTGCACTGACTCTTTTTTTTCCAGTGGTATTGTCGTCTCCTGGGGTACGAAGGAAACAATCCTTGGGTTTCAGCTCTGTGCTAAAACTGGCTAGAACTTGGCAATCCCACATACACTGTGAGGTAACAGAGAATTCCATGGTGGAAAAAAAGAGGGAGTGATAGACTTGGAAAAAAGTATTTCTGAGTCCAGTATGGATCATCTGGGAACACTTCTTTTGCCGTCTTGCTCTCTAGCAGTGAGACAGTGAGATTTCTCTTCAAAACACTTAAGCAAGTGAGAACTGCAAAATCCCACTGGCTTTAGATGACACTTGGGTTCTTAAATCATGTAGGCTGAACAGAATGCAGTCAGAGTTACAAAACTAGCTGCCTGATCTTAAAGTAAGTGGCCTGACCTGTAGAGAGGTCATATCAGAGCCCAGTGGGTCTTTAGGTGATACTGAAAATAAATCATAAATCAGTTTTCATATACTGAAATCAAGTTGTTCATCACTGAACCGCAGGAGCCAACCAAATAAATATAGAAGCATCAGGACGATAGCTTGTTACTAAATGTAAATAAAGCAGAATTTTTATTTTAAAGTATTGCTGTCTATTCTTTACTGTTTACTTTCACAATGTGCATTTTTAAATACAGCAAAGAGCTTGGTTACTTGTCCACCTATAGCTGGTTCTCTTTCACTGGTAATGGGAATCTGTAAGCAGGCTTTTCAGAGCGTACTTTTAGCTAAATGTGGGATAGGACAGAGTGAGGAGGGCAGAGTACTGGATGCTGTGTGTTTGTCCTTGTCCCTGAGCAGTTACTGTGTGATTTCTTATTCTACTTTGAATTTTTTAAAAAATTTAGTCTCTTGAAAGGGAGAGATAAAGATGGTTTCCCTGTATATCAAGAGAAGCTAATTCGAGAAAGTATCCGAAAATTTCCTTACTGTGAAGCTACATTGCTCCAGCAGCTCGTGAGGAGTATTGCTCCTGTTGAACTGGTAAGTTTTTTCTATCAAGATAATATTTTCTAACAATTTGCATAGTAAATTCAGCTTAAAATAAGCTTTCTTACTTTCTCTCAGGTTCTTCAGTGTCTTATATTAAGCAAAGGCTTTGGATGTCCCCGAACTTTCTGATAAGCTGGAATTTTATTTTACGTGTTGCAGGAAAATTCTCTAATACCGAATGCTTAAATGCCTGAGCTGAGTCATTTCCTAATTTAATACATTGATTATTTATAGTGTATATGAAGAAAGTGGTAATACATGGTAGTAGAGGAACGTTCTGTGAAGCTCCCTTTATCAGAGGGAGAGACAAGAGAATGCCATCTTCTGTACAGTGTGTATCTGAATTAGGAGATCCTAATTACAAGTAAAATAGCTAACTTCAGCTTTTCATCTTTGCCAACTCACTCTTCAATAGCTTTCATTAGTTTATAATAAATCTTACGCAAGAAGTTTTGTTCCATTTTTTTTTTTAACATATGTTCTCTCTGGTCTCTGAGAGCAAGATATTGTATGTCCTAACACTTGGAAAAACGCAGAGTTTTGTCTCATACTTGGATTATGCTGAGTGAGTTAAAAATAGCCTCCATCTTAAGTGGCTCCAGTGAATGAAAATGTCCTGAGGCTTAATGCAATCCCTCCTGTTTGTCTAAGCCAGAAAAATAAACACAGTGTGAAAACAGACTTTCATGATGCATTAAGAGTTGCTTTAGAGTAAACGCTTTCCTTCCTGTTTCTTCTTAGAAGAGCTTGCAGTCTTTTCTGCTTTCTTCCTTTAGTTAAACTGTATTTCTGTCCATTATGCTAGAAAGGAGATGCAATAAAGATTGAATTTCCTGGAACCCTTGACCTTCAGCACATACAATTACTTGGATTCAGTCTGGGCATCTCAGAGTTGCTGCAGTCATTATAGCCCTGCATGTTTCTGCTGGTCTAACTGTTTAAGGATTTATTTAGAGACAAGGCAACCTGACATTTTCTTCCTTTGTTGTTTACATCAAAATAATCCGTAGTTTATGTTTACCAGTAAAATATAGTAAATCTTATTGCTCCTGTTGTATGGGAAGGATACTGTAAATAATATCTAAATAATAATAGGCAAATAATTGTCTTGAAAATTCCAAGTTCTGACCATTTGGTCTGTATTCTGAGTACTCTGAGTACAACAGTGTATCAGTGCTAAATAAAAAACCTTTTTTTTTTTTTAACTGTGTGCCAACACAGAGACTAATTTGCAAAAACCTGCTGCGTAGGATCTACAAGTTGGTGACTTTGAAAAGACCACTGAGTTCTTGAATGGGATTGAATATTCATTATAGCATTAATTATAGCATTAAGAACAGGTCGTTAATTCACTCAACAGACACATTACAGTGACATTCAAATACAACAACAAAAGGCTGTGGGATATTCCCATAGCAGAATGGCACAAAGAACAGAAGCACAACAGTGAGAGTTAAAAGTGAGAGGTGAAATAAATGTGCATGTTTCAGGTGTTATTTCAGATGAAAATGAGGGAAGTAAAGTTATCAGTAATGTTTGCTAACCTCAGAAGGTACAAAGCTTCTGAGCTTTATTTCCATGTTTTAATGTGACTAAATGCTTAATTTGGAGATCCAGGCTTATAACTTACGCAATTATCTTCAGGACTTGACAGAGCATTAAAAGTAGAGACTGTTCTCTTCACTGAATGGAAATCTACTGCCTAAATGCAGTGACATGAGTGGGGAATATTTACACTTTAAATTATCTAGTTTGTCTGTCCAGGAAAATAACAGGTTTTGGATATACAGACTTAGACAGGCACTTTGCATCGTATTATATTTGTTGCATTTAAATTTCTGTCTGTTGTACCTGAAAGCAGCAGTTAGTGTATCATTTAGCTGTTACTTGGGACTATCCATTAAATGAATCACCGCTTACATCTTAGGTAGTGCTGCTGTTAGTCCTGCAATAATGACACATTCTTCCAAAATCATTTTCTTAAATGTCAGTATTCGTTCAGTTAATGAAGGGGTAAATTCTTTATAAAGGACTTTGCAGCTAATCCCACAATATGCAGTTATTAAAAATCGCCAGTATCTTCGCCTTCACATTTTAGTTTCATTGCTCTGTGCTCATGGTTTTGATTCAGAACAAAGCTACAGACTGTGGAGACATTCTGTGCAGCCACTGATTCTTCAAAATGTAAGCACGTGTTCACAAGCTGAGTGCTAGTTACCTTCAAATAAGACTCATTTTATAAATAAAAAAAATGAAATTTTTTTCTTCCTTTCTACAGGAGCTAAGCTCTAAGTTCACTTTGTATACAAAATGTATATAAATGTGTACTTGCAAAGCTGTGCACGTTACTTGAAGTTGTATGTTGTAGTTTCATATTGTGCTCTACAGCACCTTGAGTGAGAGCACAGCTGGCTACATGGAAGCTTGAATTGCTTTTTGTTGTTTCTCTCTTGTTGTTCCTCTTTGCGATAGTGCTGCTTTTTTACCTGAAACATACTGTACAATTGTGGTATTTCCTGTGTTTTACAAAATTATTCTCTTTACCCCTTCTTGTCTTTCAGGGTTCTGACCCTACAGCTTTTTCTGTACTTACACAAGCTATCACTGGCCAAGTGGGTTTTGTGGATGCTGAATTCTGTACCACATGTGGGGAAAAGGGAGCAGACAAAAGATGTTCAGTGTGTAAGATGGTAAGGAGCCATAAATTGTTTAATGGATCACAAACATTATTGGCATTGAGATGATGAGGATTTTGAATGTTTGACTACTTACTGTGTAGATTTATGAGGAATTTCACACATGCCTACGCTGAAAATGTGCATGTCACCTACTTCTAGGAGAGATGGCTGCAGTTCACAAGTGGGAGTACTTGCATTTCCAAGTGTGTATGTTTAAGGATGAAGAAAGAATAAAATTTCTGTATGTTCAGAGTTAAGCAAAACAAACTGTTCTTCTATAGTTTTATATAGGTTGGAATCCCTGTATGACTTGACAAATGGCTTACAAATGTCATTAAGTAGTATACATAGAGATTTAACTTGCTGCACTAAAAATTTAGGAGTAGTGTACATTTTTCTAGTACATCATGACAAATTGATGGCTGTGGTAACTTTCAGGTGATGTACTGTGACCAGAACTGCCAGAAAATACACTGGTTTACCCACAAAAAAGTCTGCAAGACCTTGAAGGAAATTCATGAGAAACAAGAACTAGAAGCTGCCAAAGAGAAAAGGAAACAAGAAAAAAAGCAAAAGAAAGGTTAGAATTTTTAGTTTCCTTGCTGTCACTAACGTAGCACGAACTGTATCAAAAGGAACAACAGTAACAAGCCTTAAAATCTGTAACAGTTGAAATATTTTTGTTGCCACATAACAACATACTTGCATTCGCTGGAATTCTACTCTTTCATTTTGGAGGTGCTGAATTACACTGCACTGTTTCAAAATCCAAATTTTTAATCAAAGTAATGTGTAAGTTTCACGTTAATCAATTTTGTTGGAGATATTAGGACAAATTGGATAATGTGACAGCAGATTTTTCCTTCCAGCTGTGAAGGCTAATGGAAAGATTAATTCTCCCTTAATAGTTTCTTCTTCAGAATCACAGTATAAAGTTAACTGTGTTGTGTATTTTGAAGGATGGGTGTTAAGGAAGTCTGCGCTAAGGAGGTTGTTAGCTCCATAGCCAATTGGGACCATGGTAGGTTTTGGCAGGGCTGTGGCTGGTTATGATAGTGTTTACAGCTGGCTACCAGTCATAAGAGAAAATAAGAAACCAAAATTAATAATTTCTGAAGGTTTATTTGGCTTTTAACAAAGCCTCTTTCCTTCCAGAATTGCTACAACCCAACCCTACTTAGCAGAATCAGAGCAAAAAGTCATTTAACACTTTTTTTTTTTCTAAAAAAAGTTATTTGAGAAATGAAGTTGCAATTGCTGATTCTTTTCTGTATAGTCAGGTTAGAAAATGTGGGATGACTCATTTAAGCTAAAGTTCATTGTGGTCAACTGTTAATTAGCAAAGAATTTCTTCAGTATGTTATAAGTACTTCTTACGTAATCACATAAATAGCTTTTTTTTTTTTTCCTTACAGAACACCTGTATTCTACATTTAAGTAGCCTGCAGCCATTCTTTGAAAGGCTAACCATACTGTCAGTAAAGCATATTTGAATTGGAAGTTGAAATAGAGTCCTACTCTGCTCCTTTATGTATTAAAAGGAACTGTGGTGAAATTGTGGAGAAATTAATGAGAGCTTTGTGTAGGGTTAGTTTCAAAATAATCTTATGGAAGCTTAAGCAGAACTCTCACGTCTTCGGACTTTTTTGTTGAAGCTTGCTGAAGCCAATCACTTCTGTAACTGATGCAGTTTCTTAGCGTTTATTATTCTTCCAGAGGAAAAAATGGTTTACTTGCCAATGAGTTCCATGTTTACTGGTGATGAGTTTTCTCTTTTGTCTAGATGAAGCACAACCAGAAGAGGCTGGTTCTACAAGCGAAGAACAGTCAGCTCCCAGCCCAGATGCTACCAAAGAAGCAGATCCAAATCCATGGATCCAGACTGCCCAGACAGAAGAAACTGAACTTACCAAAGAGTCAGAAGCACAAGTCCCACGTCCTGACAGCCCGCTGCAAAGTGAGACTGGCTTAGCTGACATTGCTCTTCAAAAAATTCAGGATTCTGAGGAATAGGAAAGCTGGGAAGGGACTGAGTGTTCTGGTAAAATCCCTCTACCCCAGCAGTCATAAAGAAATTTTTATGCTGACCACCTATGAGTTCTTTACAGCATGGCTTTTGCAAGGCTTCCTGTAAATGACAGCATAGCTTCATTCATCTTGAGATGAAATACTGGCTAGTTTGTCTTCAGGTTCTGTTGTAGATTGTAAAAATAGATATTTATTATCTGATGAAAACTAGAGTGACATAGATCCAGCTATATGTATACCAGCTGTAAGCACAGTAAAATCTATGAGCATCTGATCAAACAGCCACTTAAGTTTGGGAGTATTCATGGTTTCAGAACCTGAAAATTATTTTAAATATAATTTTTAAGACTTTTTTTTTTTCCCAAGAGTACACAGAATTACAGCTAAAAGTATTGGGAAGCCAGAACCCCTTTATGAAGCTTTATTTAAAGGAATTCAGTAGCAGTTAAGCTTCTGAAGATACTCATCTGAATTCTCAAATTTTCATGAAATTACTGTAAATACTTTGACTATAAGTGCACAACAGTAGTGTGTGGTGGCAATTTTATTAAGTGATACAGCTGTTTTCTAAGTCTCAGACTGACTGTGAAATGTGTGTGTTTCAAGAGATTGATTTCATTATTTATTTGCTCAAATATATTCCGAGCTTATTAAAGTTTGATGAAGGGAACACCAGTAGGATTTTAACTATTGTGAATGTTACAAGTAATGGTTTCTAAATCTCTGCTTTCTGGTAAAGACGCCTTAGCGCACACTGGGATGTATATGAATGATTTCATAAACATATGAGATGTTTAATATTTTACATGCTGAACCTGATCACAATTAAATGGGACCATTTATAAACTACAATTGGTAAATTGTATCAATGCCATTTATGCTATTGATGTTTCACATTGGCTTTCGACTAAATACTATACTGTAAAAACCAGCATCCCTTAAATGTTATGTTTTCACTCAGTTTTACGTTTTCTCATGAAAGAAGGGAATGTCATGACCTGAAATCCTACTTGCTGCATAAAGATGGTAGAATTTTATATTCTCCAGTTGTTGGATGAACAATATGTTTGGAATACAGCAATATCCTTCAACATAGAGGAATAAATAAGCCACCTTCCACATAGAGGAAAAATGCTATTAATTTTTTACTATTTAATATATTGAACATTTTTGTTTATTATTCTTGAAATTTTAAGAGGATGTATAAATGCAGGGAATGTACCTTTGGTATGATCAAGAGTGTTTTCATTTCAAGGATTAGAAGAATAAAACGTGAATAATAAAGGGAAAGTTTTCAAAGACGAGAGCAGAGTGGCAATTCTGTTTACTGCATCTTTAATGCCTACCAGGACATATGGTGATGTTCCCACTTGAGATCTACGGGCTTCCTGTAGCTCAAGTGTTCAAGTAGAAGGCAGAAAGCAAGAGAGGTGTCTGGAACATAGATATGGAATCATGATACTTGGAGCTGGGAATCAGAAATGCTGCTGGTTCCTAATTCTCTGCATAGCAAGGTCTGACTGGGATATATTTCTCTTCAGTGCTTTTCTGATAGTGCCATTTTTGGGGGACAAACAATTCAGGTTCCCAGAAGTGTCATAAAATCCACCACACAAATTCTGATTTCATTCCACTAGCCAACACCTTTTCTTGGTGAGAAAAGCCTAAGCAACAAGGTAAAGTTTGAAAATTGGAAGTAGTTGTGAAGCACAGGCTACCACCCAGTGGAGACTGTGCTTACATTTGTCCTCATTCTATCTTCAAAAGGCTTCAGAACCATGAACACAGGATGCCATGCTTCTTTTTGCAGTGAATCTCAGAAGAGAGCAAGTGCAATCTAAATGAGGGTCTCAGTGCTTCGCTTCAGCTTTCCTCAGCTGAGATTGTTACATCGTAGACTACCTCTGCGAGAACAGTCAGCTGTAAAAGCACAAAAAAGTTAGGTAAACTAGGGATTGCATACACTTAGTGAATCCTAATGGGTCTTAATTTAGACAGGACTGCGTTAAGAAAAAATGTTAGCCAGAGTTTCGTTTAATCTGGCTTGTCTTGAAACCTACCAAGGTGTTGATCTCCCTCTTAAAACCATGCTGATGAGAATGACTTCAGGGGATTTACAAGATGCGTAAATATAAGCAAGAAAACTAGGAAAGCAGAAATAAAAAAAAAAAAAAGGGAGGAATCTAACTTTGAAAAGGTGAAAGGAATTACAAGGTTTAGCAGAGATGAAGTCACATATCTGGGATGGAACAATCTTAAGCAGCAGTACAGGCTGGGATCTGTCTGGGTCTGATGAAACAGACCCAGGAGTCTTGGTGGGCAGCAAGTTGACCCTGAGCCAGAGGAATGCCCTGGCAGCACTGATGGTAAAGACAGGAATATAATCAGCAGATCAAAGATGTAATTATCTCATTTGGCTTGGCACTTGTTCGGCCATGCCTGGAATACAGCATCCAGCTTTGGTCAACCTGACTCAAAAAAAAAAAAAAAAATCAAAAGAGGTTCCAGCTGAGGTGCCACCATGATGATCAGAGAGTTGGAGGAAGTGAGCTCATTAGCTCACAGAAAAGCTCAGATCTAATCACAAAACTTACAGTACCTAGAGGTTGCTATAGAGCAGATGAGCTATCTTCACAGAGATGCATAGTGACAGGACAAGAGCCAACAGGCCCCAGTTGTTGCAGGCAAAATTCCACCTGGATATAAGAAAATTGCTCTGGAGTGCAATTAAACAGTGAAGGAGGTTGCCAAGAAGTGGTGGTCTCTCCCTCACTGGAAATATTTGACTTGCCTTGACAGGGTGCTGGATAACCTTATCTTAGGCTTTCAACAGCAGTTGGGCTAGATAAACTCCAGGAATCCCTGCCAGCCTAGACCATTTCATGACTCAGTGCTAACAGGAGAAAAAAGAAAGAACTCAGAAGACAAGCCCCAGGCTGCTGAAGGACTTTGATATAACAAATAGCACTGACTGAAACTAAGCCTTTGGCAGAATAGAAAGTTGTGAAGAAATGTATTACTTTCCATTTACGTACAGATCTGCTACCTCCTTTAGCGGTAACTGGCTTTGGAAGCCAAAAGCGTCAGGTGCAGTGCCACAGTGCTGTCAGCAGTCCTGGCACAGTGCATTCTGTATGGCACATCTTGTCTCCCCATAAAGCACCAGTAAGCAGAGACACGTCATGGACAGTGTAGGCAGCCTCAGACAGGAACCACACTGCAGCACCCTTACTTGCCTGTGCTTCTGTGGGTAGTGAGACACAGTGCAGTAATGTCATAAAACTAAGAGATTCCAGCACATTACTGTAGCACACAAATTACCAAATTGGAACTGCTCTTAGAAATAAGAATGCTATTTATCTCATATCTTTATTTTGAAGGAGGAAGATATATTATTGGTAGTGAACATCATAAGTCTAATTATGCAGTAGAAACTATAAAGAATGAAATAATGTATCCTATAAGGTACTTGTTAAGAAATTAAGATTTGAGATTAAAAAAAAGTACGATAGAAATTGCATTTCAAACATTTTTTTGTTATAACATCACCACTGTTTAGCATTTGATTTCTTAATTTGTTGACCCTAGATATTATATATTTGATGATAAAAGGAATGTTACACTAATACCACTTTTTTTTTTTTTTTCCTGGAAGATCATTTAATTAGATGCATGTTTTAGTGTAGTTACATTATAGAGATGGTAACTTACGTAAGATGCTTCCATCTACTTTAGACAGGGGAGCAGTGTTTTTCTTAAAGAAGAAAGAAGTCATCTAAATTGGATTGTCAGCTTCTCAGGGGATTCCTCTGCTTTGTGTTTAAGCCCTCTGTCTCGACAGGTGGGTACTTTGTTCCAGTCAATAGAGGAAAATTCCATTATAGATCTTCTCATTGCCCGTAGTAAAACAGCATCTTCTGGGTTCTCAAATGGAACTCTGCAAAAAGAACAAAACAAATGAACATTATCAGAATGCTCTCAAACTACTTTGGAGTTATTTCACTAAGTGTGCTTTCTATAGTTAATGAAGTTAGAAGTCAGGAGTGAGGACTGTAAATTGTAAATTTTTAGAAGGCTTCCTTCTGTTACCAAATTTTAGAAAGCAAAACAAAACCTGAAAAGGTCAGCATTCCAAGATTCTAAGGAAAAAACATGCAGTAAATTATTTAAAATGTATTTAAAGCACTGTTGTCCACTTTAATGTTCTGATTCTTACAAGTATCCGGTGGAAATCATAAAACTGTGCACTGCATGATTTCATATTGATTTGATGCCCATTAACGCAAATGCAAAATTTATTTCAGTGCGAGTCTTTTAAATAGTGAGCATGCAAGAATCCAGGACACTGAATCCAGAAATCTCAGTTGATGTTGTTCATGTGTCCTGATACTTGTGAGAGAGAAGTGGCAGACTTGCAATATCAGTTCCAAATCAACAACCAAAACTTTAAGCTCAGATACAATATTAAAACCCTAATTTGTAAGAACTTATTCCATAGAGGTGTAGCTCTATGCGACACACGGTGCTCGGAAACTAACATAAACCACGTGGCTGTCTCCTTGCCTCCTCTGAGTATAACACAGACTGTCAAACACTTGGGTACCTCACCAACTCTAAGTACCTACACAATTCAGATGGAGTGGAAGCTGCACATCCATTGCATCAATGAATGAACTCCACTGAAAACAGGAAAATCGTTTATAAACACAAATAAAGCTGACTGTAAAGAGCTGTACTGAAAATGAATAACTATGTAAAAATCAAATTTTTAAGGGAAATCATCATATACAGGCTGTTATTATTTCCTTTAATAAATCTGGCAACTATTTTCATATGCGAAACTCAAAAGTCTGATATCTAAAGATTTTAAATATCTTATAAAGATAGCATCTAAAAGTGTCAACACTTTAAAATCCATTAAAAACCACCTCAATCCAGGCAGATGTCACAGAAATAAGCTTTTCCATTTATTTCTGATGTCGAAATTTTAACAGAATAAAGTTAACTACAGACTTAAAACATTTTGTTCTATAGCTCTGTAATGTTTTCCAGAGAGTATGTTCTTCTGAGCAACCAGAAAGCAGAATGCTGTCTGTGCCACAATACAGAACAGCTATTCTGATGCACTAATCTTCAAGCACACTTTTTCTAGTTATTGCTATTTGATCTTATAAAATAAACAGCACTTTTATAAAATAAATAGCATTTTTATACACCTGGAATACCTTTTCATATCAGAATTAATACAGCAGTGGCTTGGCTATCTTATCAGAATGATACAGCTTCAACTTTTTAACTGTGTGAAACACAGAACACCAGAAAATTTGTCAAGAAATTATTTTCACTGTTTTTTTTTTTTTTTCTGAAAAAAGCACACACACACACACACAAAACAAAACCACAACAAAACCAACAACAGAAAGCTCAGAGAAACACTTACTTATTTGTGTGATTTCCAAATTCCCGACCTGTAATAAAAAGTTCAAATTTAGACATCAATGCGCATGCAGCACTTTGATGAACTGAGGATTATCATCCTGAACACAAATTCCTTGTTCAAATGAGTCAAAAAATCAGCAGATTTGATACATGTAAAATCTTTTAAAATTCAGTTACTCATGTTTAATTTTCCCTAGACAAACTTTTCCATGCATTGGTTTGTAGGTTTTTCATAGAAGTACATCCAAAAAGCAGACAACATTGTGGTTTGCTCTGGACTGCCTCATGACAGAGCAGTCACAAGGTTATGGGTACTCACTGTGCTGTCTCACAGCAGTAAATGTTTTAAGGACTCTTTAGAAAATGACTTTATATGCTATTATCAGACATTATGAAAATATTCTCAGCTTGGAAAGCATAAAAAGGAATCTGCTTACAAAACTAGGCAAGATGTGCAAAATCTACAACAGTAGGAGAAAATATTTTCTTCAAGAGATCATTTTATAAAAGCACTAGAGGGCATCAAAACTCAAGGATGCTGATCACTAAAACAGCATTACAGTGTACTGAGATGCTCTTCAATAAAATTTAAAAAATAACAATATGATATATGTTGAAAAAATAAAATGCTGTTTGTTCAGCTGTTAAAATACTTGTTTAACTACAGGGTGTAGCAGGAACTACAGTTGGACTAGATGATTGTGGTGGTCTTTTCCAACCTTTACAATTTTGTGACTGTATGAACATATTTGTCATGATGCACACAGCTGAGGATTCATTCATCTGCTGTTCTGACCGCTGCTCCTGGCTCTGCGGAGCAGTTTGGTTGAGTTCCCAATGCATTGATATTTTACTAACTAGGACACCAAGTTTTTATTGGATGAATGAAAAGAACTTCAACTGAAAGCACCCCCAAATGGTTGCTTTTGCTCTTATGGTTATGGATACCTGGGGGCACCACCAGTCTCCTGGCTGGCCGAGGGCCCTTGCTGTGCCTGATGGCAGTGCCTGGCACTGAGTCCACTCTCTTCCCGAAAGCAATCGACTCCACAGCGCTGGACCTTTCACAGTTACAGACAGGAAATGCCAACTCCCTTTCTCTTCGTGTAACTGCTGTTAAAAGAGATATAAAAAAACTATTTCCTCTATCAACTAAAAAGGCTGGTACTAACTGCATGCAAACTTCATTTTGTGCAGGTTTATAACAACAGTGATGTAAATCTGCATAATTTCACAGAGATTCAGAAGAAGATCACGGAGTGATGCTTGCTACAGCTCTGGGGCACAGCCCCCTCTAACAAAATAAAAGTATTTATTTTGGATGCAGTAGGATCAGGAATTTTAAATGAAGAAACTACCAGACAAGGCTCTTCATTACTACAGATGACATCTACTGCAGAAGTCAGTGAAAACTTGGAACTTTCTTTACGAACAGTGCGAACAAATCCCACTTCAGGGTCAGTTTAATTCCCATTGCTCAATTATGGAGGAAACTGAAGGAGTGCAGTAAAAAGAAAAGCTTCACACTTTCTTGTTTTGTGCTTGATTTCAAAAATAACTTCACATTTTTAAGAAAGAGTTTGAGACTGTAAGTTAAATGAGGGATTTTAACTAATGATATGACCTGCATACTAATCTAAAACTTCAGATAGGAAAAAGGAAGAGAGCTGTAGGTTTAGAACCTAACTCTGGCAGGAACATTTCGAATTCGGGGAGTTTCTAAGTTGTGGTATCTGGGGGACTCATTAGAAAGGAGCTGCAGCATCCATGTCTGGAGGTAACAAAGTGTGAGCACGTGTCCTGCATAAAGACACCAGCCAGGCCGAAGCTGTCGGAATGTTCCACAGATGGAACGTTTTCCATTCAAGATTGAAAGAGGAAATATTTAATTTCACATTACAGTCTTTGTAACATTAAATAAACAGTTCACTAAATAGAACACCCAGGGTACAGCTTGATAGAAATTAATGCTGCAAGTCCTGCTCCAGAGCTGAATACAGTGTACCTGTACTGAAGACAGGAGTCCATGAAGTTTTGTGGAATTGTTTTTAGAACTGTAAAGGCAGCGTGTGTTTCCCAGTAGATTTAGCTTCAGACAGCCAAAAGTGACTGTTAATAAAACAGTCTGAAGAAAGTGCCCCAGACCAAGTACTGACGAGGCTGGAGGTACACAGGAAAGGTGTTTCACTTTCCAGTATAGGAAATGAACGTACAGCCATTGGCAGATGGCTACGTGGTCAATCCAGAAGCTCAATAACCCCTAACACAGACCATGCCCATCTGCCAGCTCTGCTTCATGGCAGGGCTGCGTAACCTGCAGCCAAACAGTCATCCTGAGGCTGCCTTCTCAATTCCTGCACTGTTTCTCCCACAGGCTCAGAGCAGGTTTCCAAGATGACAGTTTCTCCTCACTGTTTTCCCATGAGGAGAAAGTCAGGTACAAATCAGTACTTTTCTCAGCCCTTCACAGTAACGTTCAATCCTTTTGTGTATCACAGCTCACCAAACATCAAAGACACAACCACCAAAGCTGATTTTCTGGCTCCACTGTGGCTTGTTTATTAAATTGGTTTGTCTTCAATATATTTACTGATACATATCTATATATTTGTTCTCAATATAATTCTTTTCTTTTTAAAACAACAAGTGAAAGATCTGATGATTCATGAAGATTTCCATCTGACAACTTGGTCAGCATGGATGTGCATACATTCTAGAAACGCACAGAAACACACAGTTATCTGAGAACATCACACCAAATGGAGGCACGTGTTTCTAAATGCAGGCTTATATCTCTTACCCAACAATATATAGACCAACTACAAGATAACCATACACAATTTAAATAGAAAAAGATGGAAATTAACAGCGCTGGGTGAACCAAAGGGTTTTATGCCAAACAAAACTTTCAAAAATGGTTACAGCAAAAGATCTAACAAACTGATATTAACAAATGTACGTAAGAAACGGACAAGAATAATTCACACATATTTCCAAACTTATTAAAAATCAAAAGCAACAGTCAACGCTTTGTGAAGAGAGAAAAATCAATCCTTACGCTTCCTGTCCAGGAGCTGCACTGAAGGGAGGCTGTGTATCACATAGAGACGGTAGCCTGCATCATATGCCAGAGGGTTGTAAAACAGGTCTGCAAAATATATACAACACAATGCCATCGCCAAAACTACAAAGGAAAGTAACAAACTCAGCAAGACAGGAAAATTAAAGAGCACTAGTAGACAAAGATTTTGTAGAAAATATTTTTAACTTCAAATTATTTTTACAGCAGGTAAACAAAGCTTGGTTCCCTTATACTCACAAAATCACTCAATTGAAGACAGACTGCAAGGAACTGGCTTATTGCAGAGCGTGCAAAATACCACAGGCAAGATTTGAGGAAAGGCATCATTGTGCATTTGAAGCCTTTGAAGTTTTTTTGTATTTTTTAAGATATACAGACAAAACCGCTAAATACTCGCCTTTGATTGCCTTGAGTATTTTTGGTGATGCCTACTTTAAATTGTAGCAGGTTTTCTGTTTTTTGTCTGATGGTTTAATGATAAGACACAAAATTTGCAGCAGGAGAGAGTTAATTAAAAAAAGATGAGCTTTAGGACTCCTAAGGGTTTATCAGAGCCAATATAAAGGTTTTATCCCATAAATGCAATATAAAATAAAAATGCTGCATTTTCTGATTTCTCCATGGATTATGAGTTTGAAAAGTGAAAAACTTGAAGATTAAAATGTGTAAAAGGACCTATGCTTCTGGAAATGAAGTGCCACACACTTTTATTAAGTTATAAGACCCTAAGTTCTAAAAGCCCATTAGCAACTTGACTGAAATACTTATTATGCTCAGGTTCACATTCCCTGAATAACCAAACCTTTGCAACGCAGACAAGCATCAGTCCTCTGTTACTGCTTTGGCAAATGTGGAACATCCACCCAACTCACACTCCAGACTTGGTTTGGTTCATGCAAATGACATCTAAAGTTGATTAAAGTAGAAACTGGCTCAGATAAAAAAAAATAGAATAAAAAAAAGTTTGTTTTCTAAATTAAAAACAAAAAAAAGCTATTTTTCTCCTTAAAGAAATACTATTGTTCTTCTTCAACAGTATAGAAAAAAAAAAAAAAAAAAGATCAGGATACCTTAAGATCACAGCAGGCAAAAAAATAAAGTTAACAGTTTTGACAATTTCTACGAAGATCTACACTGATCTGTTTAGAAAGAGGCTGTGGCCAATATTCCCTGTAAGTCAAAAAATCCCTTGGTTTACCTAATCTTAACAGGTAAGGAGGGCAAGGTGAACGGCAAATGAGAGCTCTTGTATTTCAGAGATACTAAAAGACAAAAAAGATTGAGAAATATTCTACAGTGGCTTGTGAACCACAGGATTTCATATTTTGTTCACCAGGCTACATTTGAATTTCACAGAGTGCTCAGAGTTCAGTGCTACTACCTGACTGTTTGGAGGCTCAGTAAGGCTGGAGTGGGCAACTGGAACCTTGTATGTGGAAAATGCCTGCTCAGGTATTCAGAGAACAGAAAATGTTTTAACGTTGCAATGAATTTTCAACAAAACCACCATATTCAGGAGTAGTAAGCAGCCCACAAGGTGGCAGCAAACGAAAGTTCTGTGTTTTTACTGCACCCAAGACTATATAGCCATTTTTGCTAGGAAGCGTTAATCAGAAATAAGATGATGTGTTTGTCTGATGAGAATGTTTTCGAGTCAAGAAAAAAACACTGTAGCATTCCACAGAGAAAAACTTCTTAGAAACTTCTCTAAAAGCAGGTAGGTTTGTTGTTTGAGCAGTACTAGAATGATGACTCAAAGAGAGATTTTTCCAAGACAAAGGGAGGAGCTGATACTAAGTTCTTCTGAATCTAGATGCTGCTTGGAGCATGTTCCTCATTACCAGCACTGATTTTTAACAGTATACAAATTTTTCTGCTGCTTGATCTTAAAGTAAATCCAGCCACTATATAGATCAAGATGGTCTTATTTAACAAAACATCTGGAATCACTTTTTGGCTCTGCTTTCTAGTCAAGATAACATAATTTTCCTTCTACAAATTAGGGATAATGCTTTCTTCCTCCACAGGTTTGCTTCTTTTCCCAGTTCAGAATGTAGGAAAAGAGCGTGCCTACCCTACGTGAGGTAGAAAGGAACTATTGTGACAGAAGCATAGTGAAAGACAAAATAACTTTTTTGAGCAGGAAGATGTTATCAGATGTGGACAATAAATCAGTTGAGGTAATGTGCAGAGTACACAGAAATCTTAGATTCCAAGAGATGTAGAACAAGGTGAGTCTATAAAGAAACCCTATGTATCTCCCAAAAGTCTGCAGTTGTGAGCAACCCATCCAGTAAATCTTTAGAAACTGACTGTTTTCAGTAAATGCATGATGAAAAATGGCATTATGCTTCAAATCCTTAGCAGTGCAGTGGCCAAAAATCACAGGAGAGCTTTAAGAAAAAAGAAATGCAACATTCTGGTAGCTGAATATTGCTCCCAAAGTGAACGATAATAGTGTACCAGACTGCCTCATTGTAACAGCTCACAGGAGCTACACAATAATAAAACATTATTATATATATCTCCAGAAATTCTATTGATGCTTTGCAAGATATTTTGAAAATCAAATTTTCCAGTGATAAAACAAATAAATTAAAAAAAACAAAAACTGCCTCACAACAGTGAGAAGCTTCCCATTTCCAAAACACTTTTTATTTTATAAAGATGGATCACGGGCACAGGCCTTTTTGAAGTTACACAGCTGAAATGCTGCTCTCACTTCCCAGTCCTGAATACTGCAAGCAGATGCTATCGTAATACAATTTGATATAAATCACTTTTAAAACACATTTTGTTCATTTCTTGCTGACCTTTATTTCAAATATGATGAGGCATTTTATTAAACTAATAGACTCCTGGTAATTTGGGAACTCATTTCTACTAAATTTCTTTAAAATAAAGGCATTGAAGTTTGGGTTTTTTTTTTAATGATTGTAAAGGTTAGAAGGGAATGAATACCGTAGAGTAGAATATCACATTTCTTCTACCGATTTACTGTCATATCTTTGAACTGAAGAGCCTTTTTTAAAAAAGTTACTCTAAATAATTGCTTTTCTATAATGGTGGCCAGTCCAATATTCATTCAGTTTTCACAGAGTCTTTGTGAACGTCACTCATAATGACTCAGCAGCACTGTAACTATCTGCTATTCCTCTCTATTTCCCACAGTTAACTGCAATGAGCACAGATTCCCTGTGCTTTCTGAAGCTCCATATTAATTGGTAGAGCTATAACATTCAATTCAAGTGACAGCACCATTCATACATACAATGTCTGAATCTGTCCAGACTTTGCCTAATCACTTCAAACAACTGCATTCTTATGTGAGCTCTTTTTCATTCTTGCACATAATGAAAAAAGAAAAAGAATAATTTTGCCAGCACGTTGTCTTCCTAAAGACTTGGTTTGTTCGTGAATTTCAGACCAACATCAATTTCAATTAAAACTGTACTCTGCAAGCCATTTTTTCCTTTCCTGTGATCCAGGCAGTCAATTTTTGAATGTGTAAGGAGGTATGGTTTGATGATATTCACCTTCAGTGATTGCGACAGCAGGACAAGAAACTTGTTTCCTGTGTTCTCAAAGTACTGAGAGATTGGCATGATCTATGACAATATTCTGTCAGGAACCAATGCACAAAGACTGCCCATACTTTCAATAGCTTAATAGCATTGAACTCTACTTTCCTGTAGGCTGCTAGCTTAGTGGTGCCAGCACCATCTTGTATAATGTAATTTAAAACTTCATTTCCATCTAGTATATCAAAATCATGCCACTTAGATACTATTATATCAGAGTATGTTTATTCTCAGACTCTAAAAGCCTGTATTTTCTGCATCATTCCGAGCAGATTCTAAGTTCTACAAAGAATATGATTAACAAGACAGGAATTTCTGTTCCATAACCTATCACCTTCCTTGCACTCTCAAGAACAGTGACACCAGTTTCTCATCTCCCGTCACCTCTATGATAATATCTGCACTCTCCCATTTTCCCCATACAAACAGGGAGCAGCACACGGCTTTGACTGCCTCCAAGCTACTTAAGCCAAAGGCTGGTTAGCTAGCAGCCAAAAGCTTAGTAGCAGTAGTCTCTATGAAATTTTCGTGTGTTACAGGTCGCTTCTGTCAAATTTGGTTGAAATTGATAATTAGCTTCAGAAGCTATTGGCAAGTGATGCACAAGCAGACAAGAAATATATCCTGGTAAGATATTCTTAAAAGCTACTGCTCACTGTTCTGCAAAACAAAAATAAGGTATTACTTAGGGTCCGCAAGCTTATCATTCCTTTTAATTCCTTCACTGTTTCACCAAGTTGTTTTAACTGGTTGTTGTGAAGCAACAGAATCTGTAATGAATGCAAGTTTTTCAGAGCACCTGAAATGAAAAATAATTATTCTCATTATATGTCGTTACATTTATCTAGATAATTATTTTGTTACATTGCACGCTGAATTTTACATTCTTGTTATAGAGCCAGGTCTACATTTTTATAGGACCCTGCATGAGAACAGTAAAAAAATTCTATCAGAGATTTTAATATCTCTGTTGCATTCCTGGTCGTACTGCTTTCATTTTGCCCCTAGTTCTTTGCATTTCTCTTGATCATTCTTGTCCCAAAACATCTGTACCAGCTTCCTTCTTCATCCCTTCCTTCCTCATTGTACAATTAACAAAAGTACAGTTAGAAGAGTGGCATGGTTAGGAGGGTATTTCACAAGGTTTATAGTTAGAAAGATTATTGTGGTGGAAAAAAAAAAGTGATCAAAAATGAAATGTTCACCTGTGTCCTAGGCTCACAGTAGAAAACTCCAAAAGGAACAACCTCCAGAAAGAGAATCTTTTCCCAGTGGCAGTCAGCCCTTAAACGGGGCCCAGGAGAGGTACAGCCAGGCTCCACCCCTTCCGGTCACACAGCTGAATTGCCTTCACCTGTGGCTGGCTCCGTGCTCCCCTCAGGTGATCAATCAGTGGCTCAGACCACGACTCAACAGTTCCCATGGAATCCTATATCCCAGTAATCTTTAATTCCACTTCCTTTTATCCTGACCTAACATTGCCTTTGCCTCTCAAGCAATTCATAGATTATACCTATAGAAAGTAGTTCCATTTCAAGCTATTATTAATGTATGAAGAAGTTATTCCAAGCACAGCTGTGGCTGACCCAGACTACATGTTCACACTGTCATACCACAGTTGGTTTCAATAGCTTGTTTTCCAATTTCTACACAGGTTTTCTCATCCACATTTCTCTGCTAATGACCCCCACACTTTGTTAAATCCCTATGTTGGTATCTACTGTAATGTCTCTTCTGCCTAAATATTTTTCTTTCAAACATTCATTTTTCCACAAGATCTCACAGAAACTAATCAACACAATTTCTCATTTTAATATTTTATAGGAACTAATAAAAGTCAAATATTAATATTTCAAAAATCTAAAATCCACAAATGTGTTGATATGCTTTGGCCTCTTCATTCAGAAATTCAGTGGTGGTCTGGCACAGCTACTTAAATCTACAAGAACATGCGAAATATATACAGATTTATAAGTAACAAATGGAACTTTGCGATAAAAATGTTTTTCTGCAAAACACTTCTGATTATAAGTGTTATTACACAATGATGAAACTACAGGAAATGAGACAACTTATTAATTAATTCTCTTTCATTTTCATGCTAAGTCTATCAGCACTACAGTTTTTCATCATCTAAATACGAATGGCTCCCAGGAGATTCTTCTATCTGCTTCTTCAATGCCTGGTCAACAACAGAACTGCAAATCATCCAATAGAAAAACAACTTCAAATATTCATTTAGAATATAAGATATGGTCATGCTGGGTCCAAAATATTTTACAATTGCCTGATATTAAAGTGTATGATATTTCACTGCCCTCAAACCAGCACTTGATGTGAACTTGTAGTCTATTGCCACTCAAGTATACTGGAACAAATCAAATCCCTAAGAAAATAATTAACATTTATGCATATATGTGAGCTTTCAACCATTAACTTACTGGCTGTCATTCACTGTTATAAATTTGAATGCCAATACACAAAAAAGAAAGTACAGCTCAGCAATCTGAAAAGGGAAGATTGATACCTGATATATCTGTGAGTTCATTGTTGTTGAGGTAGAGCTCAGTCAAACAGTAGTTTTTTTTTAAGAAACTTAAATCTTGAATCTGAAATTAGAGTTAGAAAAACTATTATGTAACAGTCTAAATTTAACGTTAGAGAACATAGCCTTTTAAAAACCGTCTTACTATAGGAAGTCTTTAATCTTGCAGTCTTAATATGAATGCAAGGTTAATATCTGGAAGGGGGTGCCTATCTGGCCCTTGAAACAGCTGAGAGCATTAATGTTGCACAGCTGCTTATCCTTACAGTTTAAACACAAAGACAACAAATAGAATTTGATTCCCAACACTATTTTGATTTCTGTAATGTAATTTGCTGGTGCAGGAATGATTTTAGATCTTGAATTATACCACTGACTTTAAGACAAACGTGTTTTGCTCTATGTATCTTCTGTAAGTTGAAAGGAAGAGACAAAGTAAGTTTTCCTGTTGGAAATTAAAAGTTACTTTAAGGTTCAGAAAAACATGGTTGAGTGAAAATAGCAATCTGAAAACAGTCACATTCTTTGCAGCAGTTACTGTACTTTTTGTAGTGTGGGTACACACACACCTGTAATACAGCATGGCATTTCTCCATCTTTGTCATATTCACAGTCAACAGGCCATTTCTCCTTACTCTTTAGTGCCTTTTAGAAGTAAAATGGAAAGCTTATACTGTGATTTTAGTTCAACCTCTTTGCATATCCATGGTTTTGCTTTTCTTTGAGAACAGTTGGATAACCACAGGTCTTTCAACAAAGCTGACATAAGATGCTATATAATTGATGTTAGCCTGGGGCAGCAGATACGCATACACTCCTCAATTACATGGAATGTAAATTTATTTTTTTCTCTCCTCACAGAGCTACTTATTGACCTGAGCAAGCACTTCTGGTGTTTTAAGAATTCATGTCCTTTGTGAAAGTCATGTAAATTACTGTATAGTAAGGAATTTAAAAGCAGGTTAGAAAATAGTACCTTTTATAAATTTCCCCTTTTTAGTCAGGTTTGGATTCAGTCAGACACTTGGTAATTGTTGGCTAAATATCTGCAGATTTCTAAATCACACAATCCTCCCACTGCTAAGTAGCTGATTTTTTCTAAAATACAACATGCTGAGACTTGGTTGAAAACTGTAGTGTTCGGCTATTTTTACAGAGCATCATGTTAGAACTCATACAGGACATAGTAATTATGATCATCTAGACTTGCACAGGTGGAGCATGTGCAGCATACGGCTTGTGGAACTGTTTTAGGACCATACTGCAGAACTTAATGTGGACATTGCCATACTGAACACTCTCCTGGGAATGTCCCTTAATTCAAACATATGTAGGTGACACTACAGCTTTATTACATTACCTTATTGTTGTTAATCCACAAATACCTCAACCTATGAAACAGTGACAGACTTGGAATACTCCTTAGTCCTCTAGTGGAAAAAAACAAAGTGGTGCTTAATCACTTGGTAAGCAGTGTGATTTCTGGTAGCTAATATTATGTAAGCACTAAAAAGCAACAATTCTGTAGAAAACAAAAAAAGTACAAAAGGGAGAGATAACATATGCATGATAAAAGTGAAAGCATAACAAAGCAGCAAATGGTAAAGAAATGGGAACAAACAGTTATACATTAATTTCTTCTTCCATAAAAGCATATATTTTTTAGTGAATACAATATTTCATCTACTTTGCAGATGGTGGAAACTCTACTGAGAACACAGAAGGAGGATTTTTGCATTCTGGGGTACACAAACTTAAAGGAAAAATGTTGTGAAAGGACAATATGGATTCCTTGGCCATGGTGCTAAGAGAAGGTAGACAACAAGCACATTGCTGTCAATTCCTTATCTTTTTTATTAATGCATTTTGTGAAATCTTCTGCCCTTCTTCAACATTTTTCTCGTATAAACTTAGTATTCACATTCATTAGCAGTCTTGTTTTAAATGAATACCTTGACTGACGTTGGATCTCTCTCCCATGTGCTTGTAGGCATTTCAGTTTAATTGTGTACCTTGCACTTTGAAGCTGAGCTTGCTGGTGTGCTCTAAATAACAAATTACCTACTAACCAGAGAATATGGGTGAGCTGTTGAATAATTTTCACTAATTGTTGCTGTTTTTCACTGCTTTAAATAAATGTTCTTGATTTCCTCTCAAATAATTGTAGACGATCTTTACAATTTTAATTGATATAATAAAATTTTCATGTCAGTTTTGAACATTCTGCATGACCAGGGCCAGTGGTCCAGAAAGAATGAACCAGATTGGTAGGAATTAATCTCACACCATCAGCCTAATCCGCTCTGCTTGTGTTCCAGCTGTGAAGCCATGTCCCTCTTCCCAGGTGTTTTGTGTTTTTTCTCCAGGAACCCTTCCAGGAAGGAGTGGGCACCTTTTCTATCTTGCATTTGGAAAAAAAAAATTACCAGGAGCAAACACCAAAAAGTTGATGTGATGTATTTTAATTCATGCATTTTTCTGAGCACGAGCTTATCCCAAGCAGCTGCTCTGTATAACTGGCTATTTGGTCTCCTCAAATCACCTCTAAAAACTAAGTCTGCAAGAATATTTTGTATATATGTGTTTATTTTGTTGTCAGAAGCAAATACATTTCTGCAGGTAATAAAGATAAGTGCATGAGAGCTGACAGGAAATGCAGAGCTCTTCCAGAGTTATTTTTTCTTTTTTTTTTTTTTAGTAGACTTTTACCTGTATACTGCCAAATTATGTTTCACATAGCAAAGCCAAAATTTCCCAATATTTTGTCACTGCCATTCTACACAGGTTTACATTTTAATTGGCTTTACTCCATTGTAACAGCCAAGATGAGGCTGTCTATCTCCAAGTCCTAATCTGTTGTGTTTTTTTCTCTTTGCAGTATTAAGGCATTTAATTTGCCCCAGGTAGAGCTTAATTTCTCTAACATTTTAGAGGAGCGCGTCCCTTTCTGTATGCCTTCCAGCCTTTGCATGTCTCTTACAAACTGATACTTTCTGGCCTCCAGCCCTCTTATCCTACCTACTGCTAAGTTAATCAGTTTTCCTAGGATGACAGCTTTCAGTGACCAAATGTAAACTTTTTGACATGCCTTTAACAGTAGTGGTTTAAAAGTAAAATTTGATTCCTTCAAATTTGATTGACTTTAATTATTTTTTTTTTACTTTCTTCCTACTTTAGCCAGTAGAAAATTATGTCAAATTAACACTTGAGAAAGCATATTCTGATACTGAGATTGGCTGAGGTTCAAGGTAATTTGGGATAGAATAAAAGAAAATTCGTTCTCTTCAATCATCAAAGAAACAAGCTTGCATCATCTTTCTCAAAATGGTTTCATGGGAAGACAGATCACCTCTATATCTGTCTCCTGATTGTTTCTTTTTATTCTTTTATTCCTTCTTTATTCCATAGCAAGGAGTATTTCAAAGCCAGCGAGAATATACTTTTAAGTATTTAACATCAGAAAATACACTTATTAAGACTCTACACACCATCTCAGTATGTATATATCTTCCTTACTAAGATTTTCTATGCTTTCTTCTTTCTAAAATAAATGTTATAATAATTTAACAGTAACCAGATGTTTCATACTTTCTTTCCACTGTTGAGTTTTGAATTCCTTCCTGGTGTTAATCAGGAGATGTGCTAAGGGGATACACTGAGACTTTCAAGGCCACCTTCCACGAAAAGCAAACGAAATAATTCTCAAATTCCCTAACACCTGTTTTGTTGTTGTTGTTTGTTTGTTTTTTGCATTCATAGGATTTAGAGACCTTCAAGGCCTTATGGCTGAATTATTACACTATGTTAGCTCTTTACACGATATCAACAGCACGAACTAGACAGAGCTGTGAGGCTGCAGACAGGTATGCAACACTTGGAATTGTGCCCTGGCCAGAAATTCAAAGTATGCTTTTCAAAAACTTGGAAGTATGTCCTGTCATGAATCCATCTTTCTGGTAGCCTCTCAGCATGTTCATCCTACAGCTCTATCAACCCAGATCACCCACAGGTTCATGAAAACTTTGCCTTCCTTTCCTTCACATGGTTTCTTCTCATCTGCCCCATCTCTTCAGCTGCTTCACAAAGCTCCCAGAGATCAGTTCTCTGATCAGTGCTGCCTACCTCAAACAGCTCTTGTACTCACTTCATGTTGCCCTGCCCTCCCTTCAGTTCTTAACAGCCAAGATGCAAGTAATATCAAAGGTGCTACCATTTAGTTCTGCTATTGCAACAACAGATTTCTTCAGGGAGGTCAGAAAATTGGCAGTTCTCAGACTGGGCAGGTCCTGTGTTTCTTCATTTGCTGTTTTGATACTCTTTCCACCCAGACTTACAAGCCAGTTAGAACAGGTAGAGATCAGCCCATTAAGCTTCATGTCTCTGTTCCCTGTGGTAGAAGTTCATGCAAAACTCTGTGAACTTACAGACCCTCAAGCAATGCTGGGTTGCTAGAGAAGGACCGCGTGCCTAGGGCTGAGGCATTTAACTACTTCACAGCTCATGCAGCTCTGCTCCCTGTGTCCCTATGTTTATTTGCCATTTCTTTTTGCACAGCATGCACAGACTAGGTGTAAAGCTGGTATTTCACATATAAATGATGTTCAGGGACAGTTACAGAAAGCACTATGGTTACCATGTACTGTGTGTTCCACTTCTAGTAAAAGTCAGAGAAACATTCTACTTACTGTCCAGCCAGATACAACACCAAGACATCCACGTTCCTCTTAAAGCCACAGATCTTCAGCTGTTTCTCTACTGCCTGACAGTACACAGTACATTTTTAAGTACAAGATCCTGCATAAATCATTACATTGTCACACACACATATTCAGGCTCTAAATTAATACACATGCCAAAGTTAACCTATGAATCATGGCCCCTCACAAACTATAGCAAAATATAAAACAAAGAAATATTAAACTAATAGTTTCTACTTTAAATTGATAAAAAAAGACACCAACAATTATGTTACGCTCACTCTAGATTTTTTTTAGTTTTTTTTTTCCTGTTGAGAATCATAGTTCATAGATATGAGACTGCTGTTCAAAGAAGGGGCTCCTCAGCTTGTGTCAGGCAAACTGTACAGCTGACCACCAGGAGAACAGCTTAACTTGCAATACATTTGCAGATTTATTTTATGCATATCATTTTTTAAAAGTATGTATTCAGAAAACTGTATACTTAACTTTGAAAAACATAGAAGTAAATGAAATGTTCAGAGCACGTTAGTGATATGCCATAATTTGTAAAGGCAATTCTTTTAACATGAGTATTAAGATCTCAGTGACAGCAGTTAATAAATGTTGTCTCCACAGAACAACATGGGGTTAGTAAATGACGTACTACGCCCAGCATCAGTAAGATTTTTGCTTACAACACAAAATTGCAAATTGTTGAGCTTGTTTAGTTTGGATAAGAGAAGGTCCCTGGGAGATCTCCTTGCAGCCTTCCAGTACTTGAGGGGAACTTACAATCAGGAAGGGGAGTGGCTTTTTACATGGTCTAATAGTGATAGGACAAGGGGGAATGGCTTTAAAGTAAAAGAGGGGAGGTTTAGGTTAGAGGTAATTCTTTATTCAGAGAGTGAGAAGGCCTTGGCAGAGACTGCTCAGCGAGGTTGTGGATGCCCCATCCCTGGAGGAGTTCAAGGCCGGCTTGGATGGGGCCCTGGGAAGCGTATCTAGTAAGTGGCAACCCTGCCCATGGCAGAAGGTTGGAGCTTTGAGGTCCTTTCCAACACAAGCCACTCTGTGATTCTATGACTCTATAAAATATTTTTGCAAATACAAAGCAGCTTCCAAGTACTAATCATACCATACTGATGGTATGATTAGAGCAGCCTGTACTAGCTGCATGATGAGTCCGTGTAGCGTGTTCTGGAGCTTAAGATAGATTTGGGTGCAAACACAAGTGCATGAAACCTGCGGTACTTTCCCAGGGGATCCAGCGGGGCGTATGGTGTACACTGACTCAGAACAGCCGGTGGTCGGACATTTGTCCACAACTTGATATGGCTGCAGCCCGATTGCAGCCATCAGGCAGGGAAAGTCCTGGACAAACGGCCCACACAATCTGCCAATGGAAAAGGAAAACTGCCTGGAGGAAGGCAGCTGTACCCGGGGAGAGCAAAGGGGAGCAGCTGCCAGGCGCGCAGACGGGAGTAATCCTACCTCCAAAATGGAGCTCAACAGCCATGCTTAAGGGAAAGGGCAGTGCCCGAAGTGCCCGAGCACTAGCTGAGCTTTCCCCATCTCCTCCCCCCAGCCGAGCCCCGGCCCTCTGCCACGCCGTCCCAGCGGAGCCCCCAGCCCGACCGCGGCACGCCGCCCACCGGAGAGGCGAGGCGGGAGGGCTACGGCGGCGGGCGGCTCCGAGGGGCCGCGCCGGGGCGGCAGCGGCGATGCCGTCTGCTGCGGCTGCGGGCGCCGCTGGTCGGCGGGAGTGCCGCGGCTCCGCTCACCTGCCTGCCGGCCGCGTCGGCAGCCGCCGCCATTTTAGAGTCGCGTTCCTAGGCGACCGGAGCGAGGGAAGGGGCGCCCGGAGCGATGTTTATGACATCCACATGTGCAAGCAATTGTTGCCGTGTTGTTATTTTTAAAACTATTTTATGCACGGCACAAGCTGAAGAATAGAAAAAGCTTTTTCCAGGGTGCGTGTGTGTGCTGATGTGCGTGCAGGACAATGGAAAACGTTTGATTGAACTACAAAATAAAGTCTGAAAACTTGGAGCTTTATTTAGAACATAATTTACAGAGAACACTCGAATTAGCAGAAATAGCCATTGTAAATGACGTGCAACTGATTAGACAAAGAGCAAGAGCTGCAAGTATATGAATAAGCTGTCCCTCATGGAATTAATTATGTGCATGCCTTTGCTTGTTCAGACTGCTGAAATGACATCGATGGAGTGCGAATGATGGAGGAATGGAGCTGCAGTGCAAGTATTATATTGCAAATATCTCATTTTCATAGAAAAATGGTGTGGGTGGCTTCCATTTCAGCTAGTTAGATTTAAAAAGTAGAAACCTCAAATAAGAAAGGCTTGACATCTTAAAGGTAGAAAACTGGCAACAGAAATGTCTTTAATCACTTATTTTAACTCCTATAAATATCCCTAGGGTGTTAACAAAAAAAGAGGAGGAAATGTGCTGGAGATGTAGAAACTTGTACACAGATCTGTAGTTCTTATGTTGCACTGGAATCTTTGGATTTTGGAAGGTGAGGTGGTTATTAACGAAAAAGTCAACCTTAATATTAAAATTGTTTTATCAAGTAGCCAAATCTGAATTTGCTTGTCACACCATGTTTAAGTATGAAGAGCAAGGGAACCTCTAGAAGGTATTTGGTTGCATTCCAGTGTGACATCCATTGGTTGAGGTTTGTTTTCATTTGTTCTGTTGAGATGCTTTTCATTATTAATAACTGATTGATACTTAGTCTGGATACCTACACATATAAAGCTAAGTATGCCCAAATGTATGAAGTTTAAAGTTAACCTATCTTATTTTTCCTGTGCCTATTGGCACCTAAAATCTCCACTAAGTGTAAAGAAATTTGGGTGGAAAATTTTTGGATTCACACTGAGTTATCAGCATACTTTCTTCTATCACGTGTTGTCCTTTTCCAAAACATATGACCTATTTAATCTTACTCCTGGATGGCTGTGCATAAAATGAATAAATGATCACTTACTCTTCTGGATATTCACAGTAATGGCTAACTTACTATACATATCTTGCCAAAAAATCACTGTTATATTTCTATGCTAAAAATACTTTATTTGCTTATACACAGGTGTAGAGTCACAACAAGACACAATGTGATCTTACAGATATGATAACAGAACATGAAAAGAGGGGAAGCACACATCTTGTTTTCACCGGCAAAGGTGGTAGGCCAGCTCTGGAAATTGTTCATTTTATGAACCACCCAAACTGCAGGTACTGCATTTCATCTGACCCACAGAGTTACACTGTGTATTCCCTGAGGTATCTCAGAGGCATTATTGGGTACATAAATATGACTGTGATTCAATCCCACGCCATGGCTAAGGGGGATTGCCATTGCATTGCTGTAGAGACCACATTACAGAAACATGTTTGCTTTGGATAATGAAGTTCAGGTTAAACATGGTTTAGAACGAAACCCATTTCTATATATATTGCTGTACCCCTGCATATGGGCTTTCACGTCCCCTAATCCAGTTTCCCACATTCTCCATCTTGTCTGAGGAAGATGCAGTGGAGAGAGTATTAAATGATAAGGACGTTCATCCCAGGAGCTGGGAAGGGAAAAGACTTCTTCCCAGAGCCCAGACAGTTTCCAAGACTACTTCCTTCCTGCAAATGCAAACAATCACTGCTCTGCTTTCAAGCTCAGCAGTGGGGAGGGAACTCTGTACTCCACGTTCAGCCTTAGTGAGTCTGATTTCCAGTTGAGACCCTTGACTGACAGCATATGCACCAGTGTCAAGTAACCTCAGTGGTTTTGGAGATGGTGTAGGTTACAAAGCGTAGTAAGGCTTAGCCTAATTAGCCGCAAGAGATGGTCCCAAACTCTCACTTTAACAGTAACTATGGAAGTATTTTGATTTGCTTTCTCAGTTCATGGCATTTACTTAATTCTGCTTGCATCTATAGTTTGCCAGGTATTCTCCAAATAAATAAAAGACAACGTGCTTTCTGGAAGTGACCTTGGTAAGTTTCTTTAGGAATTCTATTTCAGCTACCAAATTCACCAGCCACCTTTTTTTCCTTCTCAGTACAGCAAGAAGAAAAAGCTACTGTTTTGTATGTGTATACAAATGTAGTGCTGTTGTCTAAATCTCAAGTTTTGGGTTTATCTGGGTTCTGACAAAACTAAGTACTTTATGATGAAAAACTGTTAAAACAAGAATTATGCATGATGTCTTCTTATGGAAATCCTACTATATGTGAGTTGAATATACTGAAAAAATGTGGGTTTTTTTTTGATCTTATGCTATGTCCCTGTAAAACTTCTAGTCCAGTAAGAATTGTTAATATGTACAGCAAACAAAGAATCTTATGCCAAACACTCGTCTTTTCTAGCAATAAAACAGCAGGCTCTCTGTAACATTTCTGTCTCCAAAACCCTAAACATTCTTCTTCATGGTGTGATTTGCATAGCCAAGATGTAAGTTTTGTGGAGCTGAAGTTAATCTAAATCAAGCTATTCTGCAATTACTGTTTGGTAGAGATAGATATTACATGAATTACAGAAAAGATTCTTATGTCTTTGGTTGAGCTTAATTATTCCATAAGAGAACAAGCTATGCTGCCATCCTATTTTTTTTTCCCTAAATCATTTGTTTTAATGGGCTGTAGTCACTAGAATGACCTCCTCATGTGTTTCAGCTTTAATTCTTCATGAGGTTCATCTAGCAGGTAACACTCAAACACTTAATAAATGATGGACTAAGCCATTCAGTTTTTTTAGTTCTGATTTTGATAGTGTATTGAAAAGCTGAGAGCAGAACGCAACTTTGTAATTTAACGTATTGTTCAGTAGGTATGAAAGATGCAAAATGCAAATAACAGTGTCTGGTAAATAACATTTTAAATTGCCGAAGTATAAAATATTCAAAATTCATTTTTTTATGCCTACTGTATTATCAGATGATGCTCTGTATTTTTCAGGGTTTATTTTCAATTTCTGTATAATTTCACAGAAATACAGTTGTGAAGGTCTACATTCCTATACTCATTATACTACCAAGATTTTTTTTTTTTTAAATAGAATTTCGTGCAATGTTTATAAGTAAAATTATTTATGTTTTCATTTAGGTAATTTAACATATTTGCATGTTAGTCTCATCTTTGTAGTCTTGTTGACCTCTGATTTAATTATGTTACATTACATCTTCCTGATGAAGCTGCCTTTTTACAATGTATTTTAGTGTAAAAATAAATACTGAAGAATAAAATAGTGAGATTGCACACACCACTTTTAAAAAGAAATCAGTGCAACATACATCATTATAGTAACAGTGCTTGCACGGTTCCTTCATTTATTATCGTCTACAATTAAATACTTATCATCAAAGGTACTATGGTGTATGGCTTTTTCACAAAATATATTTTTAAAAATTGCATCTGCATTTTATAGAATCAAGTAATTTTTGTTGGAAGGGATCTTGAGTTCATATAATCCAATGCCCCAGTCAAAGCAGATCCCACTATTTACTTTCACTTCCATGTTTGTACAGTTCTGCATGTTAACCAAACATCCATAAACAGTAAGAAAATTATCTGCAGTTTAGTAAGTGGGACTATTTTAAACTGTCCATGTTACAGCAATGCTATGCACAGACTGATACAATTAAATTGCTTTTGACATTGTACAAAAAATTCACTTGAAAAGGTGTGAAGTAAATTCAATATATTGTAGATTAGTGCATATTTCCTTTTTTTCTTCTTGTTACCGGAAATATTTTATCAGTGTTTATCAGGTGAAACCTGGAAGCCTGAGGAAAGATCAGTAGGATATCCCACCTGCATTCCAGCTATAGCTCCAGAAAAGCACAGGTCTCCCGCAAGCCCAGTAGCTGCAAGCCCTGTGCAGATGTTTCAGATACTCCACACTAAAGCATTTAGGCATTTGCATGATTTGAATCACACTATTAATCTTATTGATAGCACTGATGATATCTCAGTGACCTTAACAACTTCAGAAGCAGAACTGTGGGAGAACAATTATTTTTCAATAAATACTAAAAGCTTGATGCTATATTTAAAAAGTTAACAGAAACATGGTATTATCCCAGGTTGGAAGGGATCCACAAAGATCACTGAGTCCAACTCCATCCAAAAATCTGACCATATGTCTGAGAGCACTGTCCAGATGTTTCTTGAACTCTGGCAGTTTGGCACCATGACCACTGCCCTGGAAGCCTGTTCCAGTGCTTGACCACCCCCAGTGAAAAACCTTTTCCGATATCCAACATCACTCTCCCCATTGCAGCTCCATGCTGTTTCCTCAGGCCCTGTTGCTGTCACCAGAGAGCAGAGAGCACTGCCCCTCCACTCCCCTCTTAAGGAGCTGGAGATGCCATGAGGTCTCTTCTCAGCATCCTCTTCTCTGGGCTGAACAAACCAAAGGACCTCAGCTGCTCCTCTTATGTCTTCCCCTCTAGACCCTCTACCTTCTTTGTAGCCTTCCTTTGGACACTCTAATAATTTTATGTCCCTTTTGTACTGTGGTACCCAAAACTGCACACAGTATTCAAGGTAAGTACCAGTGCAGTGTAGGGTGGTACAATCCCTTCCCTCAGCCACCTATCCATGCTTTTCATGATGCACCACAGGATACAGTTGGCCTTCCTGGCTGCCTGGAAGCACTGTTGACAGATGCTCAATTTGCTGCCAATGTTGAACCCCACCACAAGACAGATCACATCTTAAGCGGGCTGAGAGGTGAACATCTACCTCTGTCAGCTTTTAAAAGACAATTAAAAACAAAGTCTCTGTGTTACTGACAAAGCAGTTGACAAAACAGCCCTTGCTGTTTCTTCTGATCCCAGAAGAGGCAATAGATTCGTAAGTTTTTTTCCACGATCAGAAACCAGCCACTCACGACAGTGCTAATAAAGCAAGCATGGGCCTCAATAAACAGAAGATGTAATTCGTGTTTTTCTAATAATAGTACAATCAGGTCTAGGCCAATTTTGTCACATACTGCCAAGCTCCAGCTACAAATCATTAATGTTAGTTTGATTTTAGGCAAGTGAGTTGTGTCTTCAGACTTCAGATTAGTTAGTCTGAAATAAAAACTATTTTGTCTTGACTACATTATATGGGACAACTCAGATCTGAGCTCCTAATTGAGTATTAGATTTTGAAATCCTACTCAAGGCAAATCTTAAATAAACTAATGCCAACTAACCTAATGCTTATCTTTCTGTAGTCAAACACACTGAAAGTCTCAGTTGCCATTTTTCTTTACAAAGGCTTTCACAGTCAGTTTTCACCAGCTGTTTTCTTGACACTTCTCCCTTTTGCCTTCACAGAGCCACAGAGCTCTGTGAATTCTATCCTTTTTTCAGAACTGAAAATTAACTGCTACTCATGGCCAACAAATAAAGCAAGGAGCACTTACTTTTTGAGCATCTCCTTAGAGATTTTTTCTTTTCCTGCATGCCATTATCATTAGATTGAAAGGAATAATTTGGAATAAAGAGTCAAAAAAAAAAAAAAAAAAAAAAAGCATGTTTTTAAGTCTGTGAAAAACATTACAGAGAAAGTTGATTGCAGGCTTGCAATCCACATGCAGAAGTTTGGCCATCCTGTTTGAATGCATTAAATGCTTCTGCTAGGTTTGTTACATCTCATTCCTTAAGAAAGTGAATAGGGCTTCATCACTCAGTGAGTGGAACAGGTTGGAACACGAGATTATTCCCAAACTGGATTATCAGTTATCTGCAGCAGACATGCCACGGTAAGTGAAATTAGCGCACTGTAAGAGATTACCCATGCCAGGAAACAAATGGAACTGGACATCATGGCTTCCTAGTTTTGTAGCTGTAAATGACTAGCTGGAAGATTAAGCAATAGAGTGCCAAAGGCCTTTAAAATTCTGAACAAGGGTACATGACAGTAAGCTCACAATTGCTATCCAGTCTGAATGTTAGCGGCCACTTCTCCCACATTAAGTCGAAGTGCAACTATCATTCAAATGCTGATAAATAGTCATAGACTTGGGAAAGTTCCATAAGGCAAAGTCAGCTAATAGTAACAAGGCACTGAAATAAAATACAGGGAATATTTGTGGCTGTCATGGGAATTAAAATGAATGTGAGTAAAGTGAAGGCTGTCCAGAGCTTATACTGAGTAGGTGACTTCTCTGTTAAGTTTCAAGACAAAGAGGATCTCATGTTCAAATGCTTTTTTTCCCCTTCTTTCTTTTCTTGACAGTTTGTGTCCTCAGGACTTGCTCCACTGCCCCCAGTGACAGCAATTATCTCCTACTTTTCCAAAGAGCAACTGGGATTTCTATGAAATTGCTCAACTCCGCTGCTATGGCTTTAAGAAAAACAACAACAACAACAAATCACACACATTTCTAACTAATGAGAAAAATGAACAAAGCTAGTGTTTTGTTAAAAACGTCTCTCATTTAGAACCAGATATTATCATAGTTCTTAACAAAAGTCTAGAAAGAAGGATGGATTGTTTTTTGTCAAAATTATAGAACTTGGACATAGTGCTTTGCAAATATGAACCAGTTAGAGGAGGCATGTCCAACCTGTGGCCCAACACAGCTTGTAATGCAGCCTGCCAAGGGTGCCAGGCACACAGCCATCACTCAGCAGCAGTCAAACCATCAGTGTGGTATTAATGTTGTCTGAGCTGAAACCAGGACAGAGGGAGGGCTCAATGCAGTGTTAACTCAGGCTATTTTCAGTTTGGAATTGGTGATTAATTTGAATGGATGGACTATTGCCTGGGAAACAAGAAATATGGTTTTTTTTTGTTTGTTTTTCTAGTTTTATGTGCAGTATAAATTGATACGCATTGCACAATATTAAGGGAATAAAGCAAAACAGTTCACACGCGGGCTTAGGCAGAATAGTTCCACGAGCCTGCATGATGTGCACGAACTAATACATTCAAAGCCAGCTTCAACCTGATGACATCTGAGTTCTTCTCTGGAGAAGAACACATGTTCTGAAAGGTTTGACAGGATTTCACACAATTGTGAAAGACCTTATGGAGAAGCATTCAGACAGATACACTGCCTCAGCATTACCTCTCAATCAGCAAAGTTGGGATGTATCACTCATTTCAACATACTAACTCATTACATCATCTTTTTCCTTGGGAAGCCTGATCTAGTAGGTGGCAACCGTGCTCATGGCAGTTGGGTTGGAACTTGATAATCTCCAAGGTTCTTTCCTACCCATTCTATGATTTTATGATTCTACTTTGTTTTGTGACCATTTCGTATGCTGGTGTGCAGTGCAGCCTCCGGTAAAGCATGGAGGAATGAAGATAGCACAATTTTTACTAAGAAGGAATCAAACTAGTGGGAGCCTGGGGAAATATAAATACAGTAAGTGAACTGCAAATACTTAAGCTAGCGCTCAGAAATTGTTCAGTCACAAAGTACTTCTTTTTGTCTAATATGAAAAGACGCAGCTGTGAGAAGTAAAGCTTACTGCAATTTTGGAACAATTACCAAATATATGTAGAAGAGGAGAAATCTGTATTATGCATTAAAACAGTGTTTGTACACCAAACTGTAAAAAGGCAGAAGAGCTCCCTGAGAAGACAAATTCCTTTCAAGGTCTGCAGGTACATTTTATGGAACGTATCTATTGCTTCTTTCTGCTCTGATCACCTTTGAAGACCTTGCAGTTGTTCTTAGTGATGCAGCTTCTCATTATGCTGTGGCTCAGCAGATGCATTTGTATCAGTGATCCTGTGTCACTTTTGCTGTACAGTCTATGTCATTTTGTGTCACAAGAATAGTGGAGAAATGGTAGACATGAAGTAATAAAAATTTTAGATGGGAACTCACAGAAACATTAGGCTTAGAAAAATAATTAGAAATAAGTGCTCCTTATCCCATCAATCCCATCAAACTGCAAAACTGTCAACAATCAAACTCTGTGAAAGCAAGAGGAAAGGAAGGCCTTGCTCCAGTGCCATTTTTCACCCAAGAAAGATTCTGTCCTTTTTATTTAACACTCACAAGCAGAAGATCTTAGGCTAGATTTAAAAGGGCAGTATGTGAGTAATGAAAATTTGTAATGCTGTGCCTGACTTCTGGAAACCACATTCTCTCAGAGGAGCTCAGAATTTCCAGTGAGTTTGTTATGCACAAAGCTTTGGAAATTCAGGGATGTGGGAGGGGATTAATTGAGATCAGTTTGCAGGGCAGAGTGTGAACTCAGCTAGGCAACAGAAAATGCAACAGTTTGTAGTTGTGACTTCTGTGGGAGTGAAATGCCCAAACCAGCCTGGTGCTCTTTGCCTGTGAGGAATGAAGAAGAGAACTTTCAGAGATAATTTCTGGCCAGGGACACTGTGCTCTCTTTCTGTCCCTGAGACCATTCAGCATCACCACAACATGCCAGTAGCATTGCTCTTTTTGTCTGCACTTTATCCTGAGAAGGTCTTCTTTCCATACTCTAACTCCATTGACTGCAGAAGGCTGGCAGTCACTCCACTGCCCAATTTGCTTCAGGAATTTCAATCAAAACCTTCAATGAGTGTAACGTAACTACCCACTGAAATGGTGAGGCTCTTCCACTTAAGTAAAAACTTGCCACACTGTTCCCTTCTCCCAACTGTTCTATGGTACTTAGATGTCTTAAAGATTCCTATAAGCCCAGCAACCAAATTAATCTCATACTTTGTTCAGAAAGATGCTTTAATCAATAAATCCTGAAGCTTTATACAAAGGAAGTTATTTTTATCCTTGCTTTACTCATTGAGAATTCAAAGCACAAAATTCTAAAAGCACAAAATGGCAGTGACAGAAATAAAATTAAAAACTGACTCTCAATTCTATGTTAAAATAATGGGGTTCCTTGCAATTAGAAAGAAAAAAAAAAACAAATAATTCAGAGAAATCTTAATAATGTTCTTTTACAAAGTTTTAAAATGCAACCAATGCAACTTGAGCAGAACTTTTTGAAGAAAAATATTCACAGTGTCTGAAAATTAGTCTACTAAAAGTTCTCCTACATTCCTGCTTGATAGAGACACTCAAATGTTGCATCAAAAAAATTTAAATACTTTTTTTATTCCAAATTTTGTCTCTCTGGTTTTCAGACAGAGAAGTAGTTCCATATTAACACAAGGAAAAACTTCTTTACTGTCACTGGAATGGACTGCCCAGGGAGGCTGTGCGGTCTCCTTCTCTGGAGATATTCAAGGCTCAACTGGGTGCCTATCTGTGCAAACTGCTGTAAGGAACCTGCTGTAGCAGGGGGTTGGACTTAATGATCTGTAGAGGTGCCTTCCAACCACTGCCATTCTAGGATTCTGAGATTCAGGCTGTTGTTGGTCAGAGTGAATCTGGTCATTCTTGATAGATGTCTGCATGTTTATTACTACCTTTCAGAACAATTTTTGAATGGGAACATTGCTGCATTTTCTCAGCCTCGTAAACTAAGAAGACAATTTCCTTTATACGCTTTGTATCTTATTTTGAGAGGATATATACAAAAAAGAAAGGGAGTTGAATTAAATCCAAGTCCATACTGTAAGAACACATTTTCATATCTATACGATAAGGACTTAGACAAATAAACGATTTTAATTGAAAAACGCCAACAAGATGCTATCTATTTGGGTTGTGCAATCTGTTTTTGATTTTGGACATAAAAGAATCTTAACTTTATAGAAAAGACATAATGGAATTGTGTATTATTCAAAGTTCTCTATTTTCAATATAAATATTATGATCTTACTCAACAGTGAAGGGATTGTATTCATTTTGGCAATACTCAAAATGCAGTCAACCATAGATTATGAGTGCCTTTAGACACCGTGCAATGATGCATAAAACCAATCAATTATCCTTTCTGGCTAGGTTAATCTGGAACTGAGACTATAAACCTGTTATATTGTGAATTGTATGCACCTCAAAATACATACAAACTATTTTCTTGTTTCTGTTTGCTTAATTAACATGGCATCCCTAGTCACACTGGGCATGGGAATCTTAACCACTCGATTTTCAAATGTCCTACTTCTATGAAATTTATCTAGGAATTCAATGTACCCAGTTTATTTATCACTCTTTAGAACCTTGTTGGATGTATCTCCTTCTGTCAGTCTCATGTGGTACATTACTGCCTTAGGTAACTAAGATGTTAATGAATGCATTTAGCACGGAATTCACAACTGCAAGGTTGTCACAGTTAAGCCTAGTTTGGCCTGGTTCCATGACATGGGAGAGAAGGGAGCCACAGATCCATGTCTCGGGAAGGCTGGGGAGCAGAGATGAAAAAAAGGTAGAGAGATGGGCCTAAACAAGGAAAACAGTGGCAATGAGCTAAGGGAAAAACTTAATTTACTAAATATATCAGTGTAATGTCAGATGATACAATATAATACAATATGACTGTAATTGAAGCTCATAAATCAAATAAAATGTGAAAGAAAGTTTCCAAAACTGAAGTCCTTACTCTAGTGCTGTAGCTGAAATGCAAAAGAGGAAAAACTCATGACTTCCAGTCACTTTTATCTTTTCCTCAAAATGGAAAACAGAAATGGAAAAATGAAGTCTGGGAGCTGTTGTTCATACTTCTCTTCTGAGACCAAGGGACCGGAAGTATCAACTGTCTATGGAACTGCAGCATTAACTTTTTAACTCCCAGTGCACTGAATGATGTTATGATGTGGAATATCGACGAAAACTGTACAACCATTCATAAAATTAAAACTGTAAAACCAGCATACAACAGGGTTTTTGCAGAGCTTTGAATTCCATATGAAGGTAAAGGACTAAGTGTGTTTGTGTTCAGATTCCCTGGAGAATTACTTGAATTATTTTGTCAGCATAGGTCAGTTTGGATCTTTGCCACCGCTGGTATTTGCAGTCCTGAACAGAAAGAAGACAACTGTGCCAAACTCTGCATCCTGTCAGTCTCCTCATATGGAACTCAGCAGGATGAAGGAAATTTCTTGAATGCTGTAAAACGGCCTTCCATAGAAGTCAGAGAAAGATACCATAAAATCACAGAATTACATTATTAAAGAATGGCTTGGGTTGGAGGAAACCTTTAAGACTCTTCCAACCCCTCTGCTGTGGGCAGTGTTGCCATTCATTACATCAGCCTGCCCAGGGTCCCATCCAATCTGGCCTTGAACACCTCCAGAGATGAAATATCTGCTTCTCTGTACACCCTGTTCATTGCCTCACCACCTTCTGAGTGAAAATTTTCCTTCTAACATCTAGTCTAAGTCTCTTTTACTTGAAAACCATTGTCCCTTGCCATATCATTATCAGACCATGTAAACATTCAGTAGAGGGGAACAATCACCACCCTCATCCTGCAGGCCGCCTTCCTTTTCATGCGGCCCAGGATACTGTTGGCTTTTCAGAGTTGCAAGCAAACACTGTTGGCTTATGTCAAGCTTTTCATCTACCCCGACCCCCAAGCCCTTCTCCACAGGGTTGCTCTCAGTGAGTTCTTCGCCCAGTCTGTACACATATCTGTGATTGCCTCAAACCAAGTGCAACACCTGGCACTTGGCCTTGTTGAACCTCATTACGTTTACATGGGCCCGCTTTTGAAGCCTGGCAAGATGGCATCCCTTCCTTCTATTATATCAACTCCACTATTCAGCCTGGTGTCATCTGCAAACTTGCTGAGCGTGCACTCAATCCCATTGTCAGTGTCATTGATAAAAATGCTGAAGAGCACTGGTTCCAAGACAGATCCCTGGGGGACACCACTCATCACCAGCCTCTGCCTGGACAAAGATACATTGACCACAACTCTCTGGCTGTGAATATCCAACCAATTTTTCATCCACTGAATAGTTCACCCTGCAAATCCTCATCTCTCCAGTTTAGAGATAAAGATGTGGTTGAGGACCATGTCAAAGCCCTTGTCATATTCTCTGAGCTTTTTATGCATCATTCTGCTTTATACAAAATTGTAAAAATCCCTCTCTTCTTGGCTAAATAGGCCAGTTCATTTATTTTTGATTGCAGTCAGTAATCCAGTTCACCATTACATTAAAAATGGCACAAGCCATTTTATCACAACAGTAAGGCTTAGAAGTTTTCTCCACATTCCTTACAACGTATTGCATTTAGAGGATGCTCCCTTCAATCATACTACTACTATCTTGACAGTTTAGTCATTGTTATTCATGAGGACTTCTTGATGCTTATCTGCAAGATGTTCAAACTTGTCAAGAAGATCACATAGTCATGACCTTGAAATCAGAATGAATGAGGTCTCTGTATTCTATAAATCAAAAACATTCAACACAATGCTTGTATTTTTCTCCTGGAAGAAAAGAATGTTGCTGTCTGTGGCCAGAAGCTTCTGCACTCTTAGATAATACGCAGAACTAACTCCTTACACTGAAGAAACACCACTGTAATGAAAGGGAAAATGAAACATTTCAAAACTAGCGTTCAGCATAATTTGTTAGAGCAGGAGAGATACTGAGTAGCAGAAAAGGCAGATTCACAGTCTTTGAGGAAAACTTTAAAGACATTCCAGAAAAGCCTAACATAATTGAAAGTGCTTTAGAAACATAAGTACTTTAAAGGAATAACCAAATAGCATGTAAGAGGGAAACATGTTACTGAATCACAGCAAAATATATTAGCTTGCTACAGCAACAATAAGGTACTCCTCAAAATTTTAAATTTGAAGTTAATAAATACCATTGAAAATAAAACAGTAGCTTGAAAATAATGAGAAAATCAAACTGTACTCCTCAGTAGAAACTCGAGTCAACCCTTATCGATAAGCAATAAAGAAAAGTAACTTCTCTTACTATAAAGCAAATATCACATTGATAATATAGAAACAGTCACTATTTTTTTTCAGCAATATAACAATTGGATCCCCAAATATTCTGAAAAGTTCTCAAAATTATTTAAAAAGTATTGGCATTCTGCATAACAATGTACAGCTCTAAGGGCAGTTGAAATGAATGCAGAATTGAGCTGCTATCTTCTGAGGAAGACTAAAAAATTTGGACTCAGCAGGGAAAGAAGAAGGGTGGGGAGAAAAGTTATGGAAATACAAGATAAGGTGAAAGCACTCCATCCAGTAATATGAAAATTTGATGATAATAGTAGAAGGGAGTTTAAAAGATAAAATAAAGCATTTCTTTAAACATTAGTTAGTGGCTTCTGGAACTTGCTATCACATGAGATTGAAGAGTCAAACTGTAACAGGAGGTTCAAAATACAAATAAATGGGCATTGCCGTAAGGTGGGGATGTACATCTTGTGACCCTAACATAATAATGGAAAGTGATGAGGAACAGACGACTGAAAACCATGGGGCCTGTTATTCCCTGTGAATAAAGGCTCCTATGTTTAGTACTGAAGACTGAAAACTGAGCTGGCTAGACCATTGGACCTCGAAGGCAAATGGCATCCTGGGCTTCATCAAAAGAGGGGTTGCCAGCAGGTACAGGGAGGTGATTGTCCCCCACTACTCTGCTCTTGTGAGGCCCATCTGGAGTACTGTGTCCAGGTCTGGAGCTCCTAGTACAAGAAAGACTGGGAGCTGTTGGAGAGAGTCCAGAGGAGAGCCACAAAGATGGTCTGGGGACTGGAGCACCTCCCCTATGAAGACAGGCTGAGGGAGCTGGGCTTGTTCAGCCTGTGGAGATTAAGGCTGCGGGGTGACCTCATTGCAGCCTTTCAGTACCTAAAGGGAGCCTACAAACAGGAGGGGAATCAACTCTTTGAAAGGGTTGATAACTGCAGGACAAGGGGAAATGGTTTTAAGTTGAGGGAGAGGAGATTTAGGTTGGATGTCAGGGGGAAGTTCTTTACAGAGAGAGTGGTGAGGTGCTGGAACAGGCTGCCCAGAGAGGTTGTGGATGCCCCGTCCCTGGAGGTGTTCAAGGCCAGGTTGGATGGGGCCCTGGGCAGCCTGGTCTAGCATTAAATGGGGAGGTTGGTGGCCCTGCATGCAGCAGGGGGGTTGGAGATTTGTGATCCTTGAGATCCCTTCCAACCCTGGCCATTCTGTGACTGACTCAGTTAGGTCATTCTTACATTCTTAATATAAAATTAAGAGCTAAATTGCAATGCATGCACCAATCTGATAGACATTACTAATCCTAAAAGTGAATGTAAAGCTTGCATATTTGAATTTGTTCTTAAAGTAACTTTCTTAATAATTCAATGTTACTTATCTTGGCCTCATAAATGTCACAGCTGGGTATGCCTAGTAAAACTATCCCAGTAAATGATTCCCCCATTTACAGGAATACTGCTGATTTCTTAATTTTAAGCATTTGTGCTTACTTCATTTTAAATATATGGCTTGTAGATTTTAAGGTTCAATATTATATCACACAAGGTGAAATACTACATGGTTACATGCACTTACAAATTTACAGCCAACTTTAACTTAGTAACCAGCATACATTTATTACAGCTCATCAGAAATACAGTTGGTGCAAATAATATTTACTATCAATAAGACATTATTTTATTTTTATATTTATGCTGTAGGAAAGTCCAGGCTATAAAATATCTGGATTTTTGGCATAAAAATGGGGTGATTGTGTGAAGTTTTGCTAAGATGAACTTAAAAAAGATCAGTACATTTTTAGCACATTAGCCATCATAATTCACAGACGTGATTATTTCTCTTTCTTCCTCTACCATTTTTACTCTTAGAAAAGACACCTTATCTTTTAATTTGGTTGCTTCATGAGGAATGTTAAAAATATATATAAAAATATAAAGGTATAAAAAGCATTTTTTTTCAAGTGAATATGTAGCATCTATCAGAATGTTGCCTTCCAAATGATAAGAAACTCAGTAAAATAACCCTGGATTCAAAGGAAATCTCTCAACAAATTCAACCTTTTGCATCACAAAAAAAAAAAAAATAAAATAAAAATAAAAAGAAAAAAAAGAAAAAAAAGAAAAAATAAGCATGTTCTAAAATGAATTCTTTGGACTCTTTTTGACTAAGGAGAAAAGGCTGATCTGGAACACTTTCTCAGCTACTAAATTACCTTAAAGCCATGTTATGAACCTTCAAGCATATAGAAGCTTGCCCCGTCTCCATTTTGAAGTTCATTTTGTGATGGACTGAAGTTTCTAGTTAGAGCCACAAAGCCTATCTATATAGGCTCTGTTCTGTAGGTAGGTCCCAGTGGGTCATGTGAACAACATCTACTTTAGCAAATAGTGTAGGCTAAGAAGGAAGGATCTGTGGCATGAAAGTTTGTGCTGGGAGCCCAACATCCACATCACAAAAAGGCCTGGTCCTGTGGCTGGAATGCATTAAGTGTACTTTTGGAGCATATCTTCTATTTTAATCTCATACTAAAGGAATCTAGTTTCTCTGCTTTGGGAATGCTCCTTGATGTGAATAAAAGCACAGTAAATAACTCTGGAAGTACATTCTACAATGCTGATGCCAAAATGGACCCATGGGTATCTCAGCATTCAAAATGTGTTGTAATTCAGTACTTAAAGCACAAAGCTCATTCATGGTTGCTTTTTGAAGATACCATGCTGGTGAAGGATTTGCATCTGAATAGTTCTCCAACTTCCCTTTATTATGAGATTGGATAAGGCTAAGGAAATTGCAGGGTATCTGAGAAAATACGAACCTTATAGAACAAAAATCAACTTATTTGCACCTATAAGTATTTGCTTTAGCTGCATTTATCCACCAGATGGTGTCCCACAACATAACGTTCAGGAGCTGCATGAAATAATGATGAATGGTTCTACAGTTACCACCAATAGATTTGTGGAACTCAGAAATATTTTTCAATACTTGAATGTTCAAGGGCAAATGTTATACTTTACCCAAATGCCATATCTGTAAAAAAATCACTCTTTAATCTTACAGTACATTTTGACCATTTTTATCTTTCAATGAGTCACAGAGGCAGAAAGCTGTTAGGAATCCATATTTTATTGAAAGTATAGGAAAACTACATGATTTAGAAAATACTGACACTAAACTAATCCATTTGGGCTGATTTGGGAAAAAGTCGGGCACACATAAGTAGAAAATATTCAACCGTCTACTAAGTATCAAAATTTTGTAAGATGGAGACTATTAGAAAGTAGAAAAAGTTGTTTTGATTAATGACTCTGTTGTTGAAAAAATTTGCCCATGCCCATCTGTGTCCCAGACAAACTGAAAGAGATGCTTTATATCCTGCCAGGACAAAAGTCAGCACAAAAGAAAGATCTTACAGTGAAGAATTTTGGTGAATTTTCACTTATGGTATCCCACGGAGTCTGTAGTAACAATAGGGAAAGGAAACGTGACAGACTACAAGAAATGGAAAGCCACAGAATTAGAAATATATGCACCCCTAGGTAGCCTAAAATGTCAACATCTTACTACTTTTATTCTGTAGTATGCACCTGGGCGTAGCACTCCACTGCAATGTGGAGTATCCACATAATTTTTAAGGCCTTCTTCAGATACAAAGGTTTGCACTGATGGAATACATAAGGAACATACCCCTAGGGAATGGAAATTTTGGTCTGTAATCCTGAACTCACCCAAACATTTAACCTCAGTTCATATTAAATGTCACTAGCCTTCAACCCATAAGTTCAAGGAACACATTAGTTACATGTCCATGAAAGAACCAGCCTCCTGATTTATGTATAGCTTTAGACTCATTTTTTTTTTTCAAGGTCTTCTAAGAATCAAAGACAACATCTGTATTATTTATTCATAAACCAGTACATTTCAACAAAAGCAATGTAAAGACTCCGGAATTTCTGCTGTAAGATGTTTCTAGAGAGAATGCATAATTGGATTGAGCAAACATAAACGGCCATTATCCAATGCAAAATCATCAACCAGCCTGAAAAGGGCACATTATTGTTATATAAACTTTATTATGGGTAACTTTCAAAACCAGGGGCAAGGGAGGTTGGGTTCCACCTTAATCAAGTAAATAATTTTCCATCAGAATCTATCTGCATGATCAAGCAATGCTTGTAAAAGCTGGGGGCACATATAATTGTTATTATTGAGCAATGATTCATTTTGATACTGCCGAGAAGTTGACAGCATTGTTCTTAAATTAGATTTTTGTCATGAATACCTTGATGTTTTTGCTCTGTATACAGTAGGCCTTCTACCATATTATTAGAGACAAAAATAATTTCTTTGCGTTCAGCTGAGTAGCTTGGGAAGGAACTTTTTGAGAGACTGAATGGTGATAAAGAAGAGAGAAGCAAAAGAAGAGTTAGACAATACTGAAATCTAGTACACCTGTACATTTACAAGGCAAAATATTGTATAGGCCAAAAGATGAAAGCTTAAACCTTCCAAATATAAGTGAGATATACATACTTAATGGCAGGAGTAAATGTCCAAATGAACAGAGGAGATGGATTTGCTGAAGTCTTTCTAATTTCAGTGCCACAATGAAACAAATGCTTCTCAATTATAGGTTTAGGAAGTTCCATAGAAAAGTACCTGGATGTGTTGCATATAATTGCCTTAACATATTGCACATAATGGTCTGACAATCACCTGTGGCCTTTCAGTATTTAAAAAATCCTTGGGAAATGCAATAAAATTGGATCTATGCTCTGGTAATTATTCCATTTTAAAAGAGTAACAAATAATGCTTTAAATACTTTTATCATGCACATAATTTTGCCTCATTTGGGCTTCCAGATGCATGCATGTTTTTGTGTGGCTTCCATAGCCTCAGATTATTGGGATCTAACTAAAAATAGTGTCTTGATTTAGAGGCTGTCATTTTATATAAGTGTAAGGCTGATAGAAACTAAACCATCTCGGTGAACCAGATGGAGAAGACAACTAATTTTGTCTCTTTTAAAAACTGTAGCAAAAATCAGTTTTTCTTTTCATTCATGCTTTTCCTCCAACACAGTTCGAGGAACAAGAAAAGTTTGCATTCGTTCCACAGAAAAAGAAACAGAGTGCTTTCCTTCTGTTTTTCTAAACAGATATCTTTGAAACAAAGAAATTCTATATAAAAGACTTTATAGCCTGTGGCAGAGAACACGCAGCTTGGCCAGTAGACTTTGTGTGGAAGAGAAACAAAAAAGATTTGCATGAACAACAGATCCCAGGAAGCAACATCAATTGTTATAATGACTTTTTAAAAATTAAAATAGTCCTATTTTAAGAGACTTCTTCTAAAATCTCATACACAAGAAATGGAAAGACTGTAGATTATAGTCAACTATTAGAAAGAAAAAAAGACAAACGTATATTTAAAGTATTTTATATTGTTTATATATATAACTTATCTGTACCATATGAGTTATACTTTGTATACAAATGTTCTATTGATAATTTAATTAAAATACTTGGACAAGGATTGACCATTTGGCAAGAATGAAGTAGCACGGATAACTTAAAACAAGAATCTGTCATCTATTTCTTCTGGTGAAACAAATTTTTATTTGTTGAGACTTCTTTCTCAGTGTAGTAAGTGCAGTTTCAATTTGATTTAATATTTTTAATGCTACATACTAAATCCATTCTTTTTCCAGTCTTTAATAACTGCATTTTAGTGAATGACGCAGCTACTTCAACAGCAGTATTCTTCAACAAGCTAGATCCTGCCTCACAAAGGCAAATTTCTCTTCAAATTTGAACTCCAGTTGAGCGCTTTCTTGTAAAAAAGTAAATATTTGAGTTCTAACTTGTATTGAGCATTTTTGGACCTTTCAATATGCAAGATGCCAAACCATAAGGCTATATGACAGTTTTGTAAGCTAACAAAATGAGCATTCACTATATCCTCCCTTTTCTTTCCACTGTAATGAAAAAGCCCACATTCTTAACGTAAACATTCACCTAACATATTACTTGCCTTAGTTGCTTGTATGCAGTTCTTTTCTTTCTAATATATATAGCGTTCTCTGATTTTAAAGAAGCCTGCCAGTCTGGGAAGTGTAACTTTCAGTCTGTCACCCTCTTGCAGGGAAATGTTTTTGTTTGTCTGCAGCCTCACTACAGTTTTGTACCTGAAAACTAACTCATCTGCATGCAGCACCGTAAAGAGCTGGAACAAACATCCAGAGATATCCAACAAGGAAAGCCAAATGCAGTATTTATAAGATACCCCAGCTATAATTATTCCAGTCCAACCAAATCACTTATATGCTTTTACCTTCCCAAGTACTTAGTGGACTGGTGAAGCTTACAGTCAGCTGAGTGATTTGAAAAATCCAGGGTCCTGCACATTTCATGCAGATAAAAATATATAGGCTTTTCAACAGTGATGAGATTTTAGTACAGTGTTTTCAGCCAAAACTTCCATAGCCCATTGTGTGCAATGTATGGCCATGTCTGGCTGTTGTTCCCCATGCAATTCAGTCACATTTAGGTGATGGTGAATGAATGCAGACTGCAAAGCCTGTTGGGATTTTTCAGGATGAAAAGCACTTTATAAATACAAAATATTCTATTATTACAGCTGCCTCCAAGAGAGAAGTTGTGTTAAGCAGAATATTCAGAAAGAACATTTACAGAAATTTATTGCAAGTTTAATTTTGTTTCCAAACCACAGTCACTAGAGATTCAAACTATTTATCTTGAATTATACCTGCCAAATTTTGATGAGATGAAACTCCCCCTTCCCCATTCAAAAAAGCAGGATTGACCACAGTCATACTTTAGACTTTAAAGTAAACTGCATTATTAGGCTTTCTCCACATTCCAGCTCATCTGCCTTAGGGTATCAAACCCTACTTTCATCTCTGTGAGGTTCAGTGTTTCCAAATCCAAGCCATAAGGCCATGTCTAGACTACAAACTGAGAAGTGGGTTTGACTGCAGACATGCGCACACTCAGCCACAGGTCCCACAAATTTTCCATCTGTACATTCGTATGTAGCCCACTCACAGCCTGGTTTTAAATAATCTACACTCTATACGGAAAAACAACCTCTCAATACTAACTGATGAACCATTACTATGATTGATTTTGCCTGGGTGAAGTCCAGGCAGCTTGCCTGAACAAAAGCCTGGCCCACACAAAACCACTGAGTGTAATCAGTTTCTGAGTATTGTAAGTGTTTTTCCACCTTCTGGCACTTATGCTAAAATAATTCCTTGCTATTAGTTTAAGGGTTTGTGGTGTGAATTATGGGAGAGTTAGGTCTTGAGAATATTCTGAGATCCACATATACTTGACAGTACAAATGCAAATCCTAGACATAAAAACCATCGTAATGGCCCCAAAGTCACAAGATTAGATTAATGAGATGTTTTCAAGCACACCACCAACATTTGATGCTGGGGCCCAAACCAATTAAGGTTTGGGATACGGCCTGAACTTTTACCATGAAAAGATTATGTGCACCACAAAGCTGAAAGCTGAATTTGAAGGACAAACTCAGTGCTCCTTCTTAGATGTTTTGCTGAAGGTAATAAAACAAACTATGAGTGACTTCAATCCTCTGCAAAATCCCTAGCCAAAAAAGACCTTAATAACCAAGAATAATCCTGAAGTATGATTACATTAAGCAGCCTCTGTATTTCTGGGACTATCTTCCTTCCTTTAATCTTTGTGTGTGGGATAATTAAGATATTTTGAAGTTCTTTCAGGTATGGTAGTTTCACAAAGTAGTGTTAAGTCTCATGTGGTGCTGTGGTATCAAGTCAGTGTCACATTACCTATTGTATCAAAATAAAGAATGGTTAGTGATACAAAAAGAAATCAAATGGGACTGGAAGATTCCCAAGTCTCCTTTTCAAGGAAGCCCTCAGATTTCTTACATTGGCCTGAGATTAAAATCAGAGTCTTGGTGCTGAATGTCCATAGGAAGCAGTGCATCTTGGAGAGGAAAGGTGCTTTTAAGAAAAAAGGGACTGTATTCACTAATGACATCTAAGCAGACTAACCTTTTTGTCAGGACGAATGAGAAAAAGTCAGGATAGGATGGGATAGGATGGGATGGGATGGGATAGGATAGGATAGGATAGGATAGGATAGCATAGCATAGCATAGCATAGCATAGCATAGCATAGCATAGGATATCTCGAGCTGGAAGGGACCCAGAAGAATCATGGAGTCCAACTCCTGGCTCTGCACAGGGCCACTCAAAATTCAACCCTTGTGTCTGAGAATATTGTCCAAACACTGCTTGAACTCTGGCAGGCTTGCAGCTATGACCACTGCTCTGGGGAGCCTGTTCCAGTCCTTCATTATACATTTGGAACAAAGATTTGGGAAGGACTGCCACCATATTATAAACATAAGCGTGCTGACATTAGTAATAAACATTAAGTAATGGAGAAACTGAAAAATGTGACCTATTTCTAACTAGATGGGTAAATCAAATATTTTATAACTGCTATTCATAAATGTGACAAGTTCTTTTTAACATGGAAATGTGAATCTAATAACGCAAATTAAATAAAAGCTAATAAAAAGACCACATTGGTTTCTGCATATAGACTCTTAAAGTTCATACTGGTCCTTTGGATGTAACTGATGAAATACCATTTTCCTGGGTTGGTGGTGACGTGCCATTGCTTTATTACGTTCCTGACTATGAGATCTCATATGCCACCTACTGGACAGATGTTTTAAGTTAATTTAATGTGCACACTGTGAACAGAGATTATAGGCACACTGCCAGCGTGTCTCTGTGATTGTTTTACTGCATGGAGACTCAAAATCCAATTCCCACTTAGAGAATTGAAAGATTTCCACTGACTTCAATGAGGTTTGAATTTGACCATAAGTCAGTGCTGTAGGAAAAGCACACGTTGTTCTTCCTCTTAATTATTTATTTATATAAAAGATCTATTTTAACAGCTTATTGTAAACACTTCTTGACAGCAAGTTAACTAGAACATACAATGAAAAGAAGTATTTCATGGCCATATGTATCGCTGCCTATCATATCCATCATATTCATTCATTTTGTCATATTTTTTGACTAAATGAATGGTAATAAAATAACCGCTTTCCTCACTTCACTTAAGAACAGAAAGTCTTATTAAATGATTTCCAGTAGTTCCATTTTTGTGCCTTTTAAACAGACTTCATAATAATGCTGACTACATAAAAAAGAATTAAAATAATATAAAAAAATAATGTCAGTAGAGATGCCCTCACAATACTGTTCATTGCTAAAGGTGCTTCCTGTGCAGAGTAGCCCAGCAGGCAGACACGGAAATACCCAGCAGTCATCACATCTCTTACATTCCAATAGCCTGCAATGGACAGAGGATGAAGTCAGTATGTGACATCCACAACATGTGGATGGAGGTGAGCATCTGTGATGCAAAATTCAGAAGGGAAACCTGGAAGGCAGAATTTTATGGTGTTGTCCACCCAGCCAGCTACAAGAGGTAGCAGGGCAAGAGAAAAACAAAAAATAGGTTGGAAGCAGATACCAAAACACCATCTAATACTGGATGTTTGATACAAAGCTGGATGTTACATTCAGCTTTAAGAAGGACAATGCATCCTCTGGACTTGCAGGAGGCAACTCTAGCACCCACCAGGGAAGAATCATGCCTAGGGATTTTTCACTTGCAGGATTTTCCATCTACAGCAAAAATTACTGTGTTGTTCTTATCAGGCAGGCACGAGTGTGTGAGACCAGAGCTATGTTTTTAATGAAAACTACCAGAAAGGACACTACTCTGTTTTTTTCTGAGTGTAAATTTACTGGAAGTACCCCTCCTGGAAAACAAATTCAGATGTTGACAGTTATGAAGGCTTTATTTGTACAGTGTTTCCATGAGAGGATCCATTTGAGAAAAGGAACCCTGCGAAAAGCTTTGAGGAATTGCAGAGAGGCCAAGTGAGCAAACAGAATGTTCTGAAATTTCCTTTTTTGAACAATGTTACTATATTATTTAAACCAGCTTGTAATTCCAAATGAAGACTGAAATCTCCAAACAAATCTGCCTCACGACAACCATGGCTTGCTTTGGAAAATTAATGTCTTAATTGCCTTAAGATTACAGGCATAAACAGTGGCAAAGCTTTAAATGGGGGTAACACATGTTATGGAGCCTATTTGCCTTCTTATTGTTGATGTCATGTGCAATAATAATGACAAGAACTGCTGTTATGGTCAGCATGGACAAAGCTTAATCTTTGGAGAAGCAGCCATTTTAAATTCATCACTGCTGATTATCTCTGCTGACAGGGACCTCATTGTTGTTTTGTAACTATATTGCTTTAACTATGCTTTAATTCTAAATGCTAATCTATTGTGATCATATAGATAACTAAGAAGAAGACCGAACAACCCACTGCACTTCAGGCTAGAGGATGGTTTTGCTTAAAACTCTGTGAATAGGCAAGTACAGCTAATATCTGTTTATTACCATAAAGATATACTGAGAGACTTCCAGGCTTAGATAAGATAAGATAAATAATCCTTTAAAACCTAATGTCATGCTTAAGGCAGGGATTATCTTGCTGCTGTTAAACTGCCATTGTATTAAATTCAAAAAGTCAAGATTAATCAAAGGAAAAAATCACCACTGAGCAGTAACATCTGGTAAGATTTTCTTTTTATCTTTGGAATTTCTTCTGTAAGGAGGCTGAGAAAAATATGGTGTTTTGGTTTTTTTCTGACTTGGATTGGAAAAAAAAAATTGAAATCTCATCACCTACTGCTGCAAAGAATTTCCATGTTTTGTCCTTCCCTGAAGAGTTTTGGTACTAGATTTTATGTGCAACGTAGAGGATAAGTAGACTGTACTGAATATTTATTCCCATCACTCAACTTCATGGCAATAGCATTTTCAACACTCCTAGCCAAACTGAGTGTGTGTTTCTGTACATTTTGATTGTGTATGTGAGTCAACAGCAACTGCAAAATGTTCTCACCATAAAAAAAGCTTAAAAAACTGTTAAATGTTAAGTTTTAGCTCAAGATTTTGCAGTCTTGACTCTCAGTATGGATTCTGCCACCTCATTAGCTAGGGCTGCGCTGCAGTCACACACCAGTAAAAATGCAATTTCATTTATTTAAGACAGATCCTAGAGCATTTCAGATAATAGATCTTCTACTGGCAGGGTTCTGTTAGCTTTTTTCCTGCTAGATTTTCTTTTATTTGTGAACTCAGGGCCCTTAAAATTGCTGCAAAGGAAATCTGTGTAGACAAGGGATCCTCAGTTCTGTGTCTTCATTTCAATCATCCTGACACACTCATTCATTGGATGGAACAGTTTGGGACTTAGTAGGTAACTGAAACCAAGTTCAGGAGGGATGGACATGTCAGTAAAAGAGAATAAAGAAACCAACTTGCTGAAATGACATTCTTATAGACATATATATTCTTACTCTTTGAGAGAGAGACAAAATGAAACCCTCAGTTTTCATTTTGCGTGGTAAACACAGTGTGTCTCAGGTTCCCAGTGTTTAAAAAGCATTTGGGGTGAAAATGGGGAAACATTCTCCAGATTATGGAAGTTCCTACAAGTGCAGCAAATAGAGATTTTCAGTACTGTACAAATGCACTGGCATAATGGATGGGCTCATTTTAATAAAATAAGCTGCATATACTCTGTGCAATTATTTTCTGGTTTGTGTGTTATGACCGAAACCCTGTTACCACATGCGTGGTAAGTCTGTGAATGCGTTGTGCAGGATGGGCCATTTCTGTCTCTTGGCAGGGAACAGATTACACAGTACTACAATTATTAAAATTCTAATTTGGGGCCAGGTTTTGCCCTCAGGTACTTCCTTAATTTCAGGAGGAGTCGTGCATATTTATCTGATTGAAGAATTTGGACATTAACATTCTTTTATTCTTTCACAAGAATATGCACTAGCCAAACCTAAAATCTGAATACAGCGGGGATAGGATTCCAACCAGGAGACAAATGTCAGTAACTGCTCTGTTTTGATAAGGTAAAGTGATTTCCTTGTAAGGGAGTGGGAGATGGAGCAGAAGGAAGGAAAGAGGGATCTTCTTCCAGATCCCTTGTAGGCTTGTTTTTAAATTACAGCTTCGGATCTAACAACAGGTTTGGCAAGTGTTTGCTTAGCAAATGCTGAAACTATGCCAGGTTTTCTTTGCTGGTTTGTTGTAGAGTGTGCATTTTTAAAATACGCTGTAATCATTTCAGACCACGTAATTAGAAACACAAAGCAGTTTACTGAAACATAGTGATATATTAAGAGTTCAGTTAATTACATGTAAAGAAACAGGATAAACTTCAAAACCTTTACGCAGTTGCTATTTTATTTGCAACTGGGGCATGTTGATGGGACTTTGCCTGCTTAACACTGAGTAGGAGTTTAGAATTTTAACCTGAGGGTAAAATTTTCAAAAGCATTTAAGTGACTGGCTCAGTGAAAATCTATAGGACTTTTACTCCTCAGGGCAACATTTTAGAAAGTATGTAGACACCAAAGTCCAGTTTACTTCAAGGTCTATGTATATAAAAAAATGCCGCCTTACTGCCTCAAATATCTTAAAAAAAACCCACATGACATTTCAATGCCATCTGAGTTACCCCAGTGTTACTCCAAATAAACAAGTTGTTGCTCTCATTGCTTTATAACTTGTAAAACCCTCTTTTGTTTTTATTTCCTCCTCAGTGTAGGCAGAAAATCACAAAACATGCTTTGGGGAACAGTAAGCCACACTGTCTTCAGTCTGGTATAAAAATCTACTTTACATTTTCTGATAATCTCCAAATAAACTCAAATATTTCCCTTTTCAGTCTATATTTAACATTGTTTTTTGATGGAAGTGATGAATTGCTTCCTTTGAAGCCAAAGCCTGACCTAAATTATTCTGTCTACATTACGTATAAGAGAAAGTGGAAATAAATAAAACTGAAATGCAAAATCTTAGGGAGCGGAAAAAGACATAAATCAGAACTAATTAACCACTCTCATTAATGAAAATATACGTTGTGCTTTCTGTTGAATCTCTCAAATGTAATTTACTGAGAAAATGAAAAAGAGACATTTAATTCTGAAAAAAAAGTCAGTATTCAAAAAATCTTTGGTTTGGGAATTTGCGGGGGTTCTCCTCCTCCTCTAACATGTTTTCTGCGTGAGCTTTAAAAGTATGCTAACTTGTTTCACAACAGCTTACAAGTTCTCAACAGTTACATTTATTACAATTTTACCTCACTTTCAGACAGACTCTCTTATCATGCTCCAAATCACATTTTACACTGCTTTGAAGTCTGTTACTAATATGCTTATTGCTTAACAGAAAATAGCCTGACAGTCATCTCTGTTTTAAGGTGCAAAATAATAAATGTCAGTCTGTTTTTTGAGCTTATATTTTGGAAACAAGTCAGAATTGCAATGCTCTAATTGTCTTCTCAGTGGGTTTAATGATAAAAATGCAAAAATGAATTTTATTCCTTTTTTCCCCTTGCAGCCTTCATTCTAATCCTTGCCACTCCATGCCATTGTTAGCATAAGGCAGGTCCAAATTACTGAAAAATGGTGAATTCCTTCTTCTTTTGTGCATGTTCATTGATTGCACGGGTTGCAGTGACAAGGCTATCTGGTAGTCGTTTGTCATGTCAGTGCATTCCCTGCTATTCCCTGTGGCTCTTCTACGCTGCCAGACAGGTGTGTGTGCTCTGCACAAAACTTTGCCCTTTGGACATTGTTACAGTGCCTAAGAGACGTGTAGGATAGCACCCTGTCAGCCTTACAAATGACCATGGAGTCATCTGTGCAGAAGGGAATTCTCTTTGGGTACCTTAGCAGAACACATGCATTGTGTGTCATGTATTCTACACAAGTAGAAAGAAGTATGTGTTTTTCCGTCACAGAAAATGACAAACACAAGATTGAAGGGTTGAATAACTCTGGATATCATTCTCTGTAAGAGTGACGAATTATTTTGCCGCTATATTCAGATCCATGAGAAGCAAGGCTGTTAAGATACAAGAAGCAGTTAAGTAGAAAAAAAAACCAAACCCACATAGTTAAGATGTACCTCTTTATCCCTGGTACATGTACAAACATTTACATTAATCCAGTTAGCAGGTGGGAAGCCTTCCCACAGCCACCTTTCCAGGATCTGAGTAAACACTGGGCTTTACGCCACGCCAAGCAGCAGAAGGGAGCTCTCATGGATCTTTAAGAGCTGTGAAATCCAGCCTTCTGTGCCCTTCACCCTGAGCATTCATCCCTCCCAATGCAGATACAGCCACTGTGCCCTGGCTGATCTTAAGTGTCATAATGACAGATAAAGAAGAGAGAATTTATTGCCTAGGACTCAAAGCATATAGGTTTTATAGATCAATAAGAACATCCTGAGTTATGCCCAGAGGCAAAAAGGAAGCCAGTACAGACTTCAAAGACCTTGTGTAATATATTCCTCATGGCCAATATTACAGATTAAGCACACAGCAATGTTCTACATGAATCTGACTGGAATAAGGACAGACTATGCATTGTATTAGTCCTTTTTTTTTTTTTTTTTTTTTTTTTGGAAGCTACAAACGCATAGGTAACTTAGAGCCTTCACCTTATCACAGTTATCTAAATAAAGAGAAAAAATTGCTGCAAGTCTAGGAAATGTTCGTCAGCTGAGCATTAAGAAATACCTTTTGATCATGGGTTTCGCTAATGAAGAGCATTACAATTTGACAGTCCAGCATTTCTTCCCCTCGTGCGACTTCTGATCTCTTTCAGGAAAGCAAACAAAATGAAGGACTTCAAACTCAAGGTTTGACAACGCAACATATAAAGTCAGTGAAATGACAAACTCCTCAGCAGCCTGCTCACGTCTCAAAGAGGCAGACTAACAGTACTGACGTGGGCAGTGAAATCATGAGATTTTGTACAGCATTTGTACTAAGTGGAAAATACAGAAGAAATTAAAATAATATCTGCAGCCAACTTGTGCACAGAAAAATGCTTTCTACAAAGGCTGTCTTGAGATCTTCCTTCTCTAAGTAATAAGAGCAAGAGAAGCATGTGACAAACTTTATGCTTGTATATAACCCAAATCTGAAAGGATGAATTTTAGCTTTCAGAGAAAGCTGAAAATGTTAAGCTGTAGCAAGATGCAGTCCTTGCAGACGCAGTCCTGCGAGCAATCCAAGTTCCCATACTTTTTTCCTGGAAGAAGATTATATGCCTTATTTCAAAGAACACAACTATCAAGGAAACTTCTGACTTTCCCAAGTCCTGTGTAACGTGGGAAAAGCTTTCTAACTAGGAAGAGGTTCCCTGGCTGGTATCCACAGGTACTGCAAAAACTGGAAAATGAGTTCCATGTTTTTAGTCATACTGTGTCAGTTCAGCACAGAGACTATCCTACAGAGCAGGTGAGATATGTGAAGCTCTGTGAACATGAGAAAAAATGAAGTAGAATGTGAACATACACACAGCAGATCTTTGGTTAGCTGCTGCTGAAGATAAATAAGATCAGATATTAATGTTCTGTATTGTAATTCTTTGACAATTTGTTTAAGGAATCTTTCATTTTCTACTTAGTTTAGAGGGAAGGTAACATTCATACCTTCACTTTGGTGGCTAAATAAGATGTTCCACAAGATCAGGGGGTTAGCATTGATCCCACTCCTCCACACACTGCCCTGCTGAAGGATGTCTGCCTTGCAACATTCTTGTTATTCCAGAACTGGGTTGGGCTAGTCATAATAGATGCAGGCAATCAACTCACTTCCCCACACACAGCTCCACCAGTCAAACTCACTTCACCGTGCAACACTCCTGTTTTTCTTGTGTCTTCTAAGCAAAAGCTATTAATTTGGTACTGACTAGATCTGTCCTTACTCCTGATGAAAGCCATGGTAACTTCTGTAGTGATGCAAGAGGAACGTGGTGCTGATGAATTGTGACTAGGGGGAAACAAACTTGTCTTTGAATTTCTAGGGTTTTGACCCTGTAGAGGTGACTGATCTGTGTTCCAGTTCTGCTTTCATTACAGCTAATAAAATACAGGATGACTCTGTAGATAGCAGTGAGATTAGATGCTAATCTTTACATGATGTTGACTCTTGAACAGTTGTGCTTTTTGCAGAGAAAAAAGTTTCCATTTATTTCCATTTAGAACACTACAGCTTTCAGTGTTGATCACAGTTGTTTTATTTATAATGAAAATCTATAGAGCATTCAACACTGATGCAAACAAGCAAACAAGCGCTGGCCTACTGACAGCATCTCAGCTTACACCAGTGTTTGGATTTGGGCCATGAATTTCATGGAAAATCAAATAAGTGTGTGACATAGTAAAATCATATGTCAAAATAGGGACTATTCTTTCCTCTTTGTTTTCCTTTTTACATGAAATAATAAATTTAAAACACAACAATGCTGTAGGCAATGTACAAAACGAAAAAAAGATGAGTTTGGTGAATGAGCATAGCGTGAGGCTATGAATATGGATATGTTTGCACGAGAGCCTAGAGGAGATGCTTTTTATGCGTGGTGATACAGAACTACATACTTGTAACTGTGCACACCAGGGAAAGAATATTCCCCTAAAACAAGGAGTTTCTCTAGCAGTGCTCCTTGTTGATCAAAGCTGCATAATTTAAAGCAGCTAGAGGCAACTTTAAATTATTCACAATACATTTTTGTGAGTGATCTTGGTATATAGCAGACAGCTTTTGGGTTACCAGCAGTTTCCTGTAACTTCTGTAAACTTTGGCATCCTTACAGAACCGCCGAGTTTTCTGAAAGGCACATTCGAAAAGAAGGGAAGTCACTTTGCACAACAGTAGCCGAAGGGACCCATTCTGCCACTTCGTGTTAGTCACATCGCACGGCGATGCTGCGCATGCAGGGCGACACGGGACGGCGGGGCAGAGCCTCTCGGTCCCAGACCCAACGTTGCCGTGCGGTTCGCGACAGCTTCTCGATACCCTCAAAAGCCCCAGGCAGGAATCCTGCAATTAGCGCATCTAACTCCTCCTTTACTGCAAGCTTCTCTCCCATTGGTAAAAGGTCTTCCAGGCTCATGTGGGGATCCCACCCCTTTTGTGGGTTTTCATTCTGAAGCTATCCACAACTTTACACCTGAATGAATGCCAAGCCTTTCTGAATATATAAAGGAAACCTTGAAGAGCAATTTCAGAGTTACTGAGAACAAGCAGAAGAAAAACATTTCATCTGGCTCCGTCAGACAGAGACTGAACCAACCATGCTTCTCCCCGCCATTCACTTCTACGGCTTACTCCTAGCTTGCACCTTCACTAGAAGCTACTCGGCTTTCAAGAACGATGCCACGGAGATACTTTATTCCCACGTCGTTAAACCTGCCCCCGCGAGCCCGAGCAGCAACAGCACGTTGAATCAAGCCAGAAACGGAGGAAGGCACTACGCCGGCACGGGCTCCGACCGTCACAGTGAGTATCCCACCGGCCGCCCCTCCACCGCGGCCTTTGGTCCCCGGCCCCGGAGCCCTCCGAGCGCAGCGCCCCGGGGAGCGGGCCGAGGGAAGATGCTGCTGCCGGTGGCTCTGCTCCGTCTCGCACCCGAGCAAGCCGGCCCCTGCAAGTCCTGCAGGACCGGCTCTCTCGGGCAGGTTGCTTCCTGAGGGAAGTTCAGCCAGATTTGGTGGGTTATCCGGCAGGGAAGAAAGATAAAGGGAAAGGAGCGGGAGGCACTTCCAAAGCACTCGCTTTCCTAACTCGCCTTCCCGCTGCGGGCAGGGGAGGTGTCTGGGCTACTTCTCAAATGCAATAAAAAACTCTAAATTTTGTTCCCGCCGTTTAGTTTTACTTCCTGCTGTAGCACTCGCTGCTTAACACCTCCAGCAAAAGTAAACAAATCAGCTCATCATTTACCTATGTGCTCTGCTTTAACTTGCCTTTTTGTTTCTGGTCCTTTCCCGTGAGTTTTAGGTCTGTATGTTAGGTACATGGGGATCTGAAAACATTCTGCTTTCTGTTCCCTTCTCTGCCCGCCTCCTTAAAATGAAAGAAATCCAAGCAGACACACCCACCCACCCACCCACCACGATTTGATTAAAAATAGCGTCATCCCTGGAAAGCGAAGGTAAAAAGTGACACGGATACCTTTCAGCTAAGCCAGGTCTGTCAGCTTCTATGAATGCTAAGGGTTTAAGTGCACAGGAAACATCTCATCATTACGAGATTACTGGTGCAGCCCACTAGGCATTCACTGTCAATGAGCTGTCACTAGAGAAAAGCTGAGCCAGCAAAGACATAAAAACAGGAGAGGCAAACTCAAATCTCTTACTGGCTGCTTCCAGGTACATTCCTGAGTGCAGCTGCAGGAAGGCAAGCGTGAATTTCTTCTGTCAGATAAGAGGCCACTGCTGCAAATGGCCCCTCAGCTCAGCCCGCAGTCTGCAGTCCCCACTGTCTGCCCATCCTGAGACACAGGCCAGGGTGAAGTAAACTCATAACCTCAGCTCTGTGCCCCAGTTCAGAACCTGCTTACAAAAATCCAAGTAGAAACAGAAGCAGCCTGTAGCAGTGATATGTAGATGTACCTTCAAAGCGTTTTATGATTCACTCTGAAATGTTTCTAGTAATTACTCCTATTTTAAAGGCGTTAGTTAATTGCATTGTGTGTAGAATCTGTGCCATAATTGTCCTTCAGAAAGAGGGAGAGCATAGCCAGTAAAAATTGCTTATTACAATTAAGTGCGCTGTGGGCGTTTATTTCAAAGTGTAATTACTGAAATAAACAGTTGTGTTTATTGCAGGGTGCAGAGCTGCACATACAGACAGGTACAAACTTGCCTGTATTAGAAGCTCTGTGTTTTGCTTCTCAGTCGATTGCCTGAGAGAATTTGCAGGATCCTCTATGTTACCTATAATAAAAAGACTACTACAAATAGAAAGATGGTGTTTCCCTGTGGGCAAGTTGGTCACACTGAAATCACTGCTGCTAACCATTCAAACTGTATGCAAAACACCATTCCCCGGGAACTTCAGCTGTTGTCACTTTTACAGTACCTGTGTTCAGAGCAGTAGAGCTCATGGGAGACTCAGTCTGCTGAAACTGTGGAATGAGAAGAAGCCCTATTTAAAATTAATTTAAAAGCATATAAACAGTTTCCAAAGCACCGTTTCCCACTTGCTAATGATACAACATTATTGTTGTAAACATCACAGAGCAAGTTCCCTAGACTGAGAACAAGGAGGAAACATTTCTTCCCTTGGGGCATTTTTTCTCTTCCAAAAGGTATGTCCCTGAGAAGAAGAACAGAGAATAAAATTGCCTCTTCTACCACAACTGCTGAAGTGCATATAATTACCATTTCTTTATACTGTGGTAATACCTAGAGATATCATCAGTGCTCAAGGCCCTTGTGTTGGGGGTCACAACACTAAAAAGATATCCTAGCTTACTTTAACTACTGCAAAACGTAGCTTGTTAGGGGGAAAATGACCGGTTAAGGAAATCTTTGTGTTCTGAATCTCATTATTTATTATTGTGTGCATTCTGCAGATCGCGTTCAAGTTGGCTGCCGGGAACTGCGATCCACCAAGTACATTTCAGACGGCCAGTGCACCAGCATCAACCCCCTGAAGGAGCTGGTGTGTGCTGGTGAATGTCTCCCTTTGCCACTTCTGCCCAACTGGATTGGAGGAGGTTATGGAACCAAGTACTGGAGCAGACGAAGCTCGCAAGAGTGGAGATGTGTCAATGACAAAACTCGCACCCAGAGGATCCAGCTGCAGTGCCAGGATGGAAGTATAAGAACCTACAAAATAACTGTGGTCACAGCCTGCAAGTGCAAGCGATACACCAGGCAGCACAATGAATCCAGCCACAACTTTGAGGGAACCTCTCAAGCAAAGTCTGTCCAGCACCACAAAGAGAGAAAAAGAGCCAGTAAATCCAGCAAACACAGTACAAGTTAGAAGTCAGAAGTCCTCTCCTCTCCTGCTCCTCCTGCCAAAACTGAACTCACCTGTAACCATTTGCTTTACAGTTCTGACTGCTTAAAGACAAGTCTGCCATTGCTTTGTTCTCAGATGATACTGCACGCTTATTGTTTGACCAAAATCAAAAGGGGCATTCTCAGCATAAGGACCATTTCGGGTGGTTTTCCAAAAGCTCAAGATGGGCAGTAACACAAGCCATCCAAACCCTCACTTCAAAGCTTTACGTTCCCTCCAGCCATGGAGGCAAAGAAAAGTTGCCATGAATATTCACGGAAGTCTGTTTTGTAAAATGATGCTTTGTTGTATGTCTTCACAACAACAGTTTATTATCACGCCTACTGCCTTCTCTATCATGTTTTAGGAACTTCTGACAACAGCTTACAAATGCTACACCAAGTATCTGCTTCCAGATTCATTCTAAAAAAAAGAATGCCTTGCATGCTGATCTTTCTCTTGTCTCAGTATACCAAAAATGAAAATATGCATGGCAGCAATCAAAAAGTAAAGCTGAACAAACTATTTATTTGTTGTTGTAATTATTTAATGAGCTTTTGTATGTGTTATTTCCCTCCAAAATGTTCTTGTGTTTATAGCTTTTCTCATGTATCAAAGTATTCTGCTATGATTTGTGGCTGGATTAGAACATACGTTTTGTAGATAATGTAAAATAGATGTTCTAGCATTCTTGGTATATATATTTTCATTTTGAACATTGATAGACTTAGGTGTTATTTTGAACTACCAATATAAAAATTTGTTTTTTCATTCTCCACTTCGTATTATTTTTGTTTAAAAGTGTGCAATCAAAAGACAGATGCGACTTCCTTTCAAATTCATTGGTTTCTTTTTTTTTTTTTGTACAAAAAATAAACACTGCTAAGAAACTGTATCGTCTGTTTCTGTGTACAAAAATATACACGTTTTAATCAGTCACAATGCCTTAATCTTAAGAAGTGGGAGAACAATCATTATTTGGTCCAAATTATCTACCCACGAGATTTAACATAAATAATATTTCTGCAGATTCTTTTGAGATGTAAAAATCTTGTATGACGGATTAACAGATGGTGCTCATTAACAGTCCACGCCAGGTTCATATCAACCAATTGTCAAGTTGTATACTGCAAGAGAAGTGTGTATTTGGGAAGTTTTACAAGCTAGTAAAACATCACTGTTTTTCTTATAATAAAGATGATGATCAATTCAAAAACAAATGGCAAAAATAACAGTCCGCTTCACCTTTCCAATACAGCCAATGCAGTCTTCAGCATTATCTACACATTACTATAGGACATATTTGGAAATCGAACCAATTCACCTCTCAGCTCAAAGTCCACGAATCACGTCCTTATCTTTCAAACTATATTGAGATAATATGGGTAAGATTTCACCAAGGGATGGTAGCGTTCATAAATTATTAACTTTTACAGCCTATTTGCATCCAAAGATAAGACAAGAACAGTGTAATGCAGAAGTCTTACCTAATAAGGTGTCACACAAGCTCTCTTAAACCTCCTCTTTGTTTTCTCATTCTACCTCACACTTTAATTTCAAAAGACTCATTATGAAGTTCTCAGCTGAGATCCTCCTTCATTGTGTCAACAGAAACTGTTTGAAAACCATTGCTACTGCTTGGCTTACTGAGTCCCTTTATGTACAAAATTTGATGATTTTTCCTCGAGAATTCTGTGTAGGGAAGCCAGCAGAAGCCTTATGCATTTGTAGTGATTTAACTTCAAAGTGCCACCTGAGGTAGCTAGGCTATTTCTTTGGGCAGCACTTTGGCCTTTTGCATAGGAGATGAACAGGAAAGCAGAGTCAGAAAGAGGTGACACCTTGTCACTCATTTCCTACACAATCTGCCTTGTATTTCATCCTGTTACATGTGAATTCATGTGGGCCCATCAAGGGTCCAGAAAAAAGGCATTATATAAGAATTTCCAACTAGTTCCTTCTCCATTGAGCTCCTCCAACATGTAAAGTTGTCAGTAGTATGTAGACCATTGGTCTTATGTCTACAGTGAAGAACCTTGCCAAAGCTTCAATGAGAAAAACAGTACTGTTTAAATTGAAATAATGAAGCATATGATATACCTGCTTATTTTTGTTTCAGAGTGAAAAAGGAAGGACATGCTAGATTTTTCTTAGTTTTCAACTAAAATATTAAGTCATATAGACGTAGTAAGCACGTAAATGTTTTGAAAACGTACATTGTTGAGGCAGATCTGGAAGGTAGCATTTGCACAGATTAGACCATTAAACAGTCCAGATTTATTGCAATGAGAATATACAGAAGTTGACTTTCTCGATAACATTCCAGCTTATGAGCAGAGCACTAAATCTACAGAATTCTTAAGGAAGAATTTCTTAACAGTGAATGTAATTTTATCCTGCAATGTAGATTAAGCTCACTCATCTTACTGTCTCATCTTCAACAAGGAAACAAATATTTGTGATATTCTTCTTGGTAGATGGACAGTCGGTATCAAAACAAAGGAAGACAATCTCTACTTCCACAAAATGTGGATTTTCTCCAATTTAACATTGGAGAAAAGATACTGATTTTTAAAAAATGAGTATTTAAACATCTTACAAAGAACCAAGTAGTTTTATAAATTCTCATACTTGCTTCAGAAAACTAAAAGTGCATACATCAGAAATAGTCTATTAGCCTGCCGTCATTATTTCTTTACTTTCCATTCAATGAAAATTGTCCCTAGCTAAGGGGTAAACTGTTTTATAATGAATAGAAATCAATTTTCTGCAGATATCACTAGATATAAACTTGGCTGATGTTGACTGTTTTGCTAACATGGTAGCACTCAGAAGCACACTGAAAAGAGGCAGTGGTAGATAACAGGTGTCATTAAGGCATTATCAATCGTGGAGGTCAGAATGGTTTGGCGTTTGAAGTTCAGACTAGAAAAGCCCATTGAGAAGTTCATTTATTCATTTTTTAGCAACAGTAATGAATGTCTCATTTCCAACAACCTTGGAATCAAAAACATGCGTTTGAGTTCAGTCAATTGTTTGGAAATAAAGCAGACATTTGATATAACACACCATTCAAAACACCTAACAGATTTCTGCCAGTAAATTACTGTAGTCCTCCTAACTTAAACTCTTATATCCTTCCTCTAGAAATGTAGCACTTATCAAGAAAGGACAGTTCAACATTCCACTGTGGGACTCATTGCTACAATATTAACCTGGAGGTAATATTCACTGGAAAATTGTAAGGAATCCCTAGTGTTGGAAAGTGTCCTATTCTCATGATGCATTTCCAACCCCTTAGGTCAAGCAAGGGGCTTTGATTCTAATTTTGTTGACATACATATAAACATAGCTTCAGGCTAAAACTGAATTTTCTCTAGAGATTTATGAGTTTAACAGACATTCTATCACTGGATTCGTTAATTTTACCTGAATGTTTCCCCCACAATAAAAAGCCAGGCCCTCCATCTTTCTGAAAGACATCCAGACTTTCAGTTCACTTGTCATACGAGATACGCGGACTGGCACACTAGAAAAATGGGATATTGCCTACCACTGAGTTAATATGCAAACAACTACCCTCCTCAGTACTTCTATGACAAGTAAATGCTTTTATTTTGTAATAATGGTCAAGATAGATGCCATGAAAAAAATTAGTCTCTACTAATTGCTGACAAAAGTATCTACAAACATTGGATTGTAATTCCACTTTGGAGGGTGTGTTTTTAGTTCCTTCACTTTGGTTTGACAACATATTATAGTGAATGAAGTAATGTTACACCACATAGCTGGAATTCAGGCTTTCCGAATGCCTCTACACAATAAAAAAGAAACACAGACGACCTCTTAATATAAATGAAAATCAGGACCATCTACTACGGCTGTGGAATATGGTACTCCATGAACATAAAAGAAAATTAAAAAAAAATTAGATCCCTGGAGAAGAGGCCTAAATCAGAATTTGCTGTAAAAATAATAAAATTTAGCCAATCTTAAAGACAACATACCTTACATCTACTTAGTAGTAAATTAATAGCGAGTCATCTAAAAATGTATTGTTGGACACTTTGTCAATTTCTTGTCCCTTGCTTTGTTTATAGTAATCAAAATTAAAAACTAACACATACAGGCATTCCAAAAAAAGATTGAAAATAGTTCTGTATCAAAAAACAACTGTGCTGGTGCAAATATAGTTCAAAACAGCTCATAGTTATAATAGTGTGACAATAATACATTTTTTTTGACTACTCAGAGGAATTAATGCTCTGACTTGATGCAGAACTTTCACATTTGATTTGTTTTGGTAGACTTGCTGAGAAGTTACTTAGCAGGGAAATTGCAAAACAAAAAAACCCAAACATAATAAAAGCAGAGACCAGCTGGTAGAATCTGGTGCTTTGGTGAAGCAAAGAAGAACTAACCAGGCACATTCACTAAAGTTCTTTTACATAAAACAGAGGAGAGTTCAGGAAGGGGGCCTAAGAAGAAGAGGAAGTGCACGTCCAGCCCTAATGCAAGAGCAGACTCAGAAATGGTGGGACTATGCAAAGTTTTAAAACAGATTCTGTAGCACAAAGACTGTTTTAATTGCAGCTGAAACAAGTTCAAACATCTGTTGCCTGTTAGATTATTATTTTATTTATTTACTTTCTTGTTTATTCATTTATTTTTGGGATGGGTTGAAGAAAGCTCTTCTAGATTCCCTATGGCCATTAAACTGGGATGAAGAACAGAGGTCTGACTATTTCTAAAATGTAAAGCTGTGATTTTTTTTTCCCCCACTGGAAATCACAAAATCAGGCAGAAGATAAGGTTGCCCAGGTTCCCCAGGGCCCCATACAACCTGGCCTTGAACATCTTGAACTTAGCCATGATTGGAAGCCTGTTGAAAAAGAACAAATTAAACTACTTTTTAAATTTTTTTTTTAAAATGACTAGTGGCAGCTATTAAGACACAATGACAGTGGAAAACAGTCTCTGGATTTTCTGTCCATCAACTTCCACATCTTCACCCTTATTAGGGTCACCATACATTGCACTCAGGTGGTCTGATGCCCCAATACACAATTTCTGTAAGTTAGCCCAAGTACAGTGGTGATGCTGAAGCTGAGAATTTCAGCCTACCTAACCGTGGCATTACTTAGCATCTGATCAAAGCACCTAGAAGCCATGAAGATCATCCAGGAGCCAAGTGTTTAAGACTAGAGAGAATAATTTCTAATAAAAAATTACATGAGGCTTCCACCTCATCAGCTACTTGCCACTGCACTCCTGAAGGCAGCAGAAGACTTTCTTGAAGTCCTATAATCATTTTGAATTTCACAAAAACTATTGCAGTCAGGAACTCTCACCCCTGCGAGTTACTGGATGAGATACTACAGAGTAGTTCTCTTTTGTTTAAATTCTTCTACTTTGCATACACAATGTACATGAACTTAGCTCTTGGATTAACTTTCCACATCCCAAAGAAATAGCCTAAAGGATTATTAGAATCATAGAATCATAGAATCATAGAATCACTAAGGTTGGAAAAGACCTAAAAGATCACCCAGTCCAACTGTTCACCTATTCCCAATAGCTCCTACTAAACCATGTCCCTCAACACAACATCCAGTCTTTCCTTGAACACCCCCAGGGTCGGTGACTCCACCACCTCCCTGGGCAGTTCATTCCAGTGCCTGACCACCCTTTCTGAAAAGTAATACTTCCTCATGTCCAGCCTGAATCTCCCCTGGCGTAGCTTGAAACCATTCCCCCTGGTCCTATCACTAATGACACGAGAGAAGAGGCCGACCCCCAGCTCACTACAACCTCCCTTCAGGAAGTTATAGAGAGCAATAAGGTCTCCCCTGAGCCTCCTCTTCTCCAGGCTGAACATTCCCAGCTCCTTCAGCCTCTCCTCATATGGCCTGTGTTCCAGACCCCTCACCAGCTTTGTTGCCCTCCTTTGAACACGTTCCAGGGCCTCAATATCTTTCTTATTCTTATTCAGTAGAGAAGGGATAAACACGCCACTGGAAATACAATATAATATCTTAGGCTGAAGCTTTAAAAGTGTCTAACATCAAATTAAATCCCTTCCATTTTTTTTTTCCTCTAGCACTTGCTCTGAACGTGTTTTATGCTTTCTCTGTGCATCAAATATGCATAGGCTTTAGAAGAAATGTATCTTCCAGAATCATATAAAACAATGCCAAAAGTGTGACAGAAAACACACATAATACAGCAGGTTAAAATCAAAATACACTTTTCAACAATAAAATACAACTAAGTGCAAGTATGGAAATACTCCACTGTGTGCAGAAACCACATTTTCTTTACATTCATAACTGTCATATTCTCTACAAATGCTTCAACGATTAACTATCTAAAAATCACGAAGCACGTTTACCTCATCAACTAAAACTTGCAGCTCATTATACCAATCACCCTGTTTACAAGGGTGGATAGTGATAGGACAAGGGGGAATGGTCTTAAGCTGAAATAGGGGAGGTTTAGGTTAGATATTAGGAGGAAGTTTTTCACCCAGAGGGTGGTGATGCACTGGAACAGGTTGCCCAAGGAGGCTGTGGATGCCCCATCCCTGGAGGCATTCAAGGCCAGGCTGGATGTGGCCCTGGGCAGCCTGATCTGGTGGTTGGTGACACTGCGCATAGCAGGGGGTTGAAACCAGATGGTCACTGTGGTCCTTTTCAACCCAGGCCATTCTATAATTTATACCATTTTGTGAAAGATCAAACCATATATCAGTAACACTTTGCAGACCTGTGCATGAAGGCAATAGCACCTAGAAATCCCTTCACAGATCTGAAGGCAATAGCACTTACAATTTCCGTCACAGATCAGATCTATGTACACCGTATATTAGGCATATAAGCACTCTTTGATATTTGATAGCCAACTATTTACATCATTCATGTTATGTACATGTGTAACTCCCTTGCTGATGTTGTTTTGATCTCGACTTTACATAGCAATAGAAGGAAATAAATAAAGCTTATGCAAATATGCTGCATATCTATAGCATCTTTCACCAAAGAATCTAAAAGCAAGAAATAACTCTTTGCAATGGTATTTGTAAAAATACACATGTAGAAATATGCCAATATGAATAAGGTAAAAATTCCAACTTGCTAATTATGATTTGGAGGGAAAATTGTTTTGCCTTTTTCAAAGTTTCCCTCACTGTTGTATTGCCTCGAGCAATGCTCCCTGTGACACTGTGCCTTGGGAAGCACTGCCACCCTGGAAGAAACACTCTGAGACAGCTTCTAAGCAACATGGACTGAAACAGTGAAGTAGCAAGTCAGTTCAAAAGGATAAACTTGAGGGCTGATTAGGCCTCAGTTGCAGGCAGCAAGTGGAAGATTTGTGAAGGACATAAAGGACAACTTTTACATGATTATTTTTTATGGTGATCAAACAGAACTGAAATGAAATACCTGGAAACAAAATGCCTGCCCAGACGCCATATTTTCTCTCTTTTTTTTTTTTTCATATACAAACTATACAGATATAGGAAGGATGATGAAACTGTAACTCTTTGAGATCTGGTGTGAAGAGCTACAGATAGCAATGGACATGCAAGGTAAGCCCAGAAGTACTGCCATTGCTTTCTAATGTTGTTCTAATCTGTTCAAATATGCAAAAAAAACCTATGTCTTTTCTTTGTGAACAGTGGCTCCAACAATTACAGTGACTAGTGACTTAAGCCTAAGATTGCTATTCTACTTAAATGGAAGAACTCTCTAGAGAGAACTTGCTTACTTACAGTACTCAACTTGTATTTTATGGCAAGCCACCATAAAATTAGTAACTGTTATATATCTGCATAAAATCAGTGAAAAACAATTGGATAAACACAAAGTCCTGGCTAAGATCCTACACTGCTCACTGCTCAGAATGATTCAGGTATAAAATCTGCTGCAAGAACGGGTCTCAGAATTTAAGTATTTTTAGTTTTTTGTTTTGTTTTTTTTTTTTAAATAACGGTGTGGGGTTTTCCTAATTTTGCTATCACAATTCACTTTAATTTGCCAAATGTTCCCCTACTGCATGCACTCCCACTGAAACACACCATTGTGAACCTTGCTGCTGGTGAAGAAAAGGTAAATTCATCCAACTTGGACTGCATTAAAAACAAAATGCTTTAAGAGCTTAGAAATGACTATAAAAAAGGGAGAGACAATTTCTCAGTTAATTTATGTCACACCTACAGAGGACTCACTTGCAGGTTTTGAACATCATTTCTTATAAGAAAATCATTCTATCAGTCCAATAATTTAATTCTCATTTAACATCCCCCATAAACATTATGATGAGTTTCAGTCACAGAAACATTTTCACATTTTCAGGCTAATTTCTCCTCTATCATTTCATTTCAATTTGCATGTATTTTCTTTCTTTAATAGAAAAGGAAAAAAAAAACCTTTTCAAATATATGGCAAATATACTGCATAATTGCAAACTAGCACTGTGGTTTCACCTGTTATATCCCTGCACAGAAACTATGGATTAAACTGCTCTTTATTGACTGTAAGTCAAAAAGATTGCCTTCATTTATCTTTATTGAAAAAAAAAAGAAAAAAAAAAAGGTATAAAGTTGTTCTCTCAATATCCACCAATTTAACTTCTATCCCACTTCAAATGCTTATATATGAGCCTGCATTGGACACAGTAATGATATGATTAAATTAATAAAAATGTAAAATGGAATGGCATTCAAGCAAATTATGTAATCACAAAATACTATTGTGTTTCATTGCATGTTACTATCAAATGAGTATTAAAAACACATGAAAATAAAATCAAAATTTTTTTAACTTTTGCTAAGGCAGTATAAATTGATAAGGATATCAAACAAAGCCTTCTTAGTCATTGTTTAAGAAAACAGAAAATTCAAGGAGAAATAGCAGTAAAATGCTTTGTCTAACCAAGACCATGGGAATCTATGTACTGAAAGGTTTCCTGAAGAAACTGTTCTGGATTGCGCTGTCAATCCAGAACAAAAGTACTAATTCCTGATTACAAATAAATCTGAGGTACCTCTCAGACCAGAATATTAAAGCCAATATCCAAGGCACTAACTTATTTAGCATTTCCATCTCCTACAATTTTGACATTACATCTAAGGACATGTTCTTTGTCACAACTATTCCTGAGACAAGGATGAGGAGAGCAGGCTTTCTTCACTACTAAAATAGCTCAATTTGAAGGTTTGAAAGGTAGAAGCAGAGAGGTTTCATACTTAACAAGCTACCTAGAGAAGTTAAAAAATACATGTTAGAAAATGAACATAAAAACTCTTGCCCTGCACAAGAGATAGTTTCTTCAGGATAGATCAAGCCCCATCCACCTAACATAATAAAGCAAATGGACTTCAGAACGAGAACAGAACCAACTTTTTCATTTGGTCTTCTGTCCTGAATTTCCACTGGCTCTTTAAGTTTGACAGAATAAATTAATAAACATGAAAGAAACAAAATGGGGGAAAACTTCCTGGGCAAGACAAGATAAAACAGACTGTTGGAATAGAGGAAGAAGTTCAAAATCAGAATTTTAAGAAGGAGAAAATAATTCTGAAAGGGATTCTTTGCTAGGGAAAGTCCTTCCTTACTCTTCAGAACTGATGTACAGTGGGAGGAGTCATGAGCTTACTTTGCTGATGACAGCAATAGAAACAAGAAAAAAATCTGCTAGATCAGTTATACCTGCCTAGAGTAACAACCATGCCTCTTCATAAACTGAGGTATGAAGACATGGGTCAGGAATTCAGAATGTCTGCTATAAAAAAAAAAAAAAAGTGGGAATGTTGCATAAAAACCTGCCATAAATGTGTTTGCATAGAACAGCTGCAAGAAAAGAACTCATAATAACGTAACTGTGTGATGAGCATAAATACTGGATAAGCCTACCTCAAGAAGAAAATTTCATTTGGGCTATCTGATAACAAAGAAGCGATGCTGAATGCATGGCAATCTGCACAGAGGAGAAGAGTCCAAACAAATTCCAAAGTTCTGTAAAGAGAAAACATACAAACAGATGTAATCACTTCAGAATTAGCTGTAGAGAAAGACATTTTCAAAGATGAGAAAATATGAAACCCACCAAAAGTGAAAAGCAACAGGTGGTTACAGTTCCTCAGCTAAGGATTTTCTAAAATCCTGCAAGAGTAACAGTCCTGAAGTTTAGACCACAAGTTGTCAGCTCAGCTTTCAGTCAGTGTTTTCAGCAACGCAGGGGGTCTCTATCCCAGAAGTTCTTCAGCACACACATTCCTTCCCTTCTTTTGTATGTCTATTTTCTTTGTTTGCCATCAGTCCCTCCCATGTTCCATTGCATGGTGCTAGTTGACATGATTTCTGTTCTCTGTCTCAACTGTCAGAACACCTCTGCATGCAAAGCATGTTATGTTTCCATTGCATTGCACAATTTTTCATGACCCCCCTACTTCTGTAGGAATCAAAGACGACAGTGAATTCTCCTCTTGCTAACAGGCATCACTTCATTTCCACTGAATGACTCCTGCTTAAGATGCCTCTGCAATCTCATACCATCATTTTACCCTAACTCAAAACTGACCCTGGCAAAGCAGCCCACCTGGCATATCACAACCTGCCATTTATGCAGTTTTTTTTTCTTCTTTTTCCCCAGACTGTTCAGCCTGACTTCCCTCACAGAAGACTACATTTATGTTCTACTTAGGTTCCTCTTGACACAACTCAGAGAAACATGAAAAGCTGCCAGCAAGGCAGCACCTCAAAAATATGAAGGCTAGATCAAAACAGACCTACAAACCCTGAAGCCTCTGGCTGTTTTTAGTATTATCTGCATATAAGACCGATGCTTTTTTTTTTTTTTTTTTTTTTCCTGTCTATAACGTCTAAGCATAAGAGCTTGGTGCCCTGTGCTCATCCCCTGGAAGAAGCAGAGCTGGTCCACTGGGCTAGCAGAGACTTCCCGCCATCTGCAGCCGCTCCACCCAAGCCTGCGGGCGAGGCGCCTTCCTTGCAGCCAGCACCGCCCACCGGGGCCCGCCGCAGGTGGGAGCAGCCCGGCCGCGCATGCGCTGCGGGGAACTACCCGCTCACTGCGCATTTAAAGGGGCAACGGCAACTACCCCTGCTTTATGCTATTTGCACCCTTTCAGCGTGTCGGTGCGGGCGGGCGCCTTTCCTTCTTTCCCTGCACCGAGCTTGAGATGCGCACTGTGGGGCCGCCTGGGCCCGCGGAGCCTCGCGTAACCTCGCGTAACGCGGGGTGGGCGAGGAGTGGGGCCTGGTCGCCGCTGGAGGCGGGCGGGCGCGCGCTAGATTATTTGGATTGCGGGCGTTGCGGACAAATAAACGACGCGGGCGGTCGCGCCGTGCCGGTCGAGCTCTGGCTGCTGGGGGGCGGGCGGAGGGGCGAGGAGCGGCGATGGAGCCCGGCGGCTGCGAGGCCGGGCCCGCGGTGAAGGCGGTGGCGGCGGTGCTACCCGCGGGCGGGAGCGGTGAGCGCCTGGGCGGTGCCACCCCCAAGCAGTTCTGCACCGTGCAGGGGAGGCCGCTCGTCAGCTACACAGTGCGGGCCGTGGAGAGGTAATGAGGCAGGCGCAGCGCCGTCCCTTCCCGCTCCCCGCTGGCCTTCTCTTTCCTTCCCCCGCCTCCCTCTCTTCAGGCCTGAGCGCCGGCTCTTCCCGGCCTTCTGCGGGCAGCCGTGGGGGCCGCACAGCTGGGTCTCACTGAGGTCTGCCCCTTGCAGGCTTTGCTTTTGCGTTTCGGTAGTGCCTGCCTCCCTCCTTGTCCTGCTAAAAGGCTCAGTAAATTATAGAGCGGCTGAAAGCACCCAGGCCGGCGTGCACGTGGCTGTTCGGAGCTGACGGTAGGAGGGCTCAGCTGAGGAGAGCTGTGTGCTTCCAAAGCCTGGTGAGGCCCCTGGACTGAAATTCAGTATGTCTCATGGTCCCCTACATCATCATCTTGAAGCTGCACAGCGTTCTTCAGCTGCTGAAGCTTCTGTTTAATGCACGTAGCCTTGATGCTTGGCTTGTGCAACTGTATTGGCCAGTTTGATGAGCTACAAACCTACCGTGGCACTTGGATGTAGTCTCGCTGCTTTCCAGTCTCAATGAGAGGTCTCACCTGCTTCATCTATTGCAGGTGGGATCAGTGTAATCCAAAGGCCTTGAAAAATATCAAACTGGGAAAAACTGATAAATAGATCATTGTCTATATCACTGCACTTCACCACTACATTCCGTGGTGCAATGCCCTGACCAATAGGGACTGAACTGCATCTTTGGCAGTTATGGTTACCAGGCTAGAAGTTAGTACCATAGCAGGAGGCTGCCTGTGTGACTTTTCTATGTTTACACTGGAGCAAAGATTTCAAGCAATAGGGTATCTTAGCAATCTGGTCTTACTTTAAAAAAAAACAAACAAACAAACAAACAAAAAAAACTGAGTTGTAGGCATGGGGTTGACAATTAATATGTTGTTAAATGTTAACATAGTGTAAGTCACGTATCTAGAGTCATTTGAAACACTGCAGATAGTGGAGTGTCAGATGTGTTTTGGATGTTTTGCAGTAACTTGTAGGAAAACAAACCTTTTGTTTTTAGAGAGAAGAAATAGGGAGGAGGGGAAGGTGGTGAAAAGACATGGAATTGCTGACATCTCTCAAAGTTATGAACTTATGGAAGCTTGTGGAACATCAAAACTGGGACTTTTTTTTCCATTCCCACACAGGGAGGCTTCCCTCGGGTCACTTGTTACTTTATGAAAGAATATTGCTTCTTTTCTTTAATTTTCAGTAGCACTCAGTCACAAAGCTAAACACATCAGAAAGCAAAACTTCCAGTCCAAAGCTTGTCACAGCTGTAGCTTCTGCCAAAATGTCATGGAAATCTGCAGAGAAGAATATCCTCTATTTTGGAGACCTGGAAAAGAGAACAGAGTGGTGTTTTGGGAAGTAAACGATATTCATAGGAAGATAAAACACTTATTCAAAAAAAAAAAACAAACCGGACCTTTTAGTTTCTTCTGCCTGTAAGCTCTGGGAAAATAACAATTCTTTGAGTAACAGTATTATAGTTATGTCCTGAAGCTGAAAAAAATTAGAGTGAATTCGAGTTGTACAGTCCAACCAGGAATGTGATCCAAACTTGATTGTGTGAGTAATACTGTAGTGCTTTCTCCTGGCTTTAAGAGTGTAGTAACTGGTGCCAGTCTTGTCTCAGGCAGAGCTTTCTGCCATCTCTGCACTGAATTAGAGCGTTGCCTGCTATGTGTGTGTATGGGGAGTTGGGAACAGATACAATCTAAAGCTTGGAATGACTCATCTGCTCCGTTGTTTCTGACTGCAGAGGAGGACTTCTTTCTTACTCTGTGAATGGAGCTCAAAAAAAGTAACACTGAGGAACTGCAGTTTGTCACAAAACCTGGAAGAAGCAGATTTTCTGTGTTTAGCTTGATGCTATCTCCTGCTGTCTATTGTTTACCTGCTGTAATTGGATAAATCATTTACTCATTAACATACAACAACTGTTTTTTGGGCTTCCGGTTGTCTCAGCTACTGTAGCTCTTTTTAAGCATTTAAACAATGTACAGACAGAAATACATGAGCAAACCAAGAGTTTGCAGCCGATTTTCATGCCCTTTTTAAAAATTATGAGAAAAAAGATTTTAACGCAGCTAAAAGGAGAGAGCATCTTCAGTATTGATGTAGAAAAACTGTCTGACAAGAGCAGACATGAATGAATAACTAAGTATTGCTTCCTGTTGTATAGAATCATGGAATGTAAAAGGTTGGCTTGCCAATAATAAAGATAATGCCCTTAGGAAGAGGAGATGAGGAAAAAAAACTGTAAGGAGGAAGGATCGTTTTTTATTAACTATACAGTGGCATTGGTAGGAAGGTAAGGTCCTACTGGGGTTAAAAAGATTAAGTGTATTACGGAAATGTCTATCTTTTTTTTTCCCGTTGAATTTGTTTCTGCTTCTGTTGAACTATACCAGGCTTTTGCATGAAGTCCAACAGGACTGTAGTCTCCTTTCTGCTTCTGTATATATTCTTCCTTTGTTTTAATTTTCTTGTGGATTTTTTTTTTTTTTTTGGAGTAGAACGTTCCCAATTCCTTTCCTAATGTAGGGAGGAATCTCAGCTCTGTCTGTGCACTATTGAGGAATTTTACTAAAGCTACAGAGAAGATAAAAAGAATGGGGTAAAGGTTGGTATAAAAATGTGGGACAAGTAAGCTGCTGTTATTCTTCCTGTGCTCATAATTCAGCAGTCACTGGAAGTACAGTGAGAAGTTATGAAAGAGAAAAGCAGAGTTAGCATATTTACTGGCGGAATAAAAATTTTCCATAAGGGGTTCAGACAGCTTTGTTTGTTGCAGTGTAGTCTCATGAAGCAGGTGGATTGATGTCAAAAAAACATCACCTGAGGGAAGCTTCAAAATAATCACCTCTTCGGAAGTGTCTTCTACAGTTTGTTTGCCAAGTATCTTTTTTTTCTGCTTGGCTGGTGTATGCTCCCTGTCTCTCCAGGTCACACAACTGCATTTTTTGTTAAATATATCTGGCTTAATATAACTGTTTGTTCAAGTTACTCTTGAAATTGCTTATGGTAGAAAAAATAATGATAGCAAATAGTCAAGTTATTTAAGCTCTTTGAAAACATGTCTTTGTCTTTCCTGGGCAATAAGGAATGCCAATTTAGTCCTTCAGGAAAAAGGTGGGTATCAACTTCATACAAGGTGCTTAAAATTTTCTTGAAACTTCTTGAAATGTCCATGAAGCTTCTCATGCTTCAGAGTTCTTCCTGCTTCCATATTGGACTGTAAAAATGCATATGTTTTTCCTCTATGAGTAAAGTTATAATAAAATTTACAGAGATTTGGGGAAAAAAGTAAGAGAAAAAAGTGCTTTCATTCTTCCTGTGTGTTCTGTTCCTGAAAGCTCTTTTTTTCATGTGATGCTTAAATAGTAAGATCAGCAGAAGTAACATAATAGTTGTCTTCTACATCTGAAGAGTTTTTATCGTGGTGAAAGATTGTATTCCAAGTCCTAGAACCATCTCAGCAGTGACTGCCTGGCTCTGGCCTTGTTTCTCTGACACAGCTGCCCATATCATGAGATTTAGTGTGAAGTGAGTTGCTGCTGTCTGCAGTTGCAGAAAAGTTGAGGATTTAAGGCTCTTGGCACTGGTTTATATCTGAGTAAATTAATAAAGGGTTAAACCTCAAAGTCACATTTGTCCCTGAGCCTGCTGCTTATAAAGTAACTCTGTGGATTGCTGCAAAACCATGTAATAGCTCAAACTGTTGCTGGGTTACGGAGCTCCTTTAGTTTGAGTTATACATCAGCTAGTATGAATACATGTCATTTGTAATTTACTGAAGCAATACCCCTAAGCAGCTAAGCAGTGACTGATCCTTTAGACTTCAGTAGGTGATGACCAGAAGGACAGTCTCAGGAGACAAACATAAGTCCTTTTTGCTTCCATTTTTCTCCTTGTGGTAATATTGAGGTCTTCCCGAGACAGTTATAAAGTGGTTATGTCTGAAGTTGTTGCTTTTGTTTCATTTGGTGAGATGCAGTTTTCCACTTTAAAAGTACAGCTTATGCTGTATGGAAGCATTACAGTCCTGTATTTGTTGTTTGTTAATGGATACCTTATTTTGATCTCTTCCATGCCTTGTGCTGATTGTCTTTAAAGATTGTTTTATCAGGCTGCAGGTTTTTTCATGGTTTTATATTATAGCTGTAAGACAGAAAAGGCATTTACCTTTTCAGTGGATTTTGAGCTTGTTATTTTAGTATGAAATCTTTATGAAGAGAATAGTGTGAAATTAATGGAAAGAAAGATCACTTTGCTGTCAGATTGGCTCTGGACTGATGTTTTTCTACTTCATTAGGTCACTTTACAACATTTCCATAGGCATATCTTGACAGGTATAACCATCTTGGTGTGATATACAGTAATCATGCATGTTAAATTTCTAGCATATCTTACTGTACTGGTATGTTTCATGAATTCTGTAAGTCAGTTTTGATGGGGCACTTAGGCTTCAAAGCACAAACTGGTTTTCCATCTAATCAATCCAGAGGATTCCTGTGTAGTTGTAGAGGAATATATTGCATCTCTAAATCCTAGATCTAATGATAGGACATAAATTCAGAATGAATTTGAGGACAGGCTTGGGTTTATAAATGTGTTTATGCAGACACAGGGTGGAGCTCTGACCGCATCCTGTCAGTTCCCAGTGTACTGTACCACTGAAGGCCTTGAGTCATTCCAGCCCCTCTGTGCATGGATAGATCTATCACAGGCTAGCCTCTCTAGCTCTCAGAAGATGCTATGTACTGCTCAGTTGCACTATAATCTGTTTTCTTTGAGTCCAGAATGGAAATGTCGGTGTCCTTCAGCCACCACTGGTGGATGTGCAGAATGCCTACTCTACTCTGTTGTTCTGTGGCTGTTCTGCAAAGAGGAGTGCACAGCTCTGATTTCTGCTTAGTGTGAAATCGCTCTTCTTGAGTTTGCTGTATTTAAATTCCTGATTCTCTATAGTCAAAAGACGAACTGAGATGAATTCAATTAGTCTGCCCTAGTCTGGAGTTGAAGTCATGCAGAAGTGTTAAATTTTGTGGCTCAGTGTGTAGGACTGTGCCAGTATTCATTTCAGAGAGTTGCAAACCTTTTGATGAACCTGTGGTGAGTGACAAGTCGAAATGAAACTTGAAACCATATGACTTTGTGTTTTACATTTACACAACTTCAATACTTAAGAAATGCTGAGAATATGTTGGTTTGGCTGTATTTTCTGCCTTTGTTATAATAAAAGAATGTAAGAACAAATACTTTTCTTTTTAAAAAAAGTCTAGCAACACTGAAGCTTATTTCATTTTTAGTAGTTATTTTAAAATTCATTAAAATAATTTTTCCTGGAATTCTGTTATTCCCCCCAAAAACCCCACAAAATGTACAAAAGGTTGAAGATGCTGTGTTTCACTAATTCCAGGAAAGTGGTTTGTATCACATATGACTTGCTTTTGGAATGAAGGTAATTCCTAGGTATTGCCTTCTTAGGCTTTATTGCAGAAAACAATGGATTGAGCATTTGTATTCCTAAAGAACAATACATTTTTCACTATTGCTAAATACTGCAAGTATTTAGTGCTTTAGTGCATCTTGTGTCTGTAAAATTAATCTCAATAGCTTTACTAGTTTTACTAGTAAGAATATATCATAACTGTTTCTCCTCCTTCAGAGCTGAGTGTGTAGGCTCCCCATAAGTATTACAGATAGTGAATTTTCTTGAAATCATTGTTTACCTGATGAATTTGTCAGTCATAATAGAAAAAACAAAAACGAGCAAAAACTTACACTGTTCTCTGTGGAGAAAGAAATAATTTGAAATCCTTTTTTTGATGCCCTCTACATATTATTTAGTATATAAAAGAATCAAATAGCTGCATTTAAGTGGTGATTTGCAGTATTTTGATGTAGGATATGATGCATGTGACTTTACTTTGTATTCTTGGGTACTCTGACACAAGTGTGATCTCAGGCTAACTTCAGTAATGTTTGGATTTAATCTTGTGGATTCTTCACTCCCCACACCTGTTTAAAGGGTAGGCTGATGCTATCATTAAGAACTTGATTTTAAAAACATGCTTTTATGTTATGGTAGTGGTATCTACCATAACCGTGTTCACATTTCAGTAGCTTTGTAGAGTGGAAGCCTTTGCACGTGTACATATTCTCAAACTATCAGCGTGTTTTGTGTCAATACTCAAGTGTTATAATTTTTATTATTTGCAATCTATCTATATTCTTGGTCAGTCCTGTCTTCATAGTGACCTTTGTTTCAGAGTTTTTCTTGAATCTCTTGCTTCCTTGCTCTTATTCAATTGTACATATGTACTCAACATTAGAACTGAGAATATTCCAAATCCCAGGATGTACCAGTTGATCCAAGGCTATATTTTAGAGGGAACTAAAGTAATAGACTGTAGCTGATTGTTTTAGAAGTACAACTTGAGGCTAGGAGTGAGGCTTGAATAAGAGCTTTTTTGAAGTCTTTTCAAAGAGTTGTCTGAAGTTTTTATTTCTGCAAACTGCTTGCTGAAAGGAAGTCCTCCCCAGGATTCCACTTACTTTGGTTGACATCCATGTATCAGTGGAAATCCTCTTATGTAGCTCTGCTCTCTCTTTAGGGATTGTATGCTAATACATGAATAAATATGTACTTGAGTATATTGACAGATTATTTAGTCAGCTTCAATTTCTTCCAGTATGAATTTCTTTATCTCATGGAGATGTCTTCAGTCATTAATTCTCTGTTTTTATACTGTTTTTTCTAGGGTGAGCTGGATATCTGACATTATTGTGGTGGTCTCTCCTGAAAATATTGAAACAATGAAGTCTATCATTGAAAAATATGGCCACAAAAGAGTTACTGTTACAGAAGGAGGAACAACTCGTCACCGATCAATTTTCAATGGACTGAAGTTATTTTCAGAGAATGAATTTTCGAACCATCTGCTCCAGAAACCAGAAGTAGTGATTATCCATGATGCTGTGAGACCATTTGTTGAAGAAGATATTCTTCTAAAAGTGGTGATGGCTGCTAAAGAACACGGGGTATGTACTATACAGCAAAGCAACTCTGCGAGGCTCTTACGTAATATACAACAGAAACTCATGATAGTAAAACAAGGATTTCTCTTGGAATTGCATTAATGTATTATGTACTATACATTTCAGATTCAGAATCCTTGTTATGCAGAGAAATGAGATAGGAAGGGGGTGACATTTTTGAATGCCTCAAAGATTACCTGTCATGGAAAAATAATTATTGTCATAGAGACTATTAGGATAATGAATTAATCAGTAACTTGTAGAAGTTGTATGTTATGTAAGTAGAATGGTCAAATTGTTAAAGGCATTACCAGCAAGCGGACTTAGTGAATTAACTGACTGAGGAAAACAGATAGATATAACTCATGATGTAGCCACAGCATTATTTATACAATTTGTTATCAGCTGGCTGCATGATTGAGTACAGAGAGTGGTGGTCAATGGTTCAGTGTCTGAATGGAGATCAGTGATGAGGGGTGTTCCCCAATGGTTGATATGTGTGCCAATACACTTGAATATCTTCATCAATGATATAGATAGCAGGGTGTGCACCCTCAGCAAGTTTGCTGATAATGCCAAGCTGTGGGGTGCAGTTGACACCAGAGGGATGGGATGCCATCCAGAGGGAACTAGACAGGCTTGAGCAGTGGGCCTAAGTAAAACTCATGATGTTCAACAAATCCAAATGCAGATCTTGCACCTGGGTCACACCCAGAGAGTGAATGGTCAATGGATCAATGTCTGAATAGAGATCAGTGATGAGAGGTTTGTACTGGGACCAGTGCTCTGAAATATCTCCATCAATGACGTTGATAGTGGAATTGAGTTCCCCTTCAGGAAGTTTTTGTGTGTAACACCAAGCTGTGTGGTGCGGATGATGTGCCTGAAGGACAGGATGCCATTCAGAGAGACCTAGAAAGGTGTAGCAGAATGCTAAGTCATGACCTGAGCTGTGATTGAGCACCTGGTAGGAAGGCGAGGCCAGTGCAGGGGAGCTCAGGTGCATGCAGTACACTTGAGTGACTGAAAGGGTGGAGCCAGGATCCGCTTCTTCCCAGACCTCAATTAAGAGTTGGCAGTGGAGGCAAGGGTATCTTGCTGGAGAGCCCTGCATGCCTAAGGCCTTCTGAAGGTAAGCAGCTTCTTTTGTTTATTTCTGCATCCACAGCTGTTGCATTTGAGCAAACTTTCACTTGCTGCAACCTAGGACCTTGCTACTCTGCTGTCATTGCTGCACTTTCTTTCATGTTACAAAAGGCTCAAGCAGAGAAACTCATGAAGTTCAACAAAGTCTGGGTCTTACACCTGGGTTGTGGCAACACCCAACTATCAATACTAGCTGGGGGACAAAAGGATACAGCACAGCTCTGCCGAGAAGAACGTAGAGGTACTGGTGGATGGTCAACTGAATGTGAGCCAGCAATGTGTCCTTGCAGCAAAAAAATCTGATTGTATTCTGAGATGGATCAAAAGAAGCATGGCCAGCAGGTTGAGGGAGGTGATGCTGTCCCTCTGCCCTGCACTGGTGAGATCTCACCTAGAGTACTGTGGCCAAATGTAGAGCCCTTGGTACAGGGAAGGACTTGTTGGAGTGCATCCAGAGGAGGGCTGCAGAAATGATCCAAGGGGTGGAACAACTCTCCTGCAAAGACAGGCTGAGAGAACTGAGGCTTTTCAACCTGGAGAAGAGAAGGCTTCAGGGAGACCTGATCACGACTTTTCAATATCTGCAGGGGGGCTATGAGAAAGAAGGGGGCAGACTCTTTCACAAGGTCGGCTGTGGTGGGGCAAAGGGAAATGATTTCAAACTAAAATGGGAGATTTAGATTGTATGTAAGGAAGAAGTTTTTTTTTACAGTAAGTGAGTTTGAGGCACTGGAACAGGTTGCCCGGAGGTAGTGAAAGCCCCATCCGTGGAGATGTTCAAGGTCAGGCTCAACAGGGCACTGAGCAACCTAATCTAGCCGTCGGCGCCCCTGTGTGTGGCAGAGGAGTTAGACTAGATGACCTTTAACTATCCCTTAGAACTGAAAAGATTTGTAATAAATAAATGAGGTAAAAGTGTTTGAGTGTTAGAAAGGTATGAAAATCTACCATTGCTCATCTCTTTCAGGAAATGAAGTAGAACTTAAGTTGACAGATGATTTGCAACATTGGCAGTACAGTTTTTCTGAAAGTTCACAGTGTAAAAAGGGAATGTAACACTTGTTAAAATATTTATTATGATAATTAAATTATGTAAGAACTCACAGAACATTGTTAGAAATCTAAATATATTTTGTTTGCAGTTGTTTTGTGCTTTTGTAAGTTGGCTTCTTTAGAAATATAAATAAAAATAGAAGAGTTTTCAGTGATGTGGAGTGTAAGTTTCCAGTCATTGAAATTTTAATTCTGGTAGAATCTTAACAAGGTTTTTGACCTTTCTCATTTAGCACAGAATAGCTTTTCAGAATTATCTGCCAAAGACTATGTAATCCATAAATCCCCTTTGTAAATCTGTTTTAAGTGAGATTCTTGAGTAGTGGAAGAATGGGGTTAATTTTACTGATGATTAGTTGAAATGAGAGTAACTGTTTTTTGAGTGTGTGTGTGTGTGTGTGTGTTTAGGTGCCTACATGAATGTATGGTATGTGGTATCCCATTGAGCATTGTGGTTTTTTTAAAACTTCTTAGTGGAAACTATAAAAATATACATGTTTGATTTTTCTTGAACTTGTAATTTTAATGTAATATTTTTCCCTGTTTTTGTTCTTAATTGGGTATAAGATATTTTTAGTAAAACAATAGGGAATCAAGGCAATCTCAATTGACATTCTCAAGGCAGAATATTTTAGTACATCTGAGCTTCTGACTAATAAATATTTCTTCATCCAGATTGCTGAGGCATCACTTATCTAATGAAAGTGTTCTTATGCATTTTTCTTAATCTTTTCCATTTTACAGTGTTAGGAATGTGTGTAGTGTTTATTGGCTCTGCTGTGGCTTCCTGTGCTGGCTTAGAGTCACTGTACGCAGTGAAGGTAGGCGTTTGGAGAACTGGACTACATAATTTGTTAGCTGCTGATGTTACCCCATAGTGAAATTGAGTCAGTGAGCATGAGGAGAACTTCATCTTACGGAAAAAAAAAAAAAAATGCAAAAATACAAAAAACAAAAGGCAAAGCTTCCCATCAGAAAAGTGAGGTGGTTATCTTTACTTGACCAGTATAGAGTTTTGTAGAGTTACGTGACTGGAAAGCTAAGATTCTTTCTCCAGACTTCCATGCGTTGTTCTAAATATCAGAAAGGTTTTGATGAAGGGAAGCTAGCATCTTAAATTATTTCTGTAATCAAATTCTTTGCATGTCTAGAAGAGGATAAATTTCTCAACCTTTCGGTACAAAAAAGTAATTACTTCGTTTTCTTTATTTAGAAAGGTACAAAACCTGGCAGAAGCATCATATTAAATCACCAGTGTAATCACCAATCAGTGTAATAAGGATAATGCTGTATTGTTATTCATCTGCATGCCATATAGATAACATAATTATGAGAAGCTTTAATGTTCTTGAAAATGGCAATTGATCAAGTAAATTATTGCACTTCTAGCTGCCAATTGTCAGACAAATAAATTGCTTTATTACTCTTACTAATCAGTTTGTTATTTGCCTGTAGGAATTCAAATGTGCAGCCTCTCAGAACTAATAAATTATGCCTTAAATAGCCCAAACAACTCCTCCATTATTTGAAAATATTACTTTGTAACCAATTATATTCCATTTATGTTTTTGGGTAATTTTGTAATTTAAACTAAATGTTTCTAGAAAAAAAATCTTTATTGCAAGTAAAAGTTGAGAAAAGTGGAATCATCAGAAGGCATTAGTCCAAAGCCTCTAGCAATATCTCGTTGCCAGCATTGCATTTTAAACAACTAAAAAAAAAAGCGCTTACAGGAAAAAAAGAAACAGGGAGGCAGAAACTAACAGGAACCTGTCAGTCATGCTATTGAAAGTGTTTTTTTTTTTTTAAAAAAAAAGACTTAGTCAAAGACTGTATTTAACAAGCTATATTTGAAAGTATAGAAGTATAACTCACTTCTTTGAAAGAACTGAATCCAAATGACATTCTTAAAAGGTGGATTCTCAAAACTATTAAGTGTCCTTATTTTCAGATTTAACAAGGGTCTGAACAAAGCATGAATGTCAGTACAAATGTATGGTGCTACTCAGTCTCATGGGCTCTCATTCACATTTACAGTCAGGTAATGTAAGTTCTTTGCATGGAGAATGCCACATGTGCTCAGTGTCTTGCCTCTGAGTTTAGTCACAGTGAGTGCTGTGGTTATCAGTCCTGATGTATTGGAAGACTGGAGTAGAAAATACACATGCTTGCCTTTCACCCGGTTAGACAGCAAAATAAAACTAGCATTAGCAGAGTATGGTGAAAGGCAAACCAAAAAACATCTTTTTCTCCACCAGAAATAAAGAATAAAGGAGCATGTGAATAAGTAATGAGTCTGATCAAGTCTAGTATACTTACATCAGTGGTGCACTGTTGGAGTAGTTCTGCTCTGTTCTTTCTTTGTTCTTTTAAAAGCAATCACCTTTTTGTTGATATCTACTCAGTATTCATCACGTATGAAATATTTTACACTTTATTTGTCCGTTTTGTAATCAGAGACTAGTTTTATCCACCTCTAAAGGCTGCATCAGTATCTGATGTATTGTGTTTGAATCATATTTACATACTTGGGCATCTGAAGTCATTGTCTATTGGTTTTATTTAATTTTCCTTGTACTTTGGAATCTCTTTCTGTCCTGTCAGGCACTTGTGCGAAAGGAGAGTCAAGAACTGATGACATCATGTTAACATTTATATATGGTGGAGTGAATTTAGGAACCTCTGACTTATGCCAGCGCAAAAATGTGTATTAATGAGTATTAGATATGTTATATTAAAATCTTAGAAGAAAACATCTTTTGAAAAGTTTAGCTATTATGAACACCAAAATATGTTCAGTAGCCCTGAAACTTTTCTGAATGTACAAAAAAATCAAGGCATAGTCTACTGGCACGTGTAAAGTTACTGTGTCTGACAAATTCAGTTGGCTTTATTTCCCTCAAGTCAGTGAGTTTTGGAAACCCCTTAGAGCAGGGCGTTGTGACTTTTTTAATATTTGAGAATCATGAATTAGCTGTCTGTGTATATGTAGTGAAATAAAGGACTTACATCCTGTCTTGTCTACAGATGGCCTTGTATCTTATCCCTCATACAATTCTTCCATCTCAGACAATCCAAAATATTGCATAATTTTCAAGATATTTTTGTGCTATGTATATTGTTTTCAGTACATGTTTTTGTTTTCCTGTTTGGTTTAGTTAGTGATTGAGAGCAGCTTTCTGAGTTTGTTTTCCTCCTTGGAGATATTCAGAAGCCATCTGGATAAACTCCCAGGCTGTAGAAACCCTGCTTGAGCAAGGGAGTTGGACCAGATGACCACCAGAGGTCCCCTCCAATCTCCAGCACTCTGTTAGTCCATGTTTTTGCAGTACATTGTTACACACTTTGATTTTCCAGAAACTAGCATTGGAATCTGATCCCTCTTCACAGGTATAAAAAAGGAACAAGCATATTCTTTAACTGTCAAAATCTTTTAAGAAATGTGAGGATATGATGAGGCAAACACTGACTATAAAAATGTAATTTTCTGCCATGTCAATTGTGTAGGTTATTAGAAGATGCAGTTTATTGTTTAAGAAGATACTTGGATATACTTTTATTTATTGGTTATATGTTTCCAAAAGACTTGAAATGGTTCTTTTAGGCTAAATCAAATATATAACAGCTTTCTTTAGTATGTCCGGGTCACTTTATTCAAGGAGAGCTTTCCTGCTGAAAGATGGACATGTGAATGGATATAATCAATATGATTAAAATAAGTGAATTCTTAGTACTGGAAGAATTGTGATTTGATTATAGAATAATTGACTGTTTCCAGATGTAAGACTCCTAGGTATGAACTTGCTACTGCATCTGTGTGCGTTCGTTTATTGTACAAAAATAATAAAAGATTTTGATACAACTGTAGAATATAAAGGAAGCCCTTTAGAGTGTATATATCTATTTTATAAAAAAGAAACTTAGATTTGGGAAGCTGTTCTTTAGGTTCTAATGGAAAATGAGAATTAAATATTTCTCACCGTTTAAAGGAATGAGTACTAGTAGTCAGAGGTGTTTCTGAGAGAAAGTGGCATGTTTTTAGTTTGGGATTTACACATACTGAACACAGAGCTATTGAAGATTGTATGGGGATGTTGGGCCATGGCCTGAATCACTGATTGATCACCTGAGGCAAGGAGTGGGGCAGCTGTGGGAGCACAGGTGAAGGCAAGGAAGGGGTGGAGCCTGGCTGCACCTCTCCTAGACCCCATTTAAATTCTACCACTGGAGAAGGATCTCTTTCTGGAGATCCCTGCTTTTTGGAGTTTTCCTGCTGTGAGCCTAGATCCTCAGGTATGGGTAAACATTTCTTCCTTGGTTTTTTTTCACCATGATAATCTTCCCAAGTATAACACCTGTTAAGTACCATCCTAACCATGCTACTCTTCCAACTGTACAAAGATATTTAAAGAGCAAGAACTTCACGACATCTTTGAGTACCCTGTACCAGTGCTGAGGCACCTGCACAGTACAGTTGTGCTTCCTAATGTTTGGATGTGTTCCAGCATGGGGCTGCCGCCTCTTGTCTTGGCACTGGCACCATGGAAGAAAGCCTGGCTCTGTCTTCTGTCCATCCTCCATTCACATTTTTATATAAATTGATGAGATTATCCTTGAGCCTTCCCTTCCTTAGGCAGTCCAGCTTTCTTAGATTTTCTGTGTAGGAAAGATGCTTCAGTACCTTAATAATCTCTGTGGCCTTTCTCTGGACCCTCCCCTATGCCGATTTCTCTCTTGTGCTAGGGGCCCAGAGCTAACGCAGCACTTCAGATGTGGACTCATCAGTCCTCAGTAGAGGGGAAGAATCACCTCTTGACTTCTGGCAGTACTCTCAATACATCCTGAGATACTGTTGGTCTTCTTTGGTGCCAGGGCACATTCCTAACTTTCATTCAGCCTGGTGACCAACTTGGTCCTCTTCTGCAAAGCTGCTTTCCACCTGGGTGGCTCCTGCATGCCCTGGTTTGTGGGTTAGTTCCTTCTCAGGGGCAGAGCTTTTCACTTTTCCTTGAAGTTGAGTGCCCTCAGCAGAGGTGCAAGTGATATAAATTTAACTTTGTTAAAAGGCAGAATGTTTGAATTCCAAACTCCTACATTGTATCCTGTAAGTGATACAATGATGTGGAGCCACATCTTACAGTAGTCTTTATGGAATCACAATAGCCTCACAAGGGTAATGGGAGGCTTGAAATGATGATACAGTGTTTATGCTTAAGCTGTTTGGATTTTTTTTTTTTTTCCTTAGCTAGTCTTACTGTGGTTTTGCTGCTGTATGGAAAATAGTTCTATAATGTATTCTTTTTACAAGTATGTAGTAATGGGTAACTATCAGAACCAACTAATGTTTCCATTGCTTTTGGCATTATTGGCCCCATAGGAAGTTAGAACTCAGTAAAGCTTTTATTTGTTTCTCTGTTGAATGGAGACTAACGTATTGTTAGCAAATTACTTCAAGTCTTTGTCCTAGCAGACTGTAGTGTTTGGCAGTGGGAAAGCACTGGTAAGGAGAGAAACAACTGTCATTTCCCAGTTGCAATTTCAATGGCTTAGATGAGTCATTGCATTCATTAAGAAAAGTGCAACTGAACCAACTGAAATACATGAATCATAGTCAGGAACATAAATTGCAACCTCCCCTTCTTTGTTACACTTCTTCATTGTACTAACAGAGCCAGAATAGCTGTGCCTAATATTTAATCTTTTTTAAAAAGGTGATTTAATCCCACAATTTTTAGCTTCTGGAAGACTACAGTAATTTTTACTTTTAGATAGAGTTAAGTTACCCTGGAAATAAACTTCAAGCTTTCAAGTAACTTTCTCTAGTAAAGTAGTTGCTGAGATCATGTTCACATGACATCTTTTAACGTCTACCTCCTTTACATTTAGAGTCACTGTTTATGTGCCACTATTACTATCTGAGACTAAGGAAAACTGGCGGGAATGGATCTCAAGTGTCTATAGGTTGTGAGCAGGGGAATCTCAACTGGTCAATTATGCATGAGGAGGTGAATTGAGGCCTCCTCTGAATTTCTCTTAGCAGAGACTGCCAAGAGCTTAGCATAGGAATAGACTTGGATGTTTGGTTAGTGAGCTGCTGTTTATGAAGAGAGTATGGATATTTTGTGGCTGCTGAAAAAAATGAAAATTGGAGCATATAACAGTATAATAACTGTTCATTATAAACTGCTGTAGATGAACTGTTTGCTTTTTATAGTAGCGTTTATAATTCTGTTCAATTGACTGCAGTGTAAACAAGAAAAAGTTTGCTAGTGGTGAATTACAGTTACAACTTAGAACCCTTACATGGCCCACTTTAAAATAACATGCAAAATGAGTTTCTGTAAAACTGAACAGAGTAGAAGGTGGAATGTACACTTTATTTTTTCCTCAGAAGGGGCACACTCAATCCCTATATAGTGAGACTGCAAAAGATATATGTAAGAGTAAATGGAGAGGATAAAGTAAAAAGTAATAATCATTGCTCTTTATTCTTGCCTATCATTTATGATCATTTGAATTGTTTTACCTTATTCCTTGAGGAGCCTGGAGTCTTATTATAGATGGAATAATCTGACATCTTGAGGTTTGCATAGTGAAATCTTATACTAGGGGGTTGCCATTCAGATACAAAATGAAAATTATGGCTTCTTAATCTATTAGTGTAATTTTTAGTAAGAAAAAAAGTCAACTCATTCACTTCACAACTATTTCATTTAAGAAATTCACGTAAGATTGAAAATGTAATAGAACAATAATAAATAGGAAACTGATCTAATCCTTTCATATGAATCTTTGAGTATGTATTGAATGGAAGAAATAATTCCATTAAGTATAGATTCATCCATAGGCCCATTTTAAATGCAAGACGTCTTCATAAAGCTGTCTAGGTTATTTAAGATCATTTTATTTTACCATAAATGTGTAAATATTAATTCATTTTTTCACTAAAGCAACATAGGACATCTCTTTCTATATTTTAAAGATTTATCTATTTATATATTTCATATACGTATTATTCATATGCTTGTATATGTAAATTGCACTCACTAGTGCTGAAAATGAAGAATTTGAAGAGTGTATGTTGTGGCAGCATTGTTTAAATCTATAGTTGCCATATCATAGAATCATTAAGGTTGGAAAAGGCCACTAAGATCCAAGTCCAAGCATTACGATTAGCAAAAGGAAATACCAAATTTAGGGTAAAACTAGCCAAATGGTTATATGGCATAATTAAATAATGATCCTTTCTGTTTGTTTCTGTACTGTTTGAGGTATTTCTGTTGATTTAATAATAAAATCAGTGTTCTAAATCACTTTTATCTTTCATTCTGCATAAGCTAGATTAACGGTTAGGAAATGTCAGGTATTTATTTTATGATGGTTCTGGGAATTGTCTGCTAGGAGGTATTCTGATTGGAGCTTCTGTTTTATCAGCATATCAATTTTATCAGCCTTTTGGGGTCTGTCTTGCCTAAATGATCTGTAATTGTCCTCTTTGCATCATAAAAATAAGCACTTTAAAAGAGATCATTCTGGCCACTTACATGTGCCAGAATCTGAAAGAGATTCTCAGCCATATTTCTCCTGATAAGGATTAGGCGTGCTCACCTCTCCAGATTTTTGTTTTTCACCAAATAGTGAGGTTTTTATCCAGAAGTCCCCAGCTGCATTTTTGTCCAAGTTCAATATCTGGATGGTTGATACAAGGGCAATATCTGCCTTGTGTATTAAACAGATTTTCTGAAAGTCAAGATGACCTGTTTCATGTGCTGTCAGAGTTTCCTGGACTAGTTCTGTGGTTATCCTTCTGTTTCCAAGAAATGGTGTAATTTCAGTAGGATATTCCCCTTGTTCTGTCTTTTTGAAGGGAATCTCTTTGATGTTCTTTCAGAAATCTTACTTTTCCTCCAGAATAATGTTTGGAATTTAGCATGTTGTTGATTAGATAAAAGCAATATTTACTGACACTTGTAAAAGTAAATGCTTTAAATATGAAAGAATGGAAATTAACATGTGCAATCTTAATTCCTGAGGAACAATTTCAGCTATCAATAATCTTCTTTTTTTTTTTTTTAAATCTAATTGTGGCTCCGACATGTCCTGATAAACATGTACTATTCCCAGTTGCTGAGATAACACGTACTGATAAAGGTGACCTCATTAGGAGAAATGTTTTCTTTTTCTTAAGGAGGGTCATAAATATACATTACATTTGTTTAAGGAATCCTGTCTCTTTGAAGTCAGTTCAATGTACAATACAGTGTCAGCTCATTAACATTGGTTTAAAGTATATATTAAATTTCCGATTAAACGTCCCATCTTTTGCAGCTAGGAATAAACACAATTATAACTTCTTCCTTCCTGGTGTTGGTTTAAGATTAACGTCTCCAAATTTAGTGAGTTCTGCTGTTATTCCTAGCCAGCTGCATAAACAGGCTTTAAGGAAATTAAGTGAAATTTAGCATATGAGCCCTTTTCATAGTGTTTAACACACATGTTCAAATTAGCTTTCGTCTGTCTGATGATTAAGTTTAGTATCTTTGTTACACCAGGCTTGTTTAGCATTTCAACCAGTGCTGTCCTTAGGCAATTAAAATCTGCCAGTACAAACATTGAGGCGACTGGAATTGGTCTGTTTGGTTATACTATCTGCACTGAAAGAACTTCAGGATACGTCTCCTTAAAGAGAATGAAAGAGATGGTGTGGTCATGGTAACTTCAGTTTTAATTTTTTTTTCAATAAAATTCTAAATAAAGTAATTAAGATTTACTCTTGCTCTTTTATAACCCAGCAAGCGTTGCTCTCTAATGGGTGTGCAACCACAATTATGATTTGTGCTAGTTGATGGAATTCCTGTCCCAACTGCAGAACTGCCACACGAAATTTTTGTTTTACATAGTGAAGTCTGAGTGTGTTTGTTATTGTGATAGACCCTGAACCTCTGTTTCCTAATGATAATGAGTACTTCTGTGCTTTTTGTGGTCTTGTATTCTTTACTCTGTCATCTTAGATGTACTACAGTCTTGTCTTCATGCCACATCTTGCACTTAAAGGAAGAGTGTGCAGCTGAGGTACTGTTTTATGGGGATCTTCCTAATATGATGTTAATAGGAGTGTGTTTTTTGATCGAATTCATGCAGCAAGACTGCTGCCTTGTCTTGCTGTGCAGCAATTAAGTGGGTTTTGGGTGCAGAATGAGGCTCAGAACTGTGGGTACTGGGTGCAGTCTTGTTCAAGCCCAAACCAGCCCAACTTCCAAACTTTTTACAAAACTTGTTCAAGTTTTCAAAAACTGTATGGGTATAGCTAAACCATAGTTTGCAGCTGTTCTTCCATATAGGGCTGGTAACTTATCATTTATGTCGTTAGTTTGTCCAGTCCTTGTTATCCAAATAGAATTTTTGTGTCAGGTAGGATAAGTAGAGTGGATATGAAGAAATATTCTGTCTTCCATCTCTGCTGTGGACTCAAAAGTTTTCCTATAGATTACAACTTTTAGTAATAGAGAAGGTGAAGCGTAGCTCTAGACAACAGCTGGATATAAATTGTAGATAAGGAAAAAATAATGTGGTGTTTTATTTCTGTGAACTACTTTGAATGGACATTGGAAAAAACTTTAGATAGTTCTGTGATTTTGTTTTATTAGATATTTCCCACTTCTGTTTTACAGTACAAAAATGTGAAAAGGGTCACTTAAATATGTGGAATATTTTAATCTTATAACTGAGTCTTTATTTTTCTTTGAAGGTTTTGTTTGATAAATTTGAAATGGTAATTTTTTTTAGTTAAGAAACTCTGCAAATTTGAGTGGCAGTTACTGAAGATGGCTGAAGCATGTTCATTACAATAGGTACAATCAGCTTGACTGCAGATGTCTGAATAGAAGTGCATGTTTCTATCTGTTTCATGCATCACAAATACTGTTTATTTCTGATTTTTTTTTCATATTGTAGATGGCTGTGAATGCCCTTCATGGCAAGTAATTAGATTTGTGTATAAGAATACTAGCTCTGTAGTAACATGTGGAAATGGTTTGATGGAAGAAAGTGAGATGAAATTAATCATAGTTGTTCTGAGCTTCTTTTGCTGGTTCATAGCCAGACCTACCTAATTTAGACTGGAATTCGTAAGGAGATGGTCGCATTTTGGTAACACATAAATAATCTTTCACTGAATAAGGAACACTCCAGGATATATTTTCAAATTATTAGATGCCTGGCTTGTACAAGTTTGCATAGATTGTTATTTGTTGTTGTTATCATGTTGTTATAGTGTTTTAATCCTAACCTTGTCTTTATGGAAGAGTAAGATAGAATTGTGTGCTTACCAAATTCACATTTACATAATTGACTTTAGTGAAATTCCCAAATGCACATATTTGTCCTACTAAGTGTGACTAACCCTGCAATCTTCAGCGTGTAGTGTCATAGAAATCAGCTACCTTAAAATGATGAAAACATATTTCTAAGTCCAGCGTATATACACAAGACATTTATTTTTAGTAAGGCAGTGTGATTAAATCCTTTGATTTAGTCTTAGTTCAGTGCCATTTTGTTTGCCATGACAACTTTGATTAAAGAATTAGAATTCAGAAATACGAGCATTGGAAAACTGTAAAAACATCAGAATGGGATACTCTTTTAAGGATGGCACTTGTAAGCTTTGTAGGTATATGATACCAGGTATGTTTGTAAGCAATTTGAAAACATTAAATCTAATTCTATCTAGGATGTACATGTCTTTTACACTACTAGGCAGCTGGGGAGGAGGAAAGCAGACAAAAATGAACTGCAGTGGAGAGAGAAGCTATGAATGGAGAAGTCGTGGTAGAGTAATTCAGAAGTAGAAGGGAATCATGCTGGAGGATTGGGAGAGTGACAATTTTGGACTAACTTCTGAAGGTCTAAGGCTGTGATTCCTTCTCACTTAAAGTTTAGGGTTGAATTGGTCATGTAAGTGAAATCTATGGGTCAGCATTAACATTTCGGGTCAGCCGGGGACAGGGGTGTGCAAAGGCATAGCATTCTTCTTTTGCGTATGTCACCCTGCAGTACCTGTGGTCTGACTTTGTTGCCCCACTGCTGTAACATAAAATTATTTGCTGTTGTGATATTTTTTTGGTAAGGATTTTGTGCCATTAGGTGGTTTTTGTTTTTCTGGCTTCCTAGTTCGCATAATTAACTTAATGAGTTTTGGAATTATTTTGTCTTGTTCTATTTTGTCTCTTGTTGCCAAAAAGGAATAGAAAAGTGATGCGAGTGTGGTGCTTTCCATGCTGTTTTGGAGCTTCTGACTCTGATAACTTGTTCTTGGCAAGCTGTATTCTGGATGTGGAGTGTTACTCTTTATTGAATGCAGTAAATCAGGAATATTTGTAACTTGGACAATTTCTTGCATGTTATAAGCTGCACGTGCCCCATCCCAGACAGGCCTTCTTGAAATTTTAGAGGGTTCTGATTTTTTTTTTTTAGGTGGCATGAGTATTGTCAGTTTTTATAACTATTCAAGAAGTTGTGTTGTATTAGCTAAGTTACTATTGTGTGTGTAGGCTTCTGTGGCCTGAACATTCATAGTTTATTTTGTAATAAGAGTATCATGAATACTGCTTGGATTTTACTGTCCTTTAATTGTCTGATCCCTAATCTCACTGGATAAATAGTTGCTGGTTGCATCCTTCTAAATCATCTGTTTAGAATAAAAGTATGATAAAAAAAATGGGAAGGATACAGTGCTGCTGCAAAGTGCAAAGATGGACTACTATGCTTTGAATCTACTGAAAATGCTGAATGTACTATGCCCTTCATTCTATACCTTTTTACAAGGTATAAGGTATTATAATCTATATAATATATAGAATAAGGTATTATAAAATACAATCAAGATTTAAAGAATTTGTGGTGATATGTAGTTACGCTGTATGTAATTAAGCAAAAAGCTGGATACAAATGGAGAACTTGTTCATGAATGTTTTTCATTTGTGCTGTTTAAGTTATAAGAGACAACTCCTGTTTCTCAAACTATCTGAAGATGAGTTCAGTTTTCAGCAGGTGCATGAAAGAGCTTGCTTCTGGGACAAACTGTTTCGTCACCTTCACTGAAGTTGGTAGATTTGTATGCTGTGACATTTTAAAGTAGTTTTAAAGAAATAATTGAGTTTAAATGGATGTGGATTTGTTGTTGTTGTTGTTGTTTTTTTTTTTCCTCCCAGTATTTTGTCTTCAGGAAAGTTAACCACTAGCAGTATTTGTTTCAGCATCTCAATATTTGTTTCAGTGTCTCTTATGCTCAAAAGGATACTTCAGGAGCTTACTCAGATATTTTGATTCTTTAACAAATCTGTATAACAAAATATATGGAGGAAGGAAGAAGTATATGCATTTCCTGTTCATGGCAGATCTGGTGCTTGACTTGCCTTTGAAGTGGAATGGCTCAAAGGCTGTGAAGTGGATGTTTAAAGAAATTGTTTAGTTGTCCATTAACTATCCACTTCATATTTAGGAACTGTGTACAATACATTTTATGTATGATCCACTTGAGGTCTGGGTCACAATGATTAGAAACTGGAAGATGGCGTCTCTACATAAGGTAATGATAGTGTTAAGACTCAAACGCTTCCTTCAGATTCAGAGGGTTTTATAGTAGGCTAATTCTGAGTTTTAAAAAGATATGTAAAACTATCGTGCCATATTAAGTATTTTAATTTTAAATAAGGCCAGATCTTTTGGGTTATGTTTGGGTTTTTTGAATAGTTTTTTTTTTTTTTTTTAATTCATGTCTGAACCCCTTATCTGAGAGCTGCACCAAGTATCTGTACAGTCCTGACATAAATAGCAAGTCAGAGCCTCTCAAATGAGAACAAATAGAATTCACATTTAGTGTATATACTCTTTTTACTAACATAAAGAGTTCTGCTGTTATGGATTTATAACTGAAAAATCAGCATGGAAAGTCCTCAGAATAAAATATTTGGTATTGTAACTGAATGGGTGTAGGCTTCTGTATGGTTGTGCTTCACTTGGATCCCACAGTTATAAAGGGCAAAATGTCCTTCAAGTACAAAAATACTTGGCTATGATATATTCTGATGTTTGGATTTCTGAAAAATGTTATCTACAGCCTTTCCCATGTTCCATTCATTGAAGGAATGCTAGGAGTACAATTCAGAAAAATGCTAGGAGTACAATTCAGAAAAGGCTCTGTGCTGAGTAGCGAGGACCCTTGATTTGACCAGAAGGAAATACTGCATATATTTTAATTTTTGTTCCTCTTTGGTCTGTGTATAAGAACAAAATTCATAATTCTGCTGTTTTTAGTGCCAAATATTATGCTTTCACCATGAATGAATATACCTAAGAGCCAATTTTGGAACCTGAAATATGTGTGATGAGTCCTGTGTAAGCCAAGGTGGGTTTGGCAGCTGTGTCAGCATATACCAGCTGGTGAATGTTGCCAGAAGTATTGCAGATGCAGGACTTCCTGTGCCAGGGACTCAACTCTCTTGTCCCATATGAAAATTATGTGAGGCATACATAAGCTAGATTTTCCCTTGCTCTGCTCTTTTTTCTCCCATTACGAAAATGGCCTTATGAACAGCTACTATGTGTCACTGAAATTATAAATTCAGCAGTGTGGGTTGAGGGTCACAGTGTGTGGTTGAGGGACCACGTGCTTGTGTGCTGAGGAAGAGGAAGGACGATGCAAGTAGGTGAGCCAGTACTGAGGACAACAAAGTTAGTCATAAATCTTATTCTTTGTATTAAACTTCATGTTTTCAGTCAGTGTCAGGGATGGTTTGAGAGGGCCTGTGGCAGAAAACAAATGGAAGGCAGCTGAGAAACCCTCACGCTGACACATTGGATTCAGTTCTGGGGTAACATAAAGCAAAATTGCAATTGTTAAAAAAGTTCCATTTGTTAAAACTTAAGTTTTGTAAAGCATCTCAAGTATTTGAAAGTTAATTGGAGGCTTTAAAAAATGACATGTTTGGATTTATTAGAAGTGAGATCTTCCTGAATCTTCTGGAAGAGCTAGGCCTAAGCAAAGCAGGAGATGTGGTTCATTGTTGTCACAAAGATAGAGACATTGATGAATTTTTATTGTGCAATAAACCAGATGTCAAGAAAACAATACATTTCAGAGTTCTTTTAAGAATATCGTTTTTGAGTATTTCAATTTTATTTAGAATTGCAGTTTGTTTTTTTGTTCCTCAGAGTGCATGTTTCACTTGTGAGATTTAGTTATGCAAGTCACATTGTATTCTGTTGGCCTGTTTTATGCTTAAAATGCAACATGACATGATTATTAAAAACGGTAATAAAATATTGAATCAGCCTAAGAAATCCTTTTTCTAACTGTTTTTCTGGAATGGTAACTGTTTCAGGAAAAAAAAGAAGACGTAACTAATTACAGAAAAGCTGTGGCTAGCATGTTGCTATGTCTCTTTTCCCATGACCTTCTAATTTTATAACTTTTTTTGTGTGTGACCAATTAAAACATGATGGCAGAGCAAAATAACTTAATCCAAATGCCCAGCAACTGAAGTGGGGAGGCAATAATTCAATGTGGAGGAACGAGCTCAATCTGAATTTTTTCTTGTAGCTTATATCTGAGCAGCTGATACCTGTTAAAGCAATAGGTGTTGTGGATTAAGGCCTTCCAAGTGTCTCCTGCTGTTTTAAATCTGAAGCAGATCAGGTGCACACTCACAGCAACCACCTGATATGTATGTAGAAGTAGATCTGAAAAAAGGACATCTCAAATCTGCACATGCTTACAATAGATGTTTCTGAAGGATATATAATTTTTTTTTGTGCATGTGTGTCTCAAAAATTGGCCCTCATTATCTACTGAGTATGGTCCTCCATAGCTGTATTGATGTGAAAAGCCTCTTATAGAATAAATAGTATGACTTAAGTATTATGAGAAATGTAAGTAGAAAACTTCTTTTAAAACTTTGACTTTTTTTGTCCTTTAGCAGTGACTATCTGATATACATTAGTGTTAACAGTTAGGTTTCTTTGTGTTTTGTTCTGTAGGCAGCAGGAGCAATTCGTCCTCTAGTTTCTACTGTTATTGCCTCTGCTGCAGATGGATGTTTAGACCACTCATTGGAACGTGCCAAGTACAGAGCAAGTGAAATGCCTCAGGCTTTTTTATTTGACATAATCTATCAAGCATACCAACAGGTAAGATTTTAAGTTTTCTTACTAGACGTTTTACCTTTATTGTAGCGTTTAAAAACAAACCAAAAAAAGTGATTCAGCATCTGTTTTGATCACATCAAATTGTATTTGTATTGTTTATCTGTGGTGTTTTTGGTGACAGTACTTTATCATTATCATACTTAAGTGTTTTGCAGTATTGAACTAAAAACTACAGGGTGGTAGGTGAAGGGTCTAAAGTCCCAGAAAGACTGATTAGGTTTTTGTTGCACATTTGATTACTTAAATGAGGATGCTAATGTGCTTAAAGTTGGGTATTTATTAGGTATGTTTTATTGAAAGAGTTTCAAATAGATCTTTGTTTACATAGTGTAGTGATGGCATTAGGTAAGAATATGATAAGATCCTAGTGATTTTAAAATATTTTGGATAATATTACCTTTGTATACCTTGAAAATGGTTGAAGTGTTTTTTTATTGCTTACATTATAATAAATGATCATATGTATTTCAATTAGTGAAAATAATATTTTACATTGTTGTAATTATTCATTATTTTTCTAATACAGTATGTTAACTTCATCTTCACTTAAGAAAAATTTTGTGGGTCATGTAATAAACGCTGGCTTTTTTGCATTTATTCCCCTTGAAGAGTGCTTTCATTTGCCACACCCTGCATTCACAGTTTACTGGAAACACTCCAGGCTTTCGTCTCAGCATTCTACTTCCTTTTCATTCATCACCTTGTGGAAATTGCCTGTCCTCCAGGTATTTTCCAGATTGACTGGAAGCAGAGCATTTCTTCATTTGTCTCTTAGAAGGAATTATTTTTCACTCTGCTAATGCTGACAGTTATGCTTCCCATCAGTCTTTCATTTTTAGAGTAAACATGACCAAATTATTGATAGTCACCTTCAGAGAGTACACAGCTTTGAAGTCACCAAGAACAGAATGAATGCATGGACGAGCAATGAAGAATACTTTGAAATATTTGCAGAACTTCTGTGTCATACCCTGATTGTGCGACACCTGAAGCTATTCTTAAATGCTGAAGATGGAGTGTTGTCCAAGATGAAGAACTATTCAAATGATTGGACTACCTCCAGCTGTTTTGCTTCTAATGTGAGACAGGGAGATGTTCTTGGTGTACATGGCTTCTAAATGAAAGTCTCCAGCTTGAAAGTAGCGAGCAGTGTTAAATAGAACGTATATCAAGAGACAACAGTGAATATTGGTTATACAACCATTCCTTTCTTGTTTGTCTTTGCTCAAAAAAAAAAAAAAAACCCTCTATTTTTTCCTACTGTTTGCTCTTAGTTTGCAGATACAGAAGAGCTGGCAAATACATAAGAAGTTTTTGCTTCTCAATGCCTCACTCAAAAGGCAACTATATTTGCAATCCCTATGCTCCTCTGAATAGTGCTGTCTTCTCACATATTAATTCCATCAGTTCTCTTTTTTGTATCCTTGCTCTTTCAAGGACAAGCCACCAAAGTTGTTAGCAAGCAACCAAGGCTATGGTTCCTTGTCCTCGATTCCCTTTGCGTTGGCTAAATTCTGGTCATTAAAATGCTCTGTGCCTTGGAGCTCTGGGAAGGATAACACTTCGCTAAACCTCTCAACTCATATTGTTTGCTAATTATTTATGTTTCAATGGTGCCTAGCTGTCCAACTCAAGGATTAAAACCTTATTGTTCTGCTACAAACAAAAAAAAAAAAGATAATCGCTGTCCTTAAGAACTTATTAAAGCTACTATAGGACAGATTTCTGTAGGAATGGGTGCAGCTTATGGTGCTTTGTAGCTATTAGTATATCCATAATTAGTTCCCACAATGATATAGTAAAAGAGTTGTATGGATAAATAAAAAGTATAATGTTGCTATCCGTATTGTCCCTCACAGGACTCACAGCTCCTCACAGCTGGGAATGGAATAATTCAGTTTGGATCATTTAATTTGTGACCACGATCCCATGCATTTTATACAGATGTGACCTTTATGCAACAGCAGTGGGGGAAAAGCAGCAGTCAAACATGCATTTCTTAGAAAGACATCCATTTCAATTTTTTCTTCAAGTAACACTGCATTTGAGGATGATATGGAATACCACTTCTGAATTCTTTCTGTTTAAATACATCAACTGGTATGAATAAGAAGATTTAGAGAATTTGCTTCCAGATTTGTTCTTTTTCATGAATTTAAGTTCTCTGGGAATCTTAGCCACTAAGCTACAACATTCAATTAATTGCCAGTTCTCTCACTGTTGCAGGCTTCCCATTTACAGTCCTTCTTGATTTTTTTTGTTTGGCACAGATCTGAGCAGATCAGTCTGGTATACCTTTCTACTGTTGTATGTTCTTATTTTTTAAAAATTAAAAATCACAACTTTGGAATATTTTTTTCCATTTCTTGGTTGATTAAAAAGGCAGTGATTTGGGAAGAGATACATACCTTGTACATAAAGTTAGTTGAAATAGATGTAACAGATGCCAAAGATTTATTTCAGTATTTCTTAAAAAAATTATATAAAAATATTTATATATAAAATATTTTATATGTAAGTAAAATATAAAATGTGTGTGTATACATACATACATATATATATATATATATATATATATATATATATATATTACAGTGAATTTGCTTTACCTGTGGTGCCAAAAAATGAACACAGGTTTTTAAGGGCATTCAGCCAAGTTATTTGTATGTGTATTTTTTTTGTGTGCGTTGCATTGCATTATTGCTGAATCTCAGCTTATTTTTCACTGTTTTACATCTTTTGTGTAGCCTAAAAAATGTACCTATTCCAAAGAGATCTTTTGTGCTCAGGTATATACTGCTTTCTAATCTAATTCTGACAATCGTCAAGACTTCTGACATCATGGGTATTAACTTTGAAACTTATACTATTGCTTTTGGAGCCTTTTAAATTTAACTGCACAGAAATTGCATGCACTTCCATTTTTAATGACAGAGCTTATTAGAGTGTGCCACTGTCTTTAGTTGCATGTCTGACATGTAAGTGGTGCACTATAAAACATTTAAAACCAATATTGAAACTCAAAATAAACGGTGGAGCTAAAATGGTGTCTTGATCTTAAAAGGCCTCATTACTGTGACTACGATTCCACTGTGAGTTTTGTGTTATTAGATGGAGCACTTAGTTATAATAAAATGAACAGGTATAAGTGGATTTTGATGGATAGATTTAATGCTGCCTAACACTTTCTGTTGCAAGTCTCTGTTCTGTTGCTTACACGAATCATGGGAAAATGGCTGTTTACTTCTGATACATTGGAGTATTCTGATGCCTCTGCATTGTAATGGGACTTTAGATTTTGGCATTGAAATGGTTCTGAAGAGAGAGATCGATGAATTACATATGCTTATGATGTTATTTATCATGTATATGCTTCCTGAGCTCAAATCCTTATGAAGTACTGTGCTGTTTGTGATATACATATGTTAAGGGAATAAATTTAACATACTGTTGTCCTACTTCTGGTATTTGTTCTTGATTTGTGATTTCTTCTTTCTTGTAAGATGTAATGAACTGTATTGCTATCCTTCAGGAAATGTTAGTAGAGAATTAGTTGAAGTATTCTGTATAAAAAAAAAAAAAAAAAAAAAATGCAAGTCCCTAATAATTAGTGAAACTTGTGGATGGGTTGTAAAATCACACCTAGCTACCCAGTACAAAAACCAGCCAGTTGGTTTTCTCTCTCTCTGTTTTTGGTTTTTTTTTTTTTTTAACTACCAAGAATTAAATTCCTCTTCTTTGGGAACATTTTTACCTATTCTTATCAGCCCCTGGGAATGTCAGTATAGTTTAAGTGCTAGTTGAAAATCCATTCTTTCCAAATAAAAGAAATAAAGGCTGAATTCTTTAGACCAGTCTTTTTTTTTTTTTTTTTTTTTTTTTTTCGTAATGTAGTTTCATCTTTTTATATAAAACATTGGCAAATGCAGGGTTGGATCTTGTAAGCCTGGGAAGACGAGTAGGGTGAAGGGAAAACTTACTAGAAGTCAAACGTTTCCCTGGAGCAGTATCAGATGAGAAATTAGAGTATCAGGAAGCCGGGTAGACTACCTCTTTTTTCTTTAGTCAGTGTGGGCCAAGAGTGATTTCTCTAATACCTATTTCTGACATACTGTGGAATGCACTGGTATCCTTTGTCTTCAGTACAAAGCATCTTGTTATGTGATGTCGCGTTAGTGTATGAAGGCAGCCGTGGTATGGAATAGCTGAGGTTTTCAAGAAATCATGATGTATCTTAAAGTGTAAGGAAGATAGGAGGAACAACTTCCTGATCTTGCAGAGGAACAGTTGAAAATGGAAGCAGAAGAAGGGTATGTAGAAGACCCTGAGTAGCTTCTGTGTTGAAGATGTAACTGAAAGCCTAGGGAGGATGATATATTGTTAGTGAATTGTCAGCATCAGTGATGGGTATGTGCAGTTAATTAACCTGTTGACAGTAGACCTGTAGATTATAAAGTTTATATTCAGCTACTCAAGGCAATGATGCTGAAATAATAAAAAAGAAGAGAAAGCAGGAATATTCCTTAAAAGAGGCTAAACTTCAGGGTGTTTAGAGATTTTTTTTTTTTTCCTGCTTATCTAAAGTACCTTTCAGAAAGTACCACAAGGAAGATGAAACCTTAGAGTTTCTATCTAACTTCTGCAGAGACTAGGTAGAGTTGTACTTTTTGGACTGATGCTGCATTAATACATCTGTTTGTAGCCAGCTTTACACAATTCTTGGATAATAAGCAGTTGCATATGCTTGTGAGGGGAGTCGCCTATGCTTATGCATCTGCCTGCATAGGAGAGAACTGCTATGTGTAAGCATAGTAATGTCAAGATACAAAATAATAGTGTGTCAAGTAGAGGCATGGAAATACTTTGATGCTAAATTCTGGGAGGCAGATGTTCTTCCACTCCCAGAAAATCATTTCAAGATGGGACTATGGTAAGAAGAGAGATTCTGCAAGCTGTCCAAACAAATCCTCAGTAGAAGTAAAAGACTTCATGTTTTTCAGAAGTCATGAAATTTTTCTTGTCTAACAAACTTCTGAGAATGTTCAAGGAGCACTTTGTCAGAATAAGAAAGTTGGCTATTGTTAGGCCCATTGTAGAAGTATTTGCTCAAAGCATTGTCTTCTCTGTATGTAAATAACAGGGAGTGTATTCCATGTGGATTTTGTAAACTTCTCAAGTGCTTTTTAAAAGAGTACAAGATCCCTGGGATTCTTCTTCAAACATGTGTGAAACGTTTCAGTATCCTCTGTAGAGGGGAAGTGGAGTCAGCTGTAGCAGCTTAGTAATATTTTGGCATAGGTCAGGCGAGTCCTTCGAGGCAAAATGTCTAGACTGATTTGGGGATTTTCCTGTGGGTTCATTCTTTGTTAAAGAAATCAATGTCATTCAAATTAACATTGCCAGAAGCAACATACGATTAAATGAACAGTAGCAGACAGATTGTTAACTAAAGCCTTGGTAACTTTGAGAGAAAGGGTCAGACTCAGCAGAAGGACTAAAAGGTCAAAATGCAAGTGAGGCAGAATTTGGCCATTTCAGTTGAACACTGAAATCCTTAAAAAAAAAAAAAAAAAAAAAAAAAAAAGCCAAACCAAACAAAAAAACCACAAAACAAATAACACCTCTCTCTTAAGACTAAAGATACCTGAATCTTCAGGGCATCAGAACTTTCTTAACGTTGAGCAGACGTTAAACATTGTGTTTACCAAGGTGTTGAAGTTGTTGCCTACTCAGAGGAAAAAAGATACATAAATCTTTACATGATGTGAAATCTTTACCAGTCGGTGATGAATTGGTGATTTGGGTTAGAAGTGTTTTGCTTTTGTAATAGAAAGGCACTGAAAAATAGATCACAATTGTTAGAAACAAATGGCAGTAAGTAGGTAAGATATGTAGATTCTATTATAACCTCTAAAGGATTCTGTCTTGGCCTTCATCGTTTTCTAAGAAAGCCAGGCGTCTTTCATTAAGTGTGCTTTGTTGGGAAAATATTTTACCTCATTCTTCAAGCTTGCTCACCTACGTTGCTTAGCTACATTTTATGTTCAGGCTTTCCAAATATATGACATGTGTTATTATTTTTATATATTTTTATATTATATATATATATAAATATATATTATTAATATTTTTATATTTTTATATATTATCATCTTATATCATCTTATCCCAACAGCTTGGTTATGAGATTTATAGGAAGTATTTTCTTTTTTCCCATTTTCCTATCCATAAAACCCACTCAGTTATTTTCAGGTTAAATGTAATTCATGAATTTTGTTCAACAGAGCATTCATCTATTCAAAACCTGCAGCTAGATTGGTGGTCTGTTGAGAAAACCATGCTAGCTTAGATAGTTCTGTACTTGATTAGTTCTTTGGCATAATGGTAGAGCCAGGATGTTGTATGAATCCCCACCTTGCCCTAATTAATTTCTGCCACAGGAATGCTTAGAGAAATTCTAATGCCTTGCTTAAAGAAAAAAAAAAAAAAAACTTGCTAATGGTATAATTGCTTCCATTTTATGGCAGTCCTCATCCTTTAGAATCTCAAAGCTCAGAACTTTTCAGCAGTGCAAAGCTGCCACAGCCTAGGTGAAATCTGGCATCTTAGTAGTAGTGAAAGATATAACTTGGTGGAGACATACAGACATTATTAAAATTGGATATTAAACTGGTTTGTGAATGTTACTTAAAGTGTTATCGTATTTGCTCTGATAAATACACTGTATCTGTAAGAATCATCCATTTGGTGCAGACTCAGAAAATGCCTAATACTGAATGAGAATCACTGTATCTATTATCTAGCAGGCAGAAGACCACCCATCTGAATTGTGATCCACTCTTCAGAAAGCTAAGAAGAATACAATGCAGTGATGTTAGAACTTTTCATCTCAACTACTGACAATTTTGTATATCCAAAGGCAAGGAAAAGGACTATATATTATCATGCATAACTTCAAGATGTGATTCTCTAAGTAAATTATTTTAAGACTGAATATTCTTCTCTGTTCCAATTATTTAATAATAAAGGATGTACTTTTCCTAAGTTGGAGTTTGACTCACTTTGGTTTTTAAGCCTGATCAAATTCTGTTGTTGATTACTTAATTTTAGAATTGGATATCTATTTAAAAATTCCTTAATTATGAGACTCTGAATCATCATGTCTTTACATTTTCTTAGAGTAGCCTAAATAATCTGTAACTCTACCCTTGCTTTTGTTAAACCTCATCTGGTTCATCACCCAACTCTCTGCCTGTCCAGCTTTCACTGAATGGCAGCACAGCCTTCTGGTGTGTCAGCCATTCCTCCCAGCTATGTATCATCAGCAAACTTGCTGAGGGTGGAAACTATCCCCTCATTAGGGTCACTGATAAAGATGTTGAGCAAGACCATCACCAACCCCTGGGGAACTCCGCTAGATACAGGCCTCCAAAGTATGCCTAGAGTCCTGACTGCTATCACCGCAAATGTACTTCAGCTAGTGCCCTTGTGCATGATTTCACTTTGGATTTCACTTTCTCCATGTTTGGAGAGGGTACTTGCAGTTACTGCAGTGAGGAGCGCTGGGATGTAGGTTTGCAGATCTGTACTTAAACAGGTTTGCATAATTTTGTACTGGAGTATATTACTGTGTTGTTTTTCTTGTCACTGATTCTTCTGGATGTATGGAGCAGCAATTCTAATAATTAATTTCAGTAGGAAATCTTTCAGGAATAAGCTTATTTCAACTCAATTTTATTGCACACTTTTAGTGCACTTATTGCACTTTTCCTTCCATTTTTTCACCTGTTTCCTTATCTTTGCTGCTTTCATTCTTGTTTAGTTCTTGTGTATAGTATATGCAGTTGACTGTTTAAATTCAGCAATTTCTGCATTCCAAGGCAACGAACATGGGAAGTGTATTAAAAATAGAAACAGAAGTTCAGATTCCACAAGTGTGTAAACTTACTAAACGTGCTTGACATTAAATAGCAGTCAGTTTATAACGTAGGGATACTAACTGCTGCTGAAGAGGGAAGTACCAAAGATGATACAGCCACCGCTTACGGAAGAAAGACCAATTTTTTATGCACTTTAAGGCCACGTATGTAAAGGAGCGAGTCTGAAGATTTTCTTTCAGTTAATACATGAAGATTATTAATTTTGTTCCCTTATTTTGTAAGCATATTACAACTCAAGAATTATGAAATAGTAAGAAAATGACAAGGCTGTAATGAAAAATTGTATTGCATCTGTTTTAGTTCTGCTTTATGGTTATCAGATCTCATGTATCCAAAATCAGTTAAGTACTCAGTAAAATAATCATAATTTAAACAGTTAAGTATTTTTTTTTATTGTAAATACTGCTTCTTTGTGATTTTAACTGTTCCAATTTTCATATTGGAAACAAGTTAGGTTGTGGACTTTCAGTGCCTCCCAGACAGTGCTCTCTCCTCTAAGGTTATGTTCTGTGTTTTACGATCAGAAACCACAGGGTAGCTCCATTCTTAGGAAGTCATACTATTTATCAAAATATTTTGGAATCACTGTGGGGATTGGAGGTAGGAAAAATTGATGTCATGTGGAAATCTAGATCTCAGTCTCTGCTGTGCACTTTATTCAGACATCTTTCCTTGGGAAAAAAAGCATCCACAAAAAAGAATGTCCCCCAAATTACCTATTAGAATGCCTTTGAATATTCAACAGATCAAAAGCATTTTTAAATAACATATTTCATTCTGTGACATTTACAGAGCTCAGTTAATCTGTTTTTTTTCCTTTGTGTATATGATTTGTGCCAATATTTCCATCTGTTTTCACCATTTCGAATTTGTGGTCAGAAGCTTAAACTATGTTCATTGTTTCACAAAGCTATGTGTACATGACAAGTATGGTTAACTGCACTGTGTCTAACTTCTTAACAAAGCTTTTCAGTTAAAATGACAGTTTAGGAATAGTAGTATTTTCAAAGAAGTGATTGCAGTGTAAGTTAGCTCTGGATATACAATGAAATAAAAACAGATTTAGTTTGCTAATTTTTGCATGCCTAAGTCAGTAAAAAATTTTCCTCTTAGATATTCTATTATTCTTTACTATGGACACTCCCTGACAACACTTAAATTCAGTAACTGAATTTCTTAGAGCAGTATAGAAACTTTCAAGTTGTGCATCTTAAATATGGATTTAAGTTTCATGTGTGGAGAACACACGTATGGGTAAAATATAAATTAAGCTGGTCTTGAGTTGATAGTTGTACTTCATTTTTCTCCACTTACATCAGTATATTAACTTGCAGGAGAGTACATTTTAGAAATATGTTTAGGTTTAAACAATTACTGATAATTAGAGTAGTAAATGTCACGATGTACAAGTGTTAGTGAAATATGTTTTTAATTATTACTTTGCCTTCTGTCGTATTTCTTTCCTTGAAGACAGCAATATCCTTACAATGTTTAATCTCATTTATGGATATTTTCCACTCCCGACTAATTATGTGTAATTAATATTTTGCAAATAAGTCGGAATTGCTTAGCCTAGTCTTGGTAATTCATATATTTTTAAAAATGTAACTTAATTAAAATTAACATTAATTTATTTCAAAGACAAACAGCTTTTCTGAAACTTTCTTCAACTATAAGGCAAGGGAAAAACATTCTTTATGTTATTCACTTCAGTAGAAAATATTTTTCATTTTACCTTAAAATTTTCCTTAAAAAGAAAAAAACAAAAAACATAAAAGAACCCTTGAGTATTTAAAGAATACAAATAGTTTCTGCATAATGTAGAAATCTTTTTGTTTCACTTTTTCCTTCAGTGTTCTAAAATAAGTTTCCTTTTCAAGATTACTTCGTTTTTTAAAATTTTTATTTGGTACTGAAATCTCTTAACAACCTCAATAGAGGATTATAACAGCTGAACTACTTTTTTTCCAAAATTTATTGTATAAAAGGATCCTCATTTGATTGCATTGATGGCAGCGATCCAGAATGACAGAAATTACTAATTTAAATAATGCAGAAGTGACAACTATGATTTTTCAAAGACTTCTCTGCATTATAATAATAAAATTTGGATGTATAATGTTGGTTAATTCCTTGAATTTCACTACTATGTTATAAAACAAGAATAGAAACTAAATTTTTATCTCTCATTTTTATTAAAAACGTATTGAGCAAATTTAAGAAGAAGAGGTGAGTTGTGTTTATCACACCCTTATTTCAGTCTTCTTTAACTCAGTTATACCATTTCATTCTTAACAACTTGGAATCCTGGAGGATACTGAGTTACTGACGGTGCTTATGTATTAAAATGTTTTACCAGGGCTTGATAATGAAGCTGAATGTATGGAGAATAAGAGGGAAGGATTTATTTGAGTAAATGATTTCTTAAGATAAGAAACAAGACATAATACATGACCAAGTTTAGTAGGAAGAAATAGCCACTGAATTTTTGAGAAGTTGTGCTGGGCACTGTGCTGTTCATTTTATTCATAAATAATTTGGAAAAGGAAGTAGTGGTACTACTTAAAGGGCCTGGAGTATCTCTCATGGAAAGGCTGAATAACCTGGGTCTGTTCAGCCTGGGGAAAAAAAGACTGAGATTTGGTAAATGGACTGGACTGCTGAGAAAAACGTTTTATTACTTTTATTACAAAAAAAAAAAAAAAACAAAAAAAACCCACAATTTCTTTAAGGCTAATAAAATGTTCTTTTAAATTCTAACAGTGCACAGATTATGATCTGGATTATGGAACAGAATGTTTGCATCTGGCTCTGAAATACTGTAAAACAAATGCTAAGCTTGTTGAAGGAACAGCTGACCTTTGGAAGGTAAAGAGCGTAAACATTTCTATTTTCTTATACATTTGTTGAAATTAATAAAGGCAACATTTCAGATTTCCTATACTCGTGAAAATTCAAGTGTGTGTGAAGTGTAATAATTATACTTTTGTCTCCTAAATTTCACAATTTTGAAAATAAAAGAATGTTCTCTGACAATTAAGAGGTCAATTTTCTTTTTATGAATATTCAAATAAATAAAACCTACACTTTCAAAACCTTGTGAAATAAAGGTTCCTCATATGTTTATCCTTTGATAAGCGTTCTTCATACAGATTGGTAGTAGTCTTACTGTCTTGAATTTTGGAAATCAATTTAAAAATATCAGAGCATTGATGATGGAGATTGTCAGCCTTTGCAACATTCAGTGCTAAACCAGGTAATAAGAAATATAATAGTCTATAATAATCTTTCAGAACAGGGGAATGGAAACTGGATTTGCAAGATACTTTGAAGAGTTCTGATTACAGTTATTTTTGACTGCTTCCAGTATTGTAAACTCAGAACTTTCATGTTGTTGTAATGAAAAGAGTAATAGCTACTCTTTGGAGAACTATTTTCAAGTAGAAATATGGAGTCTATTCTGAAATTTAGTATATTGAGAGAACAGTGGATTTTTTTTAATGAGTGCTTCAGCCAGTAGCTGATAATGATTATGGAATTAATATTCTCTTAAATCCATCTATGTGGTTGTAGGCCATGTCACAAGAGTTAATTCCTAAAAGCATGGATTAAGTTTCTGGTAGCAGCTTTCACATGCTTACTTAAGTTTCAAGATGCAAAAAGAAGAGCAACTGTCCCAAACTCTGGTATCATATACTAGCTTATGGAAAGAAATAAAGCTAGTTTTACAGAATATAGAGTTGAAAGAACTCTGTTGCTTTACTTAGTCTTCTGGCCATGAGTTGGATTATGTTACCGCCTCTGGTGTTACCTGTTGGATGAATTTGGTTTTGTGATTTGTCTATTTAACGTGCTGTCATTTCTTTTTCCATAAAATAATCACTATCGAGGATAAATTATACTGGAACTTTATGGAAAAAATGATATTTTTGAAATAATGTATTATTAGCTATTAATATTATTAAAATTTCTGGTAATTGTCAAAATATCAGTTACTGATCCACATTGTCTTGCCTCTCAAGGCTGTTTTCATATACCATAGATTGTGCTAATAATAACTTTGAGATTCCTACTAAGTTCATTTTGGTTTTGGATTATCATGAGCTGTTTTGGGCTCATCATTGTAGATAGACTTGGGCAGATGTTATCTGAGATAATTAATGAAGACAGAGTGTATCTGGAACTAGAAAAACAAGCTAGGCACTTGAATAGTTTGAGAATCTGTTAAACTCTGTATGTGTATCTATAAAATTAAGAACATTGTTTTATGAAATTAACTTTCCCCTGCTTCCTCTAAATACTTTTCCTATTTTCCTCTGCTTTTTCTATGAAAACATTTCTTGTTCTCTGATGTCAAATACCTGGCTAGAAACAGTTTGATTTTTGAACATTTCACTACATTCAAAAACCCTGGAGAGTTTAAGACCTCTTCAAACAAGCTGTTATTTTTTTGTTTTTTGTAAATATCAAGGTCTGACCATCTACGGGTTCCTAACAACAGACAAAACAAGTGTGTATTCAGGTGCCAAACAATATATCTCTGTAGTTTTTAAGTAAATCTATCATTTAATTGTTTTGGATTGTAATCCATTAGCTGTTGTGTCATGCAATTAGTAAGTGTTCCTTTTTTTCTTTTTTTTTTTTTTCTCGTTACCGTGTTGAGGGATCTGGAAGCAGCTCAAATCACTCCATCTGTCTCTGACAGTAAATTTTCTCCACTGGGACATGATTTCTAATAATATGAACATAAATCTTAAACTGAAAGGTAATTTCCTGAATCTGCACTGCAAATTTCCTGTGCCATTTAGCAGCAAAATTTACTTACACACTGGTTGCCTAAAAGTCTTTCAGGATTTTTTCTGTGGAGATAATCTTTCTGAAACAGATTGTCTGCCTTCCTTTTCAGTCTTCTAAAGGACAAATTCTGCCATGCAGTATCATAATGCTTATGATAACAAAATAGATCCATAATGTTCAGTTCATTCTTTGTAATGTTTTGATTCCCTGCCCGCAACAGAGAGGTTGAAACTAGATGATTGTTAAGGTCTTTTTCAACTGAGGCCATTCTATGATTTTATGATTCTTTATTATCTGTAGATGCTATTAGTGCCCAGTAGATAGCATGCAGTCTTATGAACTAGGCTTACAGAATAATTAAGATTGAAAGAAGTAGCTGGATGTCATCTAGGGGCCAGGTTAGTTAGATTAATTTGGCTGTGCAGGGTGAGCTTTGTCCCTGTGAATTTTCAGTCTATCCAAGAATAGAAATTTCATGTAATCTCTGGAAAAACAATTCCTGTGATTATCCGTCCTTACATACAGACTTGTATTTCCGTAAGATCTGATCAGCGTTTTCCTTGCTGCCTTTTGCAGTGGGAAAGGATGAGAGGAGAACAGGAAAAACCTGCAAGAAAAGCTTAGTTTACTATATAACCAGTAATGTGACCCATCCCTACATTGAACCTTCTGTCCTATGGATTGAACAAGCCAAGTTCTTTGCAGCCCTCTTCTGCTCCGCTTTGCCAGTGCTTGATACTGAACAGTTCAAAACTGGGAACAGCACTCAGGTGTCTTTCCAACAGTACCAAGTACAGGGAAATAATTAATTCCATTTATGTTCTATCTACTTTATTACAGCCCAGTTGATTGGACTCCTAATATACTCCATGCAGATTTTGGACAGAGAAGTTTGTTAGCTAGTGACATACCTGAGAATATCATGGAGGAAGAGATTCTGCCCAAAAAGATGAAAATATTGTAGACCAGATAAAAAGAATTTCAGTGTTGACAGAAGTGTGTAGTGCATGACAATGACAGCAGCTCCCATTTATGTGCAAATTCTGTGTTGCACATGGTGCAACACATATGTATATGTAAGTATACTGGTGCCATATCTTTAAAGTACTTATACATACTAACATTCTGTTCCCTACTATTGTATTAAAGTGTCAGTGACACCTGTAAAGTTTGTCAGAGCCTTAAAGTCATAAAAATGATGAGATTTGTAAAATAAATTTTCTGCAGCAAATGCACATAAATTTTAGAAGCTACGGAGACATATGGCTCCTTCCTGTTTGAATAGCACACTTGTGTTGGTTGCTCTATACCATGCTGTTTAGCCATTCTATGCCAGCGTTTGATGTGAGGCAGTTGCATTAAAGAGGGGAACACTTCTCAGTTTGTAAAGTTTGATGAAATTCAGAAGACTGCCAGTTTTCTCAATTTATGTCTGCCTATGAAATAGTTAGGAGCTGTTTATTACTGACCACGCTTCAGAAGCGAGATTGTCATTCCATAGCTTTTATAACTACGTGACTTATAATATGTCGTTGTTTGTTTTCTGTGAAGATTTTCAACACTGAGATGCACAATATGGTATATGCCAAGAACTGGTGTTGTTCGTATGGCCGGTTGTCTTTTCTTCAGTGAGAGGAAAAAGGATATTCCATCCAGATAGATGAGAACTGAAATAGTAATACTTCAAACATCTTTTGAGGTTTCAGAGTATGTGTAACAGGAAACCTGCAGTCAGTTAGCAGGTAGAGAACAGTTTGTGTATTCCAAGTGTTATAAAAATTTTCATTCTGCATGGACCTAGTATCTTTTAAGTACACACATGGTATTTAGAAGAATTTTGTTTGTTCGAAGGTTCCTATTTATTTCTGTTTGATCCGCCATCTCACACCTGCTATGATGGTGTCATTGCTAGGAAAATGTTGTCCACACAATCCATCTTTCATTGGTCTAAATAGAGGAAGTCAGAATGCTCCAAATCCAGAGTATACAAGGGGATGTGGTAGGACAATCCGTCCAAGATTGTTAGTGTGTTTCACAGTCTTCAAACTGGCATGGGGCCTGGCAGTATTGTGTTGCAAGAGAAAGGTTGTCGCCTTCTCAGTCCTGACACTGGAAGTTTGAGCCTTCAGTTCAATCAGTGTTGCAATGTAGTGGTCAGATTTGATGGTTTGTCTGGGTTCTAGGAAATCCAGAATAATCACTCCATGCTGGCTCATAGTGATGCCACCATGCCTCATCACTGGTAAGGATTCATCTCAGGAAACTGTCACCTTCAGCCTTGTATTCAGTTGGTTCTGACAAACTTGTATATGATCTTCTGTTCCTGTGCAAGCATCATGGGACCCAGCTGGTGCAAACATTGTGATATTCCAATGTTGCTGCCATTGTTTTCAGTGCATTGAAGCCAGTATTCATCTCTGTACATGGTTCTCTGGTTGTAATCTGCTGATTCTCAAAGATGAGCTGATCGAATTGCACTTTATTTCGTGATATGATAGCTGTATATGGCTGTTTGGAATATGGCTGTCTTTCACATCTTTGTTCCCACTGCTGGAACGCATCACCCCACTACCTTACTGTGCTCACATTCGCTGTTTCCATAAATGTTCAGCAAGTGTCAGTGAATATCAACTGCCATTTTTTCCTCATGGAGGAATTCAGTGATGCAGCTTTGCTTCTTATGCATGCCCATCTCAGGTGCTATTTTGTCAAGACTGCCCCTGTGCTGCCATCTGTTGCGCAGTGACAAGATGTAATGGATTATTAGAGGAAGGTTCAACCTCTGCTGCCGTAAGTCATGGGCCAACACAATAAAATAGGAGCCCTACTGTTGGATCAGCCTTCCTGTATTAGGTGCACAAACTGTAGCATTAAATAACTCAAAGCTGTTGGAGAAGATTGTTTCTGTGCGTATTTGTTGTTTTCTTGAAATGACAGTACTCTGGTAGAATTATTAGTATCACAGAATCAAAAAACAAACAAGCACCTCTCCAGCAATTCTGAGCTTTTTCAAATATAGCATATATGAATGGATTTCATAAAGTAGATGCAATAGTTTGTTTATAATACAAAATGGTAGAGAGGTGTTTACTAATTAAGACTAGTCTGCCTTTGGGGAATTAGCAGGTGTTGGTTTCATATTCTGTGTTGGTGAGTTATTTGTGTTAATATTCGATACAGTAATTTTCTGTTCTACGACAAATGTATTAAAAATGTCTTGAAATGCTGGATGTTTGAGTGGACTGTATGAAAATTAATGTTGTCGCATGAAAATGTAGTATCTGAGTACTTAAAGTATGTAAATTTGGTGTTGATCAGCAGTTTTAGGAGTATGCTGCTACAGGCAGAATTTGATTATCAAAGAGTTAGTGGACTAATATAATTAATATAACCAACGTGGAACGTATTTATTTTGTGAAATTGATTCCAAGCCTGTTTTACAAGATTATAGTCTTGGCTCATAAGATGTTAGTGTTGATGTAGTACTCCATTGGCAGCAGTTTCACTTCTGCTACATGGCATCTTAATTAAAAATAAAAGATGACTGTAACTGTTTTAGTCATTAAATAGATTAAAAGTTAGATAACTGATAGTTTTCTGTAGTTTTCACCACATGCAGAAGCTGTTGCACTCCACAATATTGATCTGATACATTTTTACCTATACTTTTTTTTTTTTTTTTTTTTTTTGCAAAGGACACAAAGTTTTATGGAGTTGCAAGTAAAAAGATAATTGATCAGAAGCAAAGTATGAAAAGTAGCCTAAGAATTATTTGGTAAACTAACGTAAGCAAAAGGCATGCATTTCATTTCAACCAAATACAAAAACACACACAAAAAACCCCCCGAACCTTAGGCCACACCTGTAGAATTGTTCTAGGAAGGTAGAGACTTTGAAAGTGCTTTAGGGTTAACAGTAGCTAGCAAGCTTTTATTGTGGACAAAAATACCTTGTGTCAGCTCTGAATATGGAAATAAGAAACAAGACTCTCATTAGTAGTAATAATTTTACAGTGCTGAAGAAAATCACCCATATCAGTAAAAGAAATAACTAGGCTTCTACCTGGATGGTTTTTAATCTTCACAAGTCCTTTCAACATGAATCTCTTTCGTGATGAAATTGCAGATTAAAAATATGTTTTTGTAAGGAATTATGAAGAATGTATGAAAATTGGTGCAATATCATACTTCAATGATTTGTTAAAGGGTTAAAAGTAGGTGTATTTTCAAATGATTGCTAATCAGGTCTGAGTATTTTTAAAAATGTTTCAGGTCTCCAATAGTACCTGCAACTTCTGTTCTCATGACTTGCCAGTAATATTTTATCATAATTAAGAAATTGACAATATCATTTCTTTACATTTGGTATTTCAAACGTAAAGAATTGCCTTCAAGGCATTGTTTTATTGGTTTTGCATTCCTTCCTGCTGTGTTAAATCTAATGAGGTTTGTCTGTCCTTTAGGTGACCTACAAGAGGGATCTGTATGCAGCTGAATCAATTATTAAGGGTACGTATTTGTCCTTATTGCTGCCAATTTGCATATTCCTGGGTCTGTTGTAGTTTTTTTTTTTTGTACACTGTTGTTTTAAATGTCTTTAAGAAAAGTTTTAAGATGAGTAAAATGTGCTTAGGCAACTTGTTTTACCTAGTTTTCAGGGATATTTTAAATTATGCATTTTTGACCTTTATTATTTACTACTCTTAGAACAGAGAATCTTATAAAAAAGCTGCGTACATAGCAAATAAGATTAATTTTGAAAGACTTTATAAGTATTAAACAAATATTTGTTTTCTAATTCTAGTTCAATTCTGAATATATTCCATCGTTCTAAGTAGTAGACTAAAACATCTGTTAACTCTTCAGGATTTCTTTTACTGTTTTCTCATAGCAACTATATGATCTTGAGATATTCCAGCAAGTGGATATAGTTACATTACATATACAATAAAAATATATATAAATATATTTCTATTGTAGATACATCATGTACGTATTCACTTACAATAAATATGTATTTTTTAAAAGTGTGTATGTGTGTATATATATGCAGACGTACATGTCTATATACACACTTTGACTGGATTTTAACCTTTTCCTGTGCTGATACAGTGGTTTAATAGCAGCCTAAAATCTAGGTTTAACACACTCTAGAAAGGATGAAGTTGTAAGTACTTCACAGTGAACACAGTGGTTATTTTAAACTGAGAGACGCTGATTCAGGTGACTCTTACTTGACTTTTTGTTGTGAACTGAAGAATAAATACCCAAAAACTAATAAAGAAAAGGGGACTTCTGGTTAAAAATATTTCTCCAGAGAAAGGAGTATGGTGAGTAACTGATGGATTGAGTATTGTTAAAATAACTGATGTAAGTTTAGCTACCGGCTTAAGTAAAGCAGTACATGCTGAGCACAGCTCTGCCAGTGCAAACAAGCTAAAAAGCTTAAACATAACTCAGATGTTTCTGTGGTATCAGCCATTCTGCACACTGCTTCTCTATACCTCCTTGAATTTTAATATATGCGTTGCTGAAAGTAAGGTACTGAATTTTTGAGGAACACATCATAGAGATAGAATCCTGGAAGCCTCAAAGTTCTGTTTTTGGCAAGGACTTGGCTCTTCTCTCCACAGCTGGTAGCTTAGAAGTCTTGAATATATTGTTTTGAGTAAGATTCCTAGGGGTACCAGACTCCTCTAGCTTTCAAATCTAAGATTTCTAAGCATATTAAAGCTGAGAATGTGACTGGGAGTAGTCATCATGAGTTTTCAAAGGGAAAATTATAGCTGACCATGGTGATGGTCATTTTGCTGTAGAAGATTAATTTTGTGGCTGAGAGGAGGGCAGTGGCTATTGCTTATTTTGATTTCAGGAAGGCTTTTGATACAGTGCCCCATAGCATCTTCATTAAAAAACGGATCAAGTATAAATTAGAAAACTAGGCAATGTAGAGGACTGATAACTGTATGAACTGCTGGGATCAAAGAGTGAGGTCTGGCTAGTGGACCTTTCTTACAGGTAGAACACTACAATGTTCTACCTCAGGGGTCAATACTAGTTAACTTCAGTAATTATCCAGATGATACTGTAGAGAACACCCTCAGGAAAACTGCAGATGGTATAAAATCAAAAGGAGTGATTAATAAACCAGACAATTGTGCTGCCATTTCAGAACGATATTGACAGGCTGGAGAATTTGGTGAACAGCAACTTAATGAAATTCGGTAATGCAAACTCACAAACAAGAGAAGCACAACAGTACAATCTTAGAGCTTGACCTGCTGGAAAGCAGCTTTGCAGAAAATGACCTGTAGTTCCTTGCTGAAAAACCAATTGAACATGAGCCAGCAAAGCACCCTTTCAGCAAGGAAGGTCTGACAGCCCCCTGGGCTGCGTTTGGGTAGAACACTTCCAGCAAGTTGAAGGAGGTGGTTTTTCCTCTGTATACTCAGCCCTGGTAAGACACGTGAAGTGCCACAGTTTTGAGCCCCTCAGTGCAGGACATACATGAACCTACTGGAACATGGCTATGAAGGCAATGAAGATAGTTGAGCATATTTCATAAGGAGAAGCTGAGAGCATCTGAACTGTTCAGCCTGGAGAAGACTCAGGGAATCATATCTGTGTATAAATACCTAATGGAGGTGAAGTAAAGAAGATGGAGCCAGACTCTTCCTCTGTATTCAGCAAAAAGACAACAGGCAATGTTGATAAATGTTGGAATGCCTGGGAATTTTTAGGATTCTCTGATTTTTAATTACAAAGCTAGGGGGCTGTTAATATGCTTCTCCTGGAATCCAGAACTTTTAAATGCCATTTTTATAGAATCATACAATCACCAAGTTTGGAAAAGACCTCCAAGAGAGAGCTCTATCCAATCCAGCTGTCTGCCTACCACCAATATTTCCCCACTAGATCATGTCCCTTTGTACATCTGAACATTTCTTGAACACCTCCCTGGGCAGTGATTCAACAACTTCCCTGCACAGCCCATTCCAGCACATGACCACTCTTCTAGAGAGTAAGTTTTTTCTAATATCCAACCTGAACCTCCCTTGGAGCAACATAAGGCCATTATCTCTTGTCCTATTGCTAGTTATACAGGAGAAGAGGCCAATTCCCCCCTCGCCATAACCTCCTCTCAGGTCATTGTTGAGAGCAGTATGGTCTCCCCTGAGCCTCCAGCATAATAAACAATCCCAGTTCCCTCAGCTGCTCTTCATTAGACTAGTGCTTTAGACCTCTCACTAGCATCATTGCTCTTCTCTGGACACGCTCCAGGGCCTTGATGTCTTTCTTGTAGTGAGGGCCCCAAAATTGAGCACAGTACTTGAGATGCAACCTCACAAGAGCTGGGTACAGAAGGACAGTTACCTCCCTAGTCCTGCTCACAATACTGTTTCTGGTACAAGCCAAGATACTATTGGCCTTCTTGGCTACCTGAGCACACTGCTGGCTCATGTTTAGCTAAGCATTGAGCAACACTCCCAAATCAGTTTCTTTCACACAGTCTTCCAGCCAGTCTGCCCTGAGCCTATAGTACTGCCTGGGGTTGTTGTGGCCAAGTGCAGGACCTGGCACTTGTTTTTGTTGAGCTCCGTCCCACTGGCCTCAGCCCAGGAATCCAGCCTGTTCAGATCATCAGCTCTTATTGTGTTAGATAAATTACTTAATATTTTCCAAGCAGTATTTTTAACTTATGGTAAGCTTTGAAAAATGGGAATGTGGTCTGACTTAAAATAGAAAATGTTTCAATATATGTTTTTTCTGCAATTTGTCCCACTGTTTTTTATATATATATTATATATATATCTACAGATGGTATTGGATATTTACAAATATCATCCAATCAGAATTATTTCTGCCAGTATGAGATTTTTTTTTTTTTTTTTTTTTTCAAATAAAACGTAGAAGTTCTTGGCTTGACTTAGTGATTATCAAAGCATGTTTTAATGTTCTGAATCAGTGTGCTCTTGGAAAACTGTGTAGTAGTTTTCACTTAATTTTATTTGATCTTTCCTTGATAAAACAACTCAGCTTGATTATAAATTTTGAAAGCTTGCACACTGTTGCTATGCCTGTCACATAAGTGAAATGAGTTGCAAGAAAAAAAAATGGTTAATAGGACAAATCAATGTGGAAAACAGGAATTTCGTGGTGTAGTATGATATAGAATCAATAAATGATTTTTGTCTCATTGATGAGTGGGGATTGGAAGTAATACTTTAATAATGGTTCAGTGGAACAGAGGGAAGTCTCCAATCTTTGATAATTGCAAAAGTAATTATATTTAAAAAAGACTTCTTTTTTTCTAGTCTAACTGTAGATCCCATTCCACCAGTCATTAGGCTTGTCCGTAACTAATGATCTGATTTCTTCCACTGACTTAACTTCAGTTAAATCGTTAGTTTTTGTTATCAGTACTAAGCTAGAATAGTAGTGGAGTATTAAATAAATCTTGAGTCCCTATTTTTACCAGCAGCATCCAGTTCATTTTATCTAGCAATATACTAATTTGTCTGTACCTGTATGAGAATTCTCAATGAATTTCTACTCATAGGATACTATGATAGATAGTTTATGCATGCATGTATAGTAAAGATTCTTTTAAAATTTGAAGTATTATCTATATTCTTAAAAAATTTATGTAGTAGATAATTTAAAATAAATTTATTTCTAATTGTAATATTAGTAAGGAAATCAGAGTCTGGTACAGTTGCTTGAATTTATTGTTTGATTACAATATTTGAAAATATTTATCAAGAATTGTGCTTTTTTGTTATTCAGGCCTTTTGAAGCCAATCATGTCAGCATAAAATGATGCAAGTAATAAGTCAACTGAATGCATGTAAAATATTGGTCATGTCTTGGCAAAAGTTCAGTCTTCAACTTGAAGTAAATCTCACCAAACTCATATTTCTGTGTTAATTTTGATCTCATTCTCCTTTTCCTACGTATCTTTCATATTTACTTTGCTGTTGAATACTGAGACTCAGTCATTACTGGATCAAGTAGAACCATGTTCATCTGTTGTTGTTTCCATAGAAATAAGCAGGAGGTGTTACTTTTGGCGGGACCTACGCATTTATAATTGGGGCAAGAATGCTGTAAATGACTGCTCGTTTTTTTTCATACTGCTCATAGATATATATTTTACATGTGTATTTCATCATGTTATCACATTTTTTACTTTCACAATAGGTGGTAAGTCTTTTTCAGCTGTTGGTTATGATAAAAGATTTATGTGGTTTTAAGTAGAAATGAAGACCTACACAGTGGTAAATCAGATTAATCTCTTGCTTGATCTTCACTGATATATTTTGTTACTCTGGCACTATTTAATATATTTGCTTCAGTAGCCTTTTATTTTGCCTGGTCTGTATGAATAAACTAAGTTCCTTAAAGTTTAGATTTGCTTTCACAGTGTTGCAGGAGTTAAGGAAGGGGAAACCTCAGGGATGATGATAACAACTTCCTAGAAAAATATTTACAGCAGGAATTTTCTCTTTACTATTTTTTGCCTTGCTAAATGCTTTTGCTTGAAATTGGCTCCTGTTTTGTCTGTAACCTTGCTGAGCATAGTGGGCAGAACCTTTGTGTTTGGTCTGGTAGTCCTCAGAAGCGCTGTACTACTAGGATGTCCGTGTTTGTATAGGTGCCAGTTCCTGATACTGAATATCACTTTGGATATGAATGGTGTTACCTGTGGGACGGTGAACTACATGATGGTGGTTCTTTGAGTAGAGTTTTTGATGAGGATGTGGTCCTGTATCACACACTTGGGTGGATTCAGGCTCCAGGTTCAAACTGAGTAGAATGCAGTTTCTACTGATCTTCCAATGTTTACATTTTTATGCTGGAATATTGAGGTTGCGTTTGTGTCTGTGGACAGTTTTGCTAAGGAATATGTTATTTGTGGTTTAGTTTGAACTACTACTTGCTATTTTTTTTTCCTTTGAGGTACTTCTGCATTTCTTTGTCCATATATTAAATTATAATTATTTAATTAACCCAATACAGAAAAAATGATTATGGTAACAAGTACCTGGCAATTAAATGTCTGAAAAAAAAAAATGAAATTAATCATGTGTCTGTAATTATGAGAGCGCTTTTTTAGTCAGCCATATTACAAAAAGAAGCAAGTCCCAAGTGTTTTGCAGAAGCACAGCCAGTTTTTAAACTGTTAGCCTAATTAGATGTAATAATGAACAAATTTCAGCTTGTTAAACTTCACTCAAGTAAAAGTAAGGAAAATGTACATGTGTACATGCATTGTACTTTATAGATTTATAAGTAAATATGTCATTTTCATTCAAGGTAATAAGTGAAATACTTCAGTAATGTAAATGGACTGTTATTTATCTTTTGAGACTGTTTTCATAAAATGTATTAGCAATTTGCTTATTTCCTCTAGTTTCTTTTAAACAACCACTTTATGAAAATCTCAGGGTCCTAACAATTTTGTGCTCTTCTTAATTAAGCAGGTATGAACTTGTAGAGTATACAGACAAGGTGGCACATGCCTACTTTTAATAGTCTTCAAGTAAGAAAACATCATCTTACAATAAGAGTGACTCACCTAGAAATGCAGTTAAGATCAGGGTAATACAAAACATCCTAAAAATATTTCCATTACGACTACTGCCCTCAGGGCAAGTATCTTTGAACTCTAGTTCCAACATGTAAACTTTAAATGTTTCTTCTCGGTAAAACTGAAAAGTAATTTAGAGTTTGACTCTTTCCCTCTCCTTGTTTTTCTTAAGGGCCCTTATTCTGTAGTGACTTTTCAACAGATGTGCACTTGCAGATTGTATACTTTGCCTTCCTATTTGGCTGCATGAGTATCTGCTTCCGTGGATATACACACAATTAAATTTTGCAAGACGGAAAAAAAATAAGTCACTCTGCAAGTAATGCTTCTTGTTTATTTCTGTGGAAAATGCAACAGATATAAAAAGCACAATAACGTTATTCCACAGTGCAAATTTGCAGCTACAAAACACTATTTTTCAACATAGTCACCACCCTTTTCTGTGCGTTTTTGCCAGCAATGAACAAGAGCCTGCATACTGTGCTTGTAAAAATCCATACCAGAGAAGGTGATTCACTGTTTCACACTGCTGTGATGGCATCATTGCTAGGAAAATGTTGCCCACGCAGACGAAATTTCACTGTGCTCACATCCACCATTTCATCTCCATAAACGTTCAGCAAGATTTAGTGAATGTCATTGGGTGCCATTTTCCTACATGGAGGAATTCAGTGAGGTACCTTTGCTTCACATGCACTTCCATGTCACATGCCACTTGTTTGGTTTGCCCCTCTGCTGCCATCTGTCCCACGGCAACATGGTGTAAAGGAATATTGGTGGAAAGGTTCAACCTCTAGTGTCATGCTACTAACATCTGCCTCTGACATTGTATGCCCATGAGACAGTGGCTGTTTTTCACAGTACGAAAGAAATAGAATAGTAGGTAAAGGTATTCCTCAAAATAGTTATTGCTGGATGAAAATAACCCTCTTCCTCATCTTCTATCACTGAATACTCCTCTCCTTTTTCTATGTTAGTATTGGTAGGTGCGGTATCGAGTTTGTTTTTGTTTTTTGTGGCTAACAAAGAAATGTGGAATGGGTAAACAAAAATTAGATATTTTTGGTTATCTGTGTTGTACAAACTGTTTCAACCCATGATAAACGTGAATGAACTAGATAATTGGCAATACTGAAGTGGTAGATACAAATCTGTTATGACAGACTGGAGATGCCAGGGAGAACATCCAGAGCTGTCAAGCCATTTTCAGAAAGTGAAAATTAAGTTTTGATAAACTGGTTTCTTATTTTGAAATCACTTAAAAATTTGAAACTATTTGGTGACCAGGGAACATTGCAAAGCAATGGGAATTATAATGACAGACCAAGAATAGGAATGATATGTAAATATGCTTACAAAAAGAAGCATATGTATTATACAAATATGTGCAATTAGAAGAAAAAAGTTGTCTCTAGGCTGAAATCTATATGCCATTCAGACGCATTTTTATTCTTGTTCTGTTAAATCAGTAGAATATGATGTTTATGATCTGTATTTGAACAGTAGTGTTATAATTACTCTTTGTTTGTGGCATGCTTTCTAGAGTAAACTCAATAATTTGTTAGAGTAGACTTAATACATTACGAAACTAAGGTAATTCCTTAAACATATGTACCTTTTAATTTATAATTTTGAGTGAGATCTCAGGAAAAGACTGTAACAGTTGTTTCTGAATAATAATGTGACCTAAAACAGTATTGTATCTAGTATTTTCGACAGACAAAACAAGGCATAGAATAATTTAGGATTAGATTTCGTATTTAATCTAGCTTGTTTCTGGTTTAAGAGAATTTTGTCTTTAAAATTAAATTATACATTTAAGTTGAGGCATATTTTCTCTATTTTAATTTCCAAAAGTTAAAATGTTTACATTTCCTAGCTGAAATTCTCTTATTATTTTCTGAAGATTTTAGAGAACACTTTTTCAAGTTATGTTGTTTATTGCTTTGCTCTCAGCAAAAATAGGTTACAGTGATCTTTTTGTGACACTTCAAAAATGAGCCTGGTGGAATCTATCTGCACTTATACTGGAGTAATCATAGAATAGCTTGGGTTGAATGGATCCTTTAAGGTCATTGAGCTCCAACCCTCTGCTTTGAACTGGGCTGCCAAACACTGTATCAGGCCCTACATCAGGATGCCCAGAGCCCCATCCAGCCTGGACACATCCAGCGATGGGAAATCCACCAAGAGGCCTGTATTTCAGCCAAATGTTTAGGTAATACAAGCAAAATTCCTAATTAATGCATAGCCTGTTAATGGCATTTTTTCAGGGCTGTTAGGAAAGGGGAATTTTCTATATATGTGCCTATAATTGCATTATGTATTAGTGTATTGAGTATAAAATTTAAATATTTAATGTCAGTATATAATTACAGTTGCCTGCATATCAGTTCTTTATTTTACTGTCACGAACTTTGGTAGAATGTGGGAAATGAACAAACAGTTGTTGCTGGGGAATAACAATGTTCCTAAAACGATGACCACCAAATTGAATTCCTTTACAAATCTGTACAGGTTAATTTGTAATATTTCAATATTATGTCACTAGAAGCTAATGTGAGGAAATCTTTAATTTCATCAGGAATGCTTTGTCTAATAAAATTACAAAAATAGAGCTGTTTATGGAAGAAATTAATGTGTACCAGTAATGGGGGAAAGAACATGTATAAGAGGTGCTCAGTATAAAGGATAATGAAGTGGGAGGTAACTACCCAAAGTCTGCAGGAAGAAAATAGTAAGTGAAAAGTTTGTGAAGTTGGGACTCCTGTAACAGAACGTACGTGTTTTTGACATCAAGTATTAATATCTTAAGCTAGTATCTAGTACCTACTATTACAGCTGGTGGTGATCTAGTCAGTGTTGTCTTGGGAGCAGCTAATCTTATTTGAAAGGGAACAGCTGAAGTGTGCCAGATAAATTGCTTCCTAAGAATGCTTCCTTATTGCCTGTACAAGGTGATCTGTGTGTTTGCACCAGGGTTGCCTGAAGTAGAGAAGGTAAAATCCCACTGGGGAATCTTTGCTTTGTTGCCTGATGCAACATGAAGGAGTCTACTGTAGAGAGGAAGCAGTTTAAACAGAATAAATTCTGAAATCCTGTATCAGATTTATCTTTAATGAAAAAAAAAAAAAGCCTCCTACTTTCCTCCCAGATACATATAATGTTTAACTGATCAGAATTTGGCAGTTTGAAAGAGTTTAACTATTTTTAACTTTATGCCATAATATGCTCCAGATATATATTCAATGTGTGGTAGTGTTGGGAGGATTACTCCATAATCAGGTACAGCTGGGAAGAAGTTAGGGGACAATGGGAGACAGGTGTTGGGAAGAGAAGGTTTCCAGGGCAATAAGTTTAAAATAATAGAGGAAGAAGAAGCCAAAGTAATGGACATTTTGATAGGTAATATAACAGTGAGGGGTGAGATTGGGAAGATGAAGTTTCAGTATGTAGACGAGAGGTAAAAGGAAAAAAAAAATAGAACAAGGGAGTTCCAATTCAATAAAAGGAACATGAAGAGAGTGAAGGAGTCAGTAGGTTCCCTGGAGAGGTTGTGCAGGCTCTGTCCTCAGAGGATTTCAAGATCCATGGGGTTAAGTGACTGTCCTCATCGGCTTTCAGCAGAAGTTTGTAATGGAGATTAACTGTGGTCCCTTCCAGTCTGATGAGATGCAAAATTTTGTTAGCTGAATGATAATATTATGGATGGCATGGCTTTAACATAGCTCTCCAGAACAAAATAATTAGATTCACCTAGACGGACTTCTAAAAACCAGCAGAGAAATGGCATGTAGTTAGTTTGTCCTCAGCCAGCAGACTTCCTGAAGTCAGAGGGAGCTGTAGCCAGTGCTCCTGCTGCCTTCCTGGGCTCACTGTGGTAATGCTGTGCAACAGCTAGATGGATCAGCTTATCAGAGCTGGCACACAGGTGGTCTTGAAGGGAAAGACTGTGCTCAGCCTTTTTCCCCATAATGCAGCAAAGGTGCAGGCCATTTAAGTTGTCATACAGAATTTTTTTTGACTACTTGATAGTGTTGATGTTTAAATTGAAAGTGACTTTTAAACTTCAGCTAGAGAACTGCTGCTTTGCTAGCTTGATTTTTGTAAACAAAAAAAAAGATTTCCCAGACTTCTTTCATGTTCCTCTTGATCTTTTAAAAGCATTCAGTATTTTTTTAATGTGTACATTTTCATTGCTTTCATTTTTTCATACTCCAGCATTGCATTCCTCCTTCAATTTAAAAATATGTTTTCATCCTTCATTGTGTTTTCTTCTTTATTAAATTCAAGCTGCTGCTCTTTCTTGCCCTTTTTGTGCTCATCTTCTTTCTAATGTATGTTACAGGAAGTTAGAGATTTAGGGGGGATGGGAGTGAGATGCACTTTTATAGTTGCAGGCATTCAGCAGCCTCTTGCTGGATACATTTGACACTCCTTGTTGATAGCTGACTTCTTTTATAAAAGGACTGTCAGCCTTAAGTTGTGGTGCCTTTCTGGATTCCACAGCCTTCTTCCACATGTGGATTTTTGTAGTAGCTCCAATCTTACTTTCTTTATTAAATCAGTTCCAAAGAATCTGAGTTTCAGAATCTGAAATGCCGCTCTGTTTTGTTATCTACATCCATCTTTTATCTGTATTCCATGTCCAGTACTAAATTCAGGTGGCTCTTGCTGTTTGATTTCAATCTACCTACTTGTTGCTTTCTACTGATAAGAAATTAATTCAGTATGGTTTTCCTGCTGGCCCATATTTTAGACTATACAGTTATTCTGTATTAAATGGAAGCCAACTCTGATTTATCTTCAGTGTATTTTTTTTGCCCACTGAATCTGTGGAAAGCTTTCTCCCGCAGTTGTGACATCCTGTGATCTCCTGTCCTGTGAGAGCTGATCATGCATTTTTGTTTTCTCACTTTCATCTGGTTGTGGTGGTTTATACACAGATGTTTATACTTTTTTCTGTTTTTCCTTCCTGCCCCATTCTTGCTTACATAATACATGAGAATTGCTACCATTATTTTTGTAAATATTTTATAAATATTGGCCACAATAAGTGTCCATGATTCACAGAATCATTCTAGTTATCTTTTGAGATCCTCAGTGGTTAACTCACTGTTTCTGCTCACGATAATCATTTAAAACGCACAAAGCATTTTCCAATAATGTTTACTTCGCTTACATTTTAAAATTAATTTTTAGGCCTATATATCTGTTTATTTTTGTGTTTTTTTTTTTTTTTTTTTTTTTTTAAGGTCTTTGAATTTACAATAAGATGTGAGAGTTTTGCTTAAATAATCTTAAATGTATTTGATTGAATTTTAAGGAGGCTTGTTTCTATGGCTGTAGTTTCCTAATTTCTTTTACATCTTTCACTACTAGTTAATTTTGTGGAGATATTCAGTATTTGTTTGTCCCTGAAGTCTTACTGAAACCTGCTTTAAATATAATTAGTTTTCAATCACAGTTATTAAATTTTTTAGCTAATTACAAAATGACTACCTCAGACAAAGATTTATTCTGCTTGGTGTCTACTGGATTTTTTTTGTTTATTTTCTAATAGCAACTTCTTGACAAAGGTGGTAATACTACATTCAGTGGCACTTTATTGATAAACAGCATAAATATTTCAAAAAATTATTTTCTTGGTGGTCATCTAATGGCAGTAATGTGTATCTGAGCAAATACCCTTTCACAGGTACCCATTATTTAAATATGATATTTTAAAATGGTAAAAAAAATCACAAAATGTAAAATGAGTTTTAAGTTTCAGATATATATTAATTGTGTGTTTATGTTAATTGTACCTCGAAAGAGGTCTTAAAATTAAATGTACAGCTGATGAAAAAATTCTACCAGGAGACAGCAGTATATGTATTGAAGGTAATGTTTAATGGATAAGTAATTTATTTTTTGCATGAAAATAAATGTTTTTTTTTTCTTGGTTGCAGACAGCTTATCACAACAAATTTGTATTATTACTGATGTGAAGGAAGCTGTTGTGCAAGTAGGTTTTCTCCTTCATGAATCACTAAGAAGCCAAATAAAAGTAAGTATTATTTCTTGTTCTCGCAATTCATAACAAATTATCTAAATTCTGAATACAGACTCTGAGACCTCCTGCATCACTTGAGTATTTAATAAAAAGGATTAACACCAGGTGTGGAAGTTACTGAGAATCATCTCCTGCCTAATTATGCTGTAGAGAGGGATCTTGATGATGCTTTTAAAAATATATTTATTAGATTAGAGGAGAAATTGGATCCAAACAGCAGAGAGGCCATGTTCTTTAGATTTCATGAATTCAGTGAGTCCAAATTGTTACAAATACATTACAGAAAAAATGCTTCTGTTACTTTGAAGTCTGAATTAAAGTCTAAACCAATTAAGGAACGAGCTGTATTCCTGAATAACTGTGAATGTAAGGTTCAGTCTTTTGACAGAGAGATAAGGAGGTGCATTTCTCTCACAGTGAATGCTTATTGAAGCATTGCTGAATATTGATGCACTTTTCCGCTGACATTTAGCTATCTTTCCCTTGTTCATTATTCCCACTAATGGAGCTATCATGTTTTCATTTCCCAAATATGATTAACATTTGGTAATTAGAGATATCTTGACTGATAATAGAGTAATTCTTAATTATGCATTATGTGATGGAATCATATCTTTCTTTTACACAGAGAAACAAAGCAGGAATAGCTGTTCAAAAGTACAGGTTTCCCAATTTGTGTAATTGTAGTTTTATAATGTATTTTGTTTGTGTCTGTTGATCTGCTTTTTGTGCTCAGTTAATATGGGATGTTATTGTAACTGAACTGGCTAATCTGCATTTTGAAATGAAACTTAACATTGTACTTTCAGCTTTTATTTGGAAGCAATTGTATTTATTAGGGAACATCATTGTTTTTATCAATTGCATATCCACATTTTAAAATGTAAAATGTTAGTAGAGTTGAATAAGATTTTTTTTTCTTGTCTGAGTAGCTGTGTGATGGAGCAGAAGTCTTTTTCCACTTCACTGATACTATATCCATTACTAGTTTTCCTTTTTTCTTTCTTTAAACTGTGCTGCAATTGGTAGGAAGACATCACTTTCCCATGTTAAGAAAAGAAGTCCAATCTTTAAACACTGACTTAAGCAAACACACTTTTATGCATCTCTGTCTTTTGCTTTTAAACACAAAAATGTCATAAGAAGCACTTCAAAGCCAGTAAGAAAAAGGAAATAACTTGTTTGAACAATCACCTTTATGAAGCCAAATTGAATAACTTCAAGTCACATTTGTGTCAGAATTAATTAAAATCTCCGACATTTTTGGATCTTTTCATTGCAGAAACGACTAGCAGTTGGGTGGGTCAAGCATCTGATCCTATGGGACATTTGAATAAACCATACATAAAATTACCACAACCAAGGTAATGAAAGAATAAAGTGAAAGGATTCCTACTGATATGAGACTGATTCTTTTCTTGATGACTCTATTAAATCAGTCTGAACGATGATGTCTAGCACTTTAGGAGGAATAGACAATGAAGGATAGGTGGTGGGGTGGTTCTGTGTTAGGGAGAATTTTTTGACTCTGTGGAGCTCAATACTGGCAATGATAACATTGAGTTGTTACTGGAGAGGATCAGGGGAAAGGCCAGTGAGGCTAAGGTCCTGTTGAAAGTCTGTTGTAGACTGCTCAACCAGGATGAAGAAACAAAGTGTTTATATATAGGCAGCTGGCTGAGTTCGCTTGGTCAGTAGCCCTGGTTCTTCTGGCGGGAACTTCAGCCTACCTGACATGTGCTGGTACAACTGAGTGGAGGCAGTCTAGGAGATTCCTGGAGTGTGTGAAAGATAACTTCCTGACATAGCTGATAAGAGAGCATACCAGGGTAAGCATCTCATTAGGTCTGCTGCTGCTTATGAACAGAGAAGGAATGGTCAGAGTGATTGGAAGTTGTCTTGGTCATAATGACCATGAAATGATTGAGTTTTCTTTCCTTGGTGAGGTCTGGAATGGGGTCAACAAAACTACCCTGAACTTCTGGAGGACAGACTTTGGACTGTTTAGATTGTTGGTTGAGAGAATCCCTTGGGAATCAGTCCTGAAGGGCATAGGAGTCCAGGAAAGCTGGATGTTGCTCAAGAAGGAATTATTAAAGGCTCAGGACTAGGCAACAGGCTGCCCCCTGTGTTGGAACATGAGCTGGAAAGAAAGAAGGCAGACCTGGCTAAACAGGGAGCTTTTGCTGAGACTTCAGGGAGAAAAAAAAGAGAGCTTATTGTCTTTGGAAGAAGGGTCAGGCAACTTGATATGAGTGTAAAGATATCAATAGGCTATGCAGAGGAAAGATTAGAAAGAGAAAAGCCTCACAAGGACTTAATCTAGCCACAGTTGTTAAAGATGATAAAATATGTTTTTACAAATAAATTAAGAACAAGAGGAGGGAGAATCTCCTGCCTTGCAGTGGGGAACGTTATCACTGAGGACAAGGAAAAGACTGAGGCTCTCAATGCCCTCTTTGCTTCTGTCTTTAATAGTCAGGACAGTTGTCCTCAGGTTACTCAGCCCCCTGAGCTGGAAGTCTGGGGGTGGGGGAGCAGAATAAACTCCCCTCAATCGTCTTGACTACAGTAATGTAGCATGCATGGAACAATCAGGGAATCAGGTCTAGCCAGTAAGTGTTCATGAAAGGCAGGTCTTGCTTGACCAACCTAATCACCTTCTATGACCAGATGAGGGAAAGGCTATGGATGAAATCTAGACTTTAAGTTTGCAGATGACACTAAATTCAGTGAAAGCGTTGATCTGCCTGAGGGCATGAAGGCCCTATAGAGGGATCTGGATAGGCTGGATCAATGGGCTCAGTCTGGTTGTATGAGTTTTAACAACATCTAGTGCTGAGCCCTGCATTTTTGTCACAGAAACCCCATTCCTCACTAGAGATCTGGGGCAGAGTGGCTGAAAAGCTGCCTTGGACACCAGTTTGGAGAACCATTTTATCAGGGATCATTGCTTAATTATATTTATGTTATTATTTGAGTGAGATGATTAAAAGCAAGGGTTATCATCATTGGTAGTATGTCTTCAGTAACTTGAAAACATTAAACAAGAAACCTGGGATAAAACTAGAAAAGACAGAAATGATCTGTGAATCTTTAAAAACACTGCATGAAAAATACTGATTCTACACATCATTGGGAAAATAATAAATCATGCCTATGCTGGCCAATGATATGAGAAATAAAAACAGTAGCATACATGTTATGATTATTTTATTTTTCATAACTTTTCAGAACTTTGAAAAGATACGGTAGCACAATCCCAGCTGTTCTAGAGTCTGCTTTTTAACAAATAAATCAATATGTAACTCCACTAAGCCTTTCCAGAGACATGCTTTCTTCCTTCTTTTTTTTAATGTGTTTCTTTTGAATTGAGTGCAAAAATTATTTTTTAAGAATTTTTTATTATTATTTGTTTGCAGAAGGGCATGTTCAATATATTTTTTTTCCTAGTATTCTAGTAGAATGAAGTAAAAAATGATGATATAGAGAAGCATTAATTTTTCAGTTCATAGAATTTAAACTGACTTTTACTAGTTTGGAATTCGCTTAGTTTACCAGAAAAATTACATGTGTGAAGTGATATGCAAAAAACATGAAGATAGCTACTTGTGTTCTTGTTTGCATGTTTCTAGAGGAGTGTGCGTGCTGCATGAGCCTGTGCTCATTTGAGAACACATGCATAGTTTCAATGAAATCATAGAAGGAAAGGGGCAGAATTAAGCATCTCATGTGTAGGAAGAGTTTTTTTAGAAGCTAACAGGCATTGTATGTTTATGATTTGAGAAGCTCTTTTGCTGAACAACCCACCAGTGAAAGGAGATGTGTGCATATGCATATACTGCTTATATATGTTTGTCTTGGTACCATTTTGTGATTCCACCCCTTACAGAATGTAGTCCTAGCTATGCTTACTTTTCCAAGAGAGGAATCTAATTCCTCTGTGTTTATTTTTCCTGAATAATATAGCTGTAAAACAAAAGCTTGTTGTACTACTTTATCAAATTGTTCAAGTTAAATGAAAAATGACACACTTAATTATTTTTGAATATTCTGGAATGCTTAAGCATTGTGCATTCTGGTATATTGGGGAAAAAGTAGGACTGCTTATTTGGGTCATGTTCCATTTACCTTCTGAAAAGTCTTGCAGAGTATGCTCCTGTTTCTTTCATTACGTAGAAGATTGTGAATACATCTGGAATTTCTGATTTTGCTTCAGCAGAAGTTCAATTTCATAGTTGGTGTTACAAAATAAATGTTCTCTTTTCAGGAGAAATTCTAAATGATCCTTGTGAACAAAATTTCAGTATACCTGTGCAACAGTTCCTTCACATATACTTTATCATGTGTTTTATTTATTTATGAAGACAATATTTATGTATTTTTTGAACTTCATAAAGATTTGCTCAGAATCAGAGAACTGAAATAATTTGGTTGTCTTACTGTATTAGCAGCCTTTCATCTCTGGTAATAGTTGAACACCCTAATCCAGGCCGTAGCTCTAGTGTATATGATACTTTCAGGAGTGATTTTGAAGTGGTTTCCTCTAGCAGCACATTTCAGGAAAATTTTTCAAAAACCTCTGCAGGCTGTTGGACTCTGTGCTGCACTGTTGAGTAACTTAAAAGTTTGAGCAGTATTTAATTCTTACATTGAAAATAATATTTGCCACTTTTATGCCATTTGAATTAACAATCTCTTGGATGATTGTAGAAGCTTTCACGTATGTAAAATCTAATTCATGAAGTAATAATGTGTACTTTTTTTAATCAGGTTGAAACTATATCAATATCTCTAAGCAAACGAGATAACCATCTACAAAACATCTTTTTGGGACAGTGCTACAATTTTGTTTGCATAAATGTAAGTAGGAAGGATGTATGCTTTTATCGTTTGCACTAAAGCTTACTAATAATAGCAAGTAAGAGTTATGTATTTGAATAATACATTTTTTCCTAACCCCTTGATTTATCTGTACTGACATTTGTTTTTTTCTGATATACATCCAAGTCAACTGTTGACCTCCTGTTACATTGTTCCTCTCCTGGTTTCGTACTTCCTTTAGTATATTCCTAAGCCACCTGTAAATGAGAGGTGCAACTGAAAGTTATTTAAAATTTCCTTTTGTAGAGATTATAGTGAAGTGCCTTAAGAAGAATATCTTGTGTGTAGTCATCTAACTATGCATTGCCAGTGTGGCCAAAATAAGGGCCCTTGTATGGGAACAGAAGTGTTTAGTTGAACTGTATCTGAGATCCATTAAGATCCTTAAGCTTGTTGTATATATTTCTTGAAGGTAGTATTCTTTGTCTCCCGTTTTTTCAAACAATCATAATTTATCTGACAAAAGCATTAAAATGAACAAAAAACTTTTTTAGTAAATAATGGACCTTTGAATTCCTTTTGAATGTAATAATTCTTTAGTGTTTTCAGTAATTCTGATCTTTTTTGTTCATTTAGGATAAAAAGTATGCCACTGAAGAAATCCAGCAGCTAGTGGATATGTTAGAAGAATCAAGTATTCCTCTCTTACATCCAGTTGTTCTTATTTCAGTATGTAAATCCTATAATTTCCTGTAGAAAGTATCTAATGAAGTGTTTTTTAACAGTTATTCTCTGTTTAGACTATTTTGAGAGACACTGCTATGTTTGAATAAAATTTAAAATTTGAAGTGTAAATTAATCTGTGAAGAGTGTCATTTGCATTTCAGCAAAAGTAGTGCATTCTGACAGAGAATAAACCAACACAAGCAAAAGGTAAATTATTATATAGTTCTGTAAAAGATCACTTATGGCTGTTCATATTGACTTGCTAACTTTTGCTGTTCTGTTGTTCTCCATCTCTTCTGGGGATGCCACAAATGATGGCATCTGCTAGAATGCTCAATAGAAAGAAAATTGAATGCCTTTATTTTTCTGTTATGTAGTTTTTTAAAAACTTTAAAAATTATTATTGCTTTTCTGTATCAAGTATTAAAAATGAACTGTGAAGTACATAGGAGTTTAACTAACATACTTATCTAAATGCTATAAGATTGAAGCATATATTCTGATATGTGGCGAATGTTTTGAAGTGTATTGGCTGAAATTCTTTGAGTATTGTTGCCAGGATAATTCTAACATTTCATAGAGACAACAGCTGAAGGTGTACGTGACTTTTATTTTAGTCTGTTAAAATGGAGATTTGAAAGTCTATGCACTCTAACCAGTTACAATTCTGTCATTATATTTTTTGGCTTAATAAATAGAGATAAGAAGAATTGGGTTGAATGAGCATCATTAATGCCATATCTCACCAAAGAGTATGCCTCTAGACTATATTACATTATCCAACAACAATGTATAATAATCTGTTATGATTTTCTAGTCTAATTCCCTATGCAATAGCCTTGAAAAACAGGCAAATAATTTTACACGGAGCCTTAATGGTTTCCAAAGTGCATAGTCTAGTGATCTGGAGACAAAACTGAGAGTTTACTTCTGATTTTTTTTTTTTCTTCTGAAATTTTATTACTGGGCCAATAAATAAATGAGAAATAGTGAAGATCAAGTATTTTCCAAATGGAAAAATGGGTATCATTGACTGTGTTAAAGTTAGAATTGTTAATCAATTAGAATATTAGAATCATAGATTGGTTTGGCCTGGAAGGGACCTTAAAATTGTCTAACTCCTGTGAAATGTGGAATGTTGGGGCTTTGTTTAAACGATTGCAGGTATAATATTGTCGGCATAGTATTTCCTGAGAAGTAGATGTGGATGCAAATAATGGTAACACACTCACTATGAACCTCAGGTTTTATCTCTAATGTAGAGGATCTCAAAGTCATTGTAGTATTCAGCACCATTTTAAATGAAAGTGTCCTTGTTTGAGCAGTCTGCTGCATGCACTACTTACTTCAGTGAACACCTTTTAGGATAACCTCATGTTACCATCCCTGAAGGCGTTCAAGAAAAGTGTAGGCTTAAGGACAAGGTGGTGATGGATTGGTGGTTGGACTAGGTGATCTTAGTAGTCTTTTCCAACCTTAACGATTCAATGATTCTACGAGAGGAAATGATACATTTCGTTCCCTTGCTGTTGTCCAGGCAATATAATTCTTCTATTGTTCCTAACAAGTATTTGAAATTTCCCAAAACTGGGCAGTGGGAGAAAAGTCTTACAACTAGGTGGAAGTGGTTGGTAGCATTTAAAACACAGATACATGTATTTGTAAATATAAGCTCTAAACAATGAAGTATCATAGCTAGACATTTTGTGCTACACTTTACATTATGTGCTATCTTTTTGAAAGAACAGGTTGAAGGTGGACTGGAAAGTATGTTTTAAATAACTAATATATTAGCTAAACAAATCATTGTCTCATTAATTACTGGGAACTATTTAAGTCCTTTAAACTTCCAATCCCTAAAACTCATTACAGATGTAATGTCTGGGAGATAGAAACTTCTTTCAGCAGTCTTTAATTAATGTTGAGTGCGCTCTTCAATAAGGCTTATAAGTGGGATTCTCAGCTTTATTTTTTGTCATATACTTAAGTTAATATAGAACCTGAATGTACTGTTAGTAACTTATGGGTCATTTCTCTTTTGTTATAGAAGGGCAAATAAATATTTCTCAAAGTGACTCAGAAGTTTAAGCAATGTAATGGCATTTATATGCATATGTTTTAGGTACTGTCTATACTGGAAGCACTGTTCTCATCTACTCTCAAAAGTAAAACGGTCCCTTTTTGTGAAGAATTGAAAAGATAAACAAAGAAAGCAGCTACCTGCTTCCATTCTATTCTTGTAATCAATAACATTTTGTTTTCAGCCTGAGGAACAGTTTAGAGTTTTTCATAATCAGAAAGTTTTTGTCTGTTTTTGATTTCAGAATACTTGTAATTTTTTGTAACATTTTGATAGTTGAGAGCCAGTTTTTTCTTTCCTTCTCGTGTTTGACATTTTTTGGATGCAAAAATGACAGGTGTTACTATTGTGTTATCTGTTTAACCAGCTTGGGAAGCATGATCCTAGTATAAGGACGATCTTGCACTGGACATAACAATGACTTCAGTCCATATTCCCTCCTTTGCATTAATTGTCCTTTGTACTGGTTCTTAAGGGAGCTTTTTGCAGCATCCATAAGCTGGAGCAACAACTGGACAATTGTATCTGGTCATAGGAGAAGTAAGAAGTGCAGTGATAAATTTCATGCAGTTACTTCACCTTCTTCTCACCAATATTCAATCCAACCCTGCTATACCCATAATAATAGCATTCTTAAACTGATGTTACTTTTCATAATAATTTACGCTCATGTCTGTAGATGCAAGTACGTAACTGAATAGATGTGATCCTACTCTGGTTTTGGTAGTGCAGAAATAAGGGAATTCTAGTACTTCAGCTCTTAGTTGCTAGCATTTGCACTTTGGTGAAAAAGTAAATCTTGATGAGTTAGGTCATGTTGTCTCAAAACAACAGGCTTAAAATTTCCTTGTAAATATCCATAGAGGAGCAATACTAAGCTTTGCTTTTTTGTCAAAAGTAACCTTATCAAAACTATGAGTGTTTGGAAATTGATCTCTGCCTGTGTATTTGAAGAGGACAGCTTTGCTACTTGTGAATATGCACATAATAAACAGCTTCTTAAAAAATGTAGGAAGAGAAAATGAGTAAATGCATATTATCTGTCAGGATAAATTGAACATGAGGTATAAAGGGAACTTGAAATATATTTTGTAATCACAGCTCTTTCAAGCTACCTCTGTTTCTTCCTCTCTGTATAACTTAAAGATAAGTTTTATAGGGATTGAACTATTCAGCCAGAAAATACATTTTCTTATTTTAGTGGAAAAAGTTTTTACTGTTAAGAGATACCTAAATTTTACATATACAAATTATCGTCCTTAATTTTGATTTCTGTAGTTAACAGGAACTTTGTGAAATAAACTGATTAAGCTGTGGGAATGCTTAAATCTTGGAAAGTGGTTGACAGAACCCTAAGCTAGTTAGTTCTTACCTCCCAGCTTAGGTTTTCTAAGACTCGCATTGTTTGTGCAGCATCCCCACTGGGTGTGAGACCTGCCTTTTCCTGCCCAGGAGTTCAGGATAGTCATATTTTATATTGCAGTAGTTTCTATTTGTTAAGCATGAGGTATTTCATTGAAGTGAAACACATATGCTACACTGAGAGGTTAGTAAGTTTGAAATAAAACTTTAAAGAATAGAATTCCATTTGGAAAACCTTTAAGATGCTTGAGAAAAACAGCTTTATTTCTCCATTATCCTGATAAGTAAGAATCTGTGAAAGATAGATTAGAACTTAGAAAAGAATGTTTGTTTTCTATTTTAGTTATTATTTAATTAAAGCAATGTGTTCTGCTTTGTTCTGATGTATTGATTTCACAGTTCTTTGAAAAGAAATACTTGTCACTAAATATGTGAGTGATGGAACTCAACTTGAATAGAGCCTAAGAGAAACCTTGATTTGCCTGTGTTCTTGTTTGAGTGTAACAATGGCATGAGATATTAAAAACAGCTATGCTAAAATAACATAATTTGAAAAAGTGTTTTTTTTTTTTTCAAATTTGTTCTTTTGCAGGTTCACTTGAGTACTTCAGAAAATACTTCTTTCAGCATTGATTTGGAAGAACAAACTAGAATGAAGAAATTTGCAAGGGAAATGAAAAGGAAAAATATTTTGGTTTATGGACTCCTTATCCAACATAAGGTATGTAATTCTTTTTCTTCCTGCAAAATATCTATGTTTGTGTTTTATATGATTAATGATAGAATCTTCATCTAAAACAAAATCAGAGGGGGTTAATTAGGACATGGAAAGAGTCATAGAAAGATTCTTGCTTGTTCTCGATCAAAATCGAGAAGGACCTGTTGTTATAGGCAAAAATGTTTGCATTTTGAGTGGAGAAGAACAAATGGCAAACACTTTTTTAAAACATGAAAAAGTCACGACTCTTTTTTCTTTTTCCTTTTCTGCTTTGGAGCCTATAAAAAGTAGTGAAAACATTTTTAATCAGTGATTCTGATGAATTTTACTCTCCCCATCAAAATAGTGTTTGGAATTCAGGTGACAATTAGAGCACAGCATAGAGGTGGTGAAGCAAACACTATCCATGTCTCCAGTAACAGCCAGTTGCTTCGGCTGCAGGGAAAAAGAAATGGCACTCCGGCATCTTTTGCATTCATAGAAACTATTTGAAATAAACCATTTAGACCGGGAAATGCATTCTGCCAACCAGAAAGGTAGAGACTGCCTTGCATCCACTGTAGAAATGCTTTTTGCTGCTTTTGTAGAGATTTTTACAACCTAGTCAACAACAAACAAGGAAATAAGTCAGATGTTCAATGGAATTTTTAGTATAGAAGGATAAATGTAGTCTTACCTGATATTTTTTTGATTGAGAAGTGTTTTTGATTTTGTATGTAATTGACGAAAGCTCTCTATGGATATACCTGACAAAAATATATCTAACAAGATTTTCCCCCAGATTCTATTGGTTTATTAAGAGATATGTGTATCAATACCTATTAGTTTATACTTTTACAAACTTGTGGTGCCAACCATAAATATTTTGTATGGGACTGACGTTATTATATGATAGTAGGTCCTTTCTCGTTTGTTTAACATTAAAGAGCATACATCTATTTTCAGACTTCTATCTGGTGCTCTCAAAATTCAGTTCTTCCAGGGTGAATTCTGTCTTCTTATGACAAAAGTCATTTGAATAATTGGTGAAAAGTAGCTTTAGGAGGTCAAAAGAACCCTTTATCGTGGTCATAGTTTAACATTAAAACATGACTTGAGTGTAAGTGTATTTGTTTCCTCTTAAATGGAGTGTATTATGTTTTGTATGCAGATGGACCAAATGCATATAAGCTCATAACAGCAGTTAATGAAGCTGTTTGAATGGAAAATCTTTTATAACCATAGACTTGTAGAATGACTTAGGTTGGAAGGGACTTTGAAGATGATCTAGTTTCAACACCCTGCCATGGACAGGGTTGCCACCCACAAGACCAGGCCACCCAGATACATGTTTAGCTCACTTAAATGAGCAGTCAAATCCACCAAAAAGACATATCACAAATTATTTTATACATTTTTAAGCTTTCTGAGAAGTTGAAAATTACAAAATTTGTAAGCATCACATGTGTTTTGACTATTTCTTCTGTGTTAATTCTGTGTTAATTTCGTATATTACTTTATTAAATAATACATGCACGAGTTTAGTAATTAAATAAGAAAACTTACGTGTCCTTTTAATAAAAAAGCATGTGTCTTCACAGGCATGCCCATGTGTAAGTAGGCTGAAATATCATTATTGGCAATCACTGCGTTTTATTTGCCAAAGAGCAAAAGCACTCAGTATACTCATGTAATGTGCAATACGTGTGAGCTTTAATTCACCTGAGCGTGTGCGGCAGTTGTGAGAGGCAGTGTTAGCACTTCACTTTGCTCTCCCCTACACAGCATTCCGTATTCATCTATACAGCCTGGGCTTCAGCTACATACAGTTGAGTCATGAAAGATATCACTAAAAATCACAATAAGTGTTGAAAGTTTATGTGGTCACATTACTAGCCCTCCAGGGCCACATGCTGTCTGGGGGCTGGAGGTTGGACACGCCTGCTTTAAAATGTGTCCTACTCGCAAAGACTTCATACTTCAGAGCATGATTTAAGAAGTCACCAAGGTATTTTACTTCAAGTGCAACCCATTAGGTAATAGGTCAGTCCTCAATTTGTTTTTTCTGAAGTGAAAGTTCATGTGTATCATTTTGATAAGAATTTGACTCTCCAGCAAACTTGTAATCACATCTATCCTTTTAATAGGTATGGTATCTGTTCACTGCTTGCTAGCTAGAGTGTATGCTGTCACACTTATACGAGTTGCACGCTTGAGAATGGAACAGTGAATTTAATACTGGCATGATGGGGAGTCTGTAGGAAGTGAAACCATAAAAAGCTGCTGTAATGCAGGATGCTTGGGCTGTAGCTGCAATTTCTGTCAGTATCCACTATCTGGAAGTCTCTGGAAAGTATGAATTGTTTTGGAAGAAGATTGATGACAGATTTCTTCATGGAGCTTCCCTGTAGCTGACAGGTTATTTCATCACTGTATCATCATATCATCACAACATGCACAGTTGATATGCACTTTTACTAGTTCTTAAATTTGAGTAAAATATAATGGGCAAATAATTTACTGAGTTGCATTACTATTGAAATAGAGGTGAAATTATTTTACACTTGTAAGGTGTATATATAAGTAGGTGTGATGATATGTTGATATGAGAGAAATAAAAGAATATTAAGGGCATTGGTTAAGGTTCTACATTAGAAAAGTAGATTGTTGAAATAAATCCTTTCTGAGAGATATATATCCTTTTGAGATTAATAGATACATTTTATATATTTGTGTATGCATAATGTTTTGGAAAGGGAAGTGAAATGCTTTTGGAACCAAGGAGTACATTTTTGATTGGAAGTGATATGATAGTAAAGTGTGTTTTCATTTTCATTTGTTAAATGCAGTGCTTATTTTATATTTAGAAAAAGATATTTAATAATTTACTGAATATTTTGTACTCCAAGCAGTTAGTCAGGAAAATTAAAGGAAAAGGCTTTAATATGCTGTTTAAAAGAACTGCTTCCTACTTTCCATTTGCTCAAACTGAATGCATGTTCACAGTCTGTTCACAAACAGTTATTTCTCTCATAAACATTATTATAATAAGAGAGAGACAAATCCAGTTTTAATAGAAGGTATTAAAAGTCTGCGATGGTGACAAAGTTGACAAAGCTGCAAGTGAGTTTAGTACAAGTACCTTACTCTGAAAACTGCATTGGTATGGTATCTTGATATATCATATCAGAATGTTCTTTTGAAATAGCAATCTAATCTAATGTGTGACAGTTCGTTCTGCAAACTAGGAGGAAAAGCTATAAAAAGAAGCCAAATTAGTCTTGAGTCGCAAATAAAACGCTGTTTTATTTGAAGAATTCTAATGAACCAGAGTACACAATAGGTAATGTCACAATATTATATCCATATCTGATTCATGTCATCCAAACTGCAAGACTTCAGAGGGAACCTCAACTGCATGTGATACTTCTGTGTTCTGAACAATGGAATAATATTGAAATGGAGCCTTGATGTCACAAAAGCTTATTATTATTTTATATATATTTTTATAATACACTATATGGCTAATGGTTTTATATTGAAGTATGTCAATTAAATTTTAAAAAACACTAGTTAGTCCATATGCTACTATTATTATTAAAGTAATAATCTCCCTGTGGCCCCTGTATGCTGCTTATTTCATTTCACAATCAATATAGAATTTGATCAGATGATTGCAATCTAATTAGAACAATTGGGGTGCTGGAGAATTCTCTCTGTTTTCATGATAGTGCTTTTTATGTTTCTACTTATCAGCTCTAATGGTATAATATGTTCTAATGGATAGAAAAATCTATTTATGGAAGTCTTATTTTCAAGAGCCAGAAACTGAGCTCTTAAGTAGCATGATCTTGCAGACTATTCATTCTTTCATCGAGGAAGATGGGGCAAGTGAGTGATGAACTAAAAGTGCCAGAGTGACCTGGGCTGTTAAGTGTGTGGGACAGAGAGGGAAACCACATCCAGCTTGAAACTGTCTGTGTCAATAACCTCACTGAAATTTAAAAGCTTATTAAAGCTTTTAAGGCCAAGCAAGTCATTCACCAATACTGATTGATGTTTATGGACATGAGACACTATTTGATCCTTCATAGTTAATTATTATGTACAACAGTTTGAGATTAGTTATTTTGCAATAGATAGAACTGATATGGTTGAAATGTTTGTAAGCAGACCTTTAAATAAAACTGTAGGTAATTCTTGAAGGAAATTTCCATGAATGAAAGATACACAACTATTCAATGAAGCTGTATTGAGTTGATACTCAAGAAATCATAGAACCACCCATTTACCTTGGGAATGGCTCACACAGAAATATTGTTAATGTCTGTAATGTTAAACTTATCTTCAAATCATAATTTTTTAGTTTGGTGGATACTTTTTGATAATATTCATTTGCTTTGATGAAGAAGATAATGCATGGTGGAGAATCATTGCACTCCATCAGTGCTTTTACACACCTGAAAAATTACAGGTAACTTTCAGACCCAGCTTGACGATTCTCTTTGTTTATTTTTTTTTCTCCAGGATCAGCATTCATTCTTATATTTTGCGGTGTGAATGTGTGTAAATCTCAGTGGACTTTGTTCAGAAAGTATATGATTGGAAACATTAGTCAATTTTGCTGATTTATCATCAGAATGTTTTGTCTGTCAGGCTTTCTCACATAAAAACAAATTTAAAAGAATTCCCAGAAATAGCACAGTATTAAAGTGTAGACTTACTATTTGTAACAGATGCGTATTATCACATTTCTATAGTTTTTTATGTTTGATAAGCATTTGTTTCTGTCAGTGAAATATTTGTGTTATTTTTTTACAGAAAACGATTTCCAAATTTAATGCTTGCAAAACACAAGGAGGCATAGTTCTAAATAAATACTTTGAGTCAGGAAAGAATATAAACACTTATGGTAAATTATTTAACACAAAGCCTGGAAGTCTTAGTTTTGCTTTCAAAGTTCTTGTGTGCACTATTGCAGGAACCGGAACTGCGTGCTGCTAATTTTAGTAGGTACTCGAAGCCTGGTGCATGATCATATTGGTCAACAAATTGTCACTGTGATTTTCAGGATATTAATAAGTCTGTCCACCTTGAAATGGTGCACGGGTGCTCTTATACTTGCTTGCTCAGCTTCTCTTACTGCCTTTCTCTGTCACTTCTCTCTCTTTTCTTTGTTTCCCCTAAAGTCTTCATCCTCCCCTAGCAAAAATAGGTAACAAATTAATGGATTTAGTACAACTGTGCAACTTTATTAAAGGCACTCAAAGCATTTCTGCAAGCTAACTTTGCAGTGTGGTACTAAATTCCCAGTGTGAAGAAGAGTTTTTTAGAAAAATAATTGGTAATCTTTTGGGTTTTCATTAAATAATTGTCTGAGTTTTTATCAGGAGAAGATTGGAAGCTTGCTTAATTTGTCTCTGCTCTTACAGCTTCAAGGATTTTAACAAGAGGCAGAGAATATGACAAGATCAATGTTTTATGCCTTTTACACGTGACCCTTTTAGACTCATTTCACTCCTGAACTTTTAATTGGACATCACCATGTCAGCCAAAGGCACTTAAACTTATCCTTAAAAATCTAGCCTTCATTAAATTGGTCTTTAAATTTCCTTGATTTCATAGCCTGGTTCAACCATTCTGGGAATTTTAGTCAGTAATGACTCTTGGTTATTTCTTTTTACGGATATTTCAATTGTATAAAATAATACTGTTCTAGAATAGTTTAAAAGAATGGAGTAAAATTTTTGTGAGCAAATGAGTTTGAAAGGGGAAATGGCAAGTTCTCTTGGGGAAGGGAGATACACTCTTATCTAACTTGCTAGTTTGTATGGTTTAATTATAGCAGATACTTCAATGTGATAGGGAGTAAACAGTGAATTGGAACCATTTGCAAAAACAAATATTATGAATATCAAATCTGAGTTTGATCTTTAAATCTGTTATTAGTTATCTGTTATCTGACATTTTTTCCATATTAAGAAAACTTTGATGTTGACCTACTATCTCTTATTGGAAAATACAAACATTTAAAAAGAAGGAATATTGACATACAGCTTTGTTTGCAAACAAACTGCTTTTTAACTTTTCTTTTTCCATTGCTAACTTGCTTAATTAAAACATGTGATGTCTGTTGTATTTGTTTGTGAACAGTGCTGCAATTCCTGGCTTAAAACAGTGCTTACATTTTTTACTCCTGGAGTAAGTAGGGCATCAAACCAAGAGCATCAAAAATTATTCTTCTCACTTTTCTTACATGCTGTTCCCCAAAGGCATCATTTAACAGGTACCCAAAATACTCACCTATAGAGATGTATGCATGTGCTTTTTTTGGTTTTAGCTCTGAATACATGGAGGAGCAAAACAAAAAAAGAAGCTTATTAAAATTGCTAGTTATGCTTCAGAGGTATTTTAAAAATGTTATAAGCTTGCTATTGTGTTCATTTCCTCATGGTCTTTGTGTTCTTGTGTTCTTCTCTAAGGAAAAAAAATGGCAGAAATTTTCCATGTATATTTATATATATATATATATTTTTTTTTTCCCCAAATTTTGTAGAATGGCTTAGTTTAGAAGGGACCTTAAAGATCATCTCATTTCAACCCCCTGCTGTGGGCCGGGCTGTCACCTACTAAATCAGGTGGCCCAGGGCCCCATCCAACTGGGCCTTGAATGCCTTCAGGGATGGGACATCCACAGCTTCTCTGGGCAACCTGATCTCACCATTCTCTGAATGTCCTATCTCTGCATTCCCTGATAAAGAGACTTTTCATCTTTATTGGAAGGTTGCTAGATTCTTCCCCAGAGACTTTATTGTATCAATGCAAAATTTAATTTTTATAGCTGAGGTATGAAACTAATAGGATTTTATGGAGTTAATGCTCGCTCGACTACTAATGTTGATACTGTTTCAGTACTTTACTGTAGTCATCTTCTATCACAGATGTGCTCTCTTCCAAGTTTTGTATTTTATCGTATGGCAAAGATGACTAACAATTGCACATTTTCTACGGGCAAAGAACAGTAATTTTTACTCCCTTTGTTTACCCAATGGCAAGGATATCTGTTATGCTTCAGAATTTTTTATTGTGCCATGTGAATTTCCGCTGTATAACTTCCTCGGTGTAGCTGGTCTGGCTGGGATGGAGTTAAGTTTCTTCAGAGCAGCTCACATAGTTCTGTTTTAGATTTAGATTGACAGAAACAATGCTGATAACACACCGTGTTCTAGTTATTGCTGAACAGTGTTTGCATAGTGTCCCACCAGCAAGTAGGTTCAAGGGGGATGCAGGAATCTGGGAAGGAGCATGGTGTGACAGCTGGTCCCAGCTAACCAAAGAGGTACTGCATGCCACATAATCTCATGCTTAGAATAAAAAAGGAGAGAAAGGAGTATGAGGAGGTTAGCTGTCTTTCTCTTGGGAACTAGCTGGACATCTGTCTACCCATGGGAAATGGTGAGTAATTGCCTCTGCGTAATTTGCTTCTCTTTTCTTTCACTTCTCTTTTGCTTATTAAGCAATTTTTATCTCAAACCAGAGCTTTTTTTTTTCTTTTTCTTTTACTATTCTTTTCCTCTTCCCATGTCCCATAGGGTTGGGTCCTGGAGGGGAGCATGTGAATACCTGTGTGATGCTTGTCTGCTTTCACGGGATTAACTCACAACACAATCTGTAGCATAAGGATTTTTGTTACTATATTTGACCAGGAAAGCTTTTGAAGTTCTTCAGCCATTTAAACCCCAAAAGAAATTCCCATCAAACTGTACATTGTTAGTAACTGAAGCCTGTTTCTTTTGCTATAGTTGTCAAAGTATGATAGCTCTTAAAATTTGTACAGTGGAGGCAATGGCCATCAAGTCTATATTGGAGTGTTAATTTCCTCTTTCACCTTCTCCCTCTACTTATAAGCAGGAATCAAGAAATCAGTCCCAGTCTGAATTTTGTGTATTTGTTTACAATGGTTAGAAGCAGCACTTGAGATTTCTATTCATGTTTGAATTACTAAGCCGCAGTTCATGTTGTTTTTGCTTAAATCAGGTTGATCATATGGAAATCATCTATTATGGAACTTATTGGGTGCTGAAGTGTGTAAAAAATGATGTGTGATAGTAGTAATCTTGGTGGCAAAAGCCCGATAAATTAAAGATTGAAAAATGCACTTTACTCCCTGTGCACAGCCTTCAGGTATTGATGAACTTAATTCTTAACATTGTTTGGGAAAATAGAAATAATGCATATCATGATTTTGGAATAAAATTATCAGGAAATCAGTAACTTCTACAGCTTAGTTTAAGTAAGTATTGTTTACTCAGAGTTACTGATGAAAACAATAGGAAATGCTAAAACTCCTTACACTGCTTTTTAGATCTTTCCCACAACCTATTTTGCATTGTCGTCAAATAAAACTGTAATTTTTTTGAGACGTTTCTTAATTTAATTTGTCAGCTGTACCTTAACAAACTTCGTATCACCAGCAAACTCGTGTTGTTGCTTACTCATTTTTACAGTGCATTTATGGATATGCTGAATTGAACAATGTAGATCCTGTAATAGATCCCACCTCTGTTCTATGTGCACGCTGTTCTGAGAATATAACTTACTCCTGTCCACTCTATTCTGTTTTTTAAGCTTATATCCATGTCAGGACTTCTGTCTTTTATTGTGATATCTCAGTTTTCATAAAAATATTTAGCAAGGTATTTTGTTGAAAGTGTTGAAGATCTCAGTATGTTTCTGACATCAATTATTTCTCTTGTATTACCTTTTCTTTCCTTCCTTCCTCCTTCCCTCCCTCCCTCCTTCCCTCTGTTCAGTCTTTTTTTGTACTCTTTCTGCATCAATGTGATTCTCTTGTGGCCTCTGTCACCCTGGGCTGGTTTTTTTCAGGAGATATTTGAAAATTTTGTCTTGTTTGGACAGGATTTTTAAACTTTCTTCAATCTCATATCCTGGCTGAATCTTGCTTTCTGAGATTTCTAGCACAACATGGATCTGTACGCGTTTCTTTTTGCTACATGATTATTGTTTTCCTCTTCTACATATTTCTATCTTTATGGAGAAATGGCAGAGAAAAAATCTAATGGAAGCTCCCTTGCTGTCAGTGAATGGCTCCCAGCACTCACATGCCCTTGTTGGCCATGGGTTCTTGCTTAGCCATTTGCCTTATGTTGTCTATTTAGTTACTGTGTTTCAGTGTGCAAATATTGTTTATCCACATTCATACTAAGCAGCTTATAGATTTTGTAAGCAGCATGTAAACCAACCAGCCACCAAGAGACGAACAAAAAAATTCACTTACAGCCAATAAATGTGTTGTCTCTCTGCACCCAAGTGTAAGGCCAAACTAGCTCTGAGAAGCATTCTGCTTCTGATTGCTGTGAGCTATTTACTTTTTTAACATTTAGATATAGCAGAATCAAACCTTGTGGCATCTTCATCTCACTAATGTGAGATGTCTTCAGACATTTAGGGCTTTCATCTAAAAAGGTTTTGAAACATCTGGGCATGGAGATATATTCATATCTCAAGACAGTCTAAGATGCATAGCAATTGAAATTAGATTAAACTCTGCTAAGAATTCTGTTAAAACATGGAGGTGCAGAAATTTTGGTAGGGTTAGCAGAAGTAGAATGAGATATTGATGTATCTCATTAAATATCCCTGTTGTTCAGACAAAGACAGGTCATAGAGAAATATCTATGGATATTAATTTTCAGTTTTCTTGCAAAGTATTTTTTGGAACTTATTTTCCTATAATTTTCTTGGGCTAAAAAGAGGTGGAATATGTCACCACTGTATTATAATCTCCAGCATTTGCAGTCTGAGCTAATTAAATTTGGTTTTAAAACAGTCTTTGTGCTGTTATTTTCCTGAGCTAATTTTTATTCATCCTTCTAAATAATATTTTAACTATATTCGAAACCTTACAAGTGTGATTTCCGAGCCAGCTCAGGAAAGTCCTATTTTCTTTTGAGAGGTGGAGGCCCATTACTTCACAGTGTACTCAGTAAGTGTACTTGATTTATAACTGTTTTGATCTCTGAAGATTCCACCAAGCAGAATCTTTTACAAAATATGACTGTTTACATTTGCGTTTGATTTGACCTGTATGGTTCTGGCAGCAACGTGAATGCTCACTTTTAGCAGATCCTCAGCTTCAGCTTTGTCACTGACTCAGTTTTTCCATTCCAAGGGTGATACATGCTAAGTATCTCTGACTTGTGTAGTTAATTCCAGTGTTCAGTGCTTATACTTATCAGTCCAGGTGTCGAATTATGTAGGCAAAATTTTTAGCAAAACATCTGAGAGAGAAATAATATATGATACCTGCATAAAAAGCAGTTAATTGAAGTACGCTTTTTAAGCCTGATTGCACTAAAACTTTTATGTCCCCAAGTTGTGCAGTCTTAGAAGCTTGTTCTTTTTCTGCAAGATCTTTCATTATCCAAAATGAGAGAAACTGACATTAGAGCTGGGTCACATTCTAGTGCCATAGTTCAGTTTTTGATTTTTCTCCTCAGAGTGTGCTTTGTGCTTGCAGTGTTTAAAGCACAAAGATTAGTCTGTGGAATTGTGTCATTGACTGTCTGTGGAAGTTTGTGGAGTTTGTGAATTAGAATTGTTGGTCTTGTCAAAAGTGACATCGTTTGCATTTTTCTCTCTGATGTTGTGAGTAATCTTCCTCCCTCTTTTGGTAGTATTGCTGCTGAAAGAAAAGACATCAGTTCCTTCTGCCTGAGGTGAATTATTTCTTTTCAGGACCACCATGTCAAAATAGCAGTGAAGGTACTGTTCTTGGGCACTTTGTTCTAATTCTGTCTGCAAGAAATTTGAATGGAAAAGGTTTCCACTCCTCTACCAGTTGTATATGTTGCATAGTAATGTAACTCTTGCAGGTTTAGGACATGGGATAACTGGACAAAACATGATGTAGTAGCCCAGAGTTAGAGATGAAATTTCCTGAATCTGTTTCTGAGATAGAATGCAGGGGAGTTTGCCATTTGTATTTGATGTTTGGGCAGAAGAAAATTTGAAGCAAATGCGTGACATTTCAGAGTCTGCATTCATTTCTTGAATTTTCAAAGCCATCCATAAAATGCTCCAGATGCTTTCATTAGGCAGGAATTTAACTCTTATTTTCCTTCCTGAAAAAATAGTTGTCATACTGCAATGATTATGGCCTAAAATAATTACATTCATTTGAAGAGATTGAATTATTGAGGTTCAAATAAATGCATACAACTACAAATAAACCTTGCTGATTTTCTTATTTCAGAATCTGTTCAATAGTAATTGGTGTTAAGGGATCAATTATCTGAAAACTTGAATGGAAAAAGGTTCCAGTGAATAGTTTGAATTCAAACTATTTTATAGTTATATTGGCATAGTGTATTTCTCCCAGATGAAATATTTTATGGTGAAAGCATTATTTAAGCATTCCTTAAGTGGGTGAGTATTACATCATCCCACAGGAAAGACTCTTACTGTTATTGGAATTCTATTATAGAATAGAGGTCTATAAGTGGAGATGCATTTAGGAATTTTATTGCGCATCTTCTCCCAAACTACTTGTCTGTTTTGTTTGTTTTTGTTGTCTTGAAAGCACATTTTTAGGAGAAATTGAGTGTACTGGATGCTAATTTATTGTGTGCACATTTTTAATAATGCAAAGGTAGATAAAACAGATTATTAATGTGATATGTATATTCTGGTAAATTTGTACTTATATATTTAATCCCTCAGGAGAGCCTGAGCTAAATGTGGCTCTAAGCAGAGCATGGTTTTAGGTCAGTCACTGTGGGCTGTAGGCCACTTCTAAGTTTCTATACTTATCTCTGGCAGGGAAAGTTTGGTCTGATAGAAAGTATGCCTTTTCCTATGTGCATGGAATAAGTAGATCATCTGCGATTACTTTGATACTGTGATAGACATGCAATTCAGAAGCTCTTTTAGAGAACAAAGATGAAGTTTCTGTGAAAATCACCAATTTGTAATTCTTGGACATGTTCAGAAAGTTGTAGTCTGTAACTAATAATTGCTTAGTTTTGAACTGAGAATTAACATTTAGCAGATTTACAACAGTAAAACGGCAGACACAAATTGAAAAAACGCATCTTTCTGTCACATGTTGTAAAGCCATTTTACCAACCAATATCATCTCTTTGCTGAAATGGTTGATTGCAAGAATGAGGAAGGGGATAAAATTCAGTGAACACAGGAAAGTAGCTGCTGAAAATTCTAATGTTATTCTATCAGGTTTTCAGAGGTTGTGGCAGAAACAGAAATAGCAGACGTGTGCCTGTTCTGGCTAGTTATTAGTTCTGCATATGGTACTTATTTTGGTAGTAGGGCTTGCGTATATAGTAGAAGAGCAGGTATGATTTTATGTGCCACCATCTCCTTGTTACTCAGTCTATGAGCGATTGGAAGTGGTCTGTTCTAAAAGGGCTTGATTTGATATTTTAATGCTGAATAAAATCAGTGGCTAACATATACAGAACTTCAGAAATTAGAGTGAGAAAAAATGTGATTCATCATCCACACTGTACACGCAGGGTTATTAATTTAAGTGAACGTTCTTATCTTTGACCTCCTTCTGTGCTGGTTTTAGTACTCTTGTCCATCTTACATAACTGACAAGATACAGCTTATCCAAAACACACATTCTTTGGTGTACCAATCTATTTCTGATTTTTTTTCTTTGGCGAAGAAATATTATGCAATTAACTCTGGATATTTTTCCTCATCTAACTCTTTCAACTAGGCTACAAACTAGGCCATTCTCCCGTTCTATTCAGCAAATGCATATGTCTTGTACTAATTCACATTACAAAGTTAAGATAAACTGCTTGGAGGCTGAGTGGCTCAGTGCCTAATTATTGCCTACGCATTTTCAGTTAATAGAGACATGAGACATGAGAGTTAATAAAGACATGAGCAGTATCTTTTCAAATACATACTGGGATACACTGAAATGTTCAGGGTTTTTATTAAAAAGCAACCTGTTATTTTTCCTGCAGTTACCTGCCTGAATCACACATTACAATTGCATGTTGTTTCATAAGTCAAGATCTTTCTTCATGTGGCATTTTGAAAATGACACTCTCACTTGCTTCAGGTCAAAGTCCATCACAGGCTAAAGTGCTGCAATGTAGCACACTTAAGGCAGCTTTTTATTTACAGGAAAAGAATGAAGAGGACATTTATTTTATAATAGTGTATTTCCTAAACATGTATAGTAGCACTGATGAACCCATCAAAGTGGTATAACCACAGCTGTAACCCACATGCTTTGTAGATATGTAAGAGTTGCAAGTATGAACTGTTTTCTAGAAGAATAGCTGTGTTTAAGATAGTGCTTGCCAGCATAATTAGGGATGTGAAAGATCAGATTCACTTGGGATAGGAATGTTGGAAAAATAGCTCTGAGGGTGCTAATTTATAGCATAAGCTTTATCATTGACTACTTTGGTGTTAATTAGTCTTGGCTAGTACAGTCCTATGATGTTGATCCAATATGCTCTTTTTTTTTTACTATGGTTTTATCATTAGTAGCAGCATGTTTATTATTTCTTAAGCTTTAGGGTGTTCTGTAAGCAAGTTGATATCCTTGTATGTTGTGTTTAGTTCCAATTTATGTCATCTCTATCTTTCAGCTTCATTTAGTAACTAAACTAAGAACAAGGTACTTGTAGAACTGACCAACACTCTCACTTAAATATGGAATGGTCATGTTGGGTAAGATTAGGGAAAACTCCCTTAGGTCAAAATAACCACCTCTCTTTAAATGTACAAAATGGACTATAGGTGTGAGTGAGCTAGGTGGCTAATTGGAACAAATTAGGACTGCATTATGGATTTTCTAAACTATCCTGTTGGGCATCTCTTTGGAGAGACTGTTGAGATGCACCCTTGAGCTCGAAGAAATAAGTACCTTGCTACTTGTTAGTTCGAAGAGCTAACTTCTCATTAGTTCATTATTGATCTCTTAGGCTCAGCAGTGAATTTATTTGACTTTTTCTAATATTTTCTTTTTCTTTTTTTTTCTTTTCTGTAAAACTTCATCTGCTTTATCTGAAGTAATTTTTTGACTGTATGTAGTCCTATTGTAAACTTCTGTCAGACTTGTGATCAAGAATTCCCAATGTACAAGAAATTATATGCAGTGTTATGTAATTGTCATGGCTCTATTACCTGTCTTTGATCTATACCAACAGCAGCAGTTATGCTCCACAAGCTTCATAAAATAGGAGGCAGAAGGTCTTGATAGGTATATATCCTGAAGTTGCTTTCTAGCTGAAGAAAAAATGTAGATGAATACCACCTTTGTATATGTGAACAAAAATTTCTCTTAAGTCAAATTTGAATTTGCATTTCTCTCACTCCAATTGAAACCAGTGAATTCATTTTGACAGAAAAAAAAAAAAAAAGTATTTAAAAATTTAGGAGAAATTCATAGGCTTCACAAATGCAAAAGATACTCAGCTGCAGGTATGCACTTCAACATGAAGTTGATTACCTAAGTTTTGAGGAGAAAGACTGAAGTCCTACCCTGTATTCAGCACTTTTTACTGACTTGCTTTGGTGGCTTTTTGAACAGAGAGCTGTTCTTTGAACTCCAACCCTGCTACCTCAATCTCAACAGGCACTTTACCTGAACCATAAAGATTTTGCTACTGATATGAGTGATTATTCTATTTGTGTGCTTTCCTAGTTACAGTTCATTTCAGAATGACAAAAGGAGGCACCAATGTGACCATTTCTGTTTGTTTTTTTCAGGTAAATTCTGAGACTGTGAAAATATTGTGTCTACTTAGTAAACCTTTGAGGTTCCCAACAACATCTTACTAAATATTAACCGTTCAAAACAAACTGATAAACTTTACCTTTTGGAAAAGTACTCAACCTAAGCATAATGGCAGTTCTCTAATTAGGAAAGGAATATTCTTATTTGCATGGTTCTCATGGGAGATGAAAGTAAATTTAAAATATGGAATGTTTTCAGCTGTGTGGCTTTTTTGCTGACTTAGCAAATGCTTGTAAATTTTCCTAACACTGTGTTTAATGGAAAATGACCAAAATCCTGTTTTTACATTTATTATGATTATTAAGTATCATTTCTTGTGTGTTAGATCATCACTGCCACTTTTGCAGCTACTCTGAAGTATCCCAGCTTCCTAACTTCTGGCCTTTCACAGGGATCTTTAATAGAGTCCATGCTTCCATCTGACCCAGGAGCTCAGAAATGGATTGAGAGATTCAGTAAATGCAGAAAACTTTACTTTAAAATCTTTTCCTCCCTTTTTCTTCTTAATATTGAAAGTAAACTGCATTCTGGCAGGAAGCTCACCAGCCAGGTGATGTAAGGGAATCTCTTCCTGCAAATTAATCCAGTTTTAGCCAGGAGATGCATCTATATATGCATTCTGTTGTACTTACTTAGGATTAAACATATTTTTATTGAAAGATGGAGAATAAAGGCAAGGCAGGACTGGGAGTTGCAGGAAACACAAAACGGAGAGTAGAAGAGCAGCAGTGAACATAGCTGAGTGTGGAATAGGTTATGGAGTCCACAGTCATTTTACTAACCCCAGTAGCCTTCAGCACTAGGTAAGCAACCTGATTTGTCAGTGCTCTGCTCTCCCCAGCGGGTCCTGCGGGAGTGAAAATGTGAGTCATCACTGGTATGAAATCACTTGTCCTTAGTTGTTGGAGTTCTGCCACTTCAGTGAAGTCTTTGGATTTTATAATAGAAAATTCATACAGCACAGCAGGTTTCATCCCCTTTTCTTCATAAGTGATGTAATGTAAAAGTAATCATGAGGTGGCTCAATCAAATACAGACTAATGCCTGAAACTTTTCTAATGAGAATAGAAAAGATAGTGCAATATCCACACAATCTCTGAATGTGAGAGGGGCACTTCTACTCCTACTGAGAGAACTTGGAAACTATCAATAAGTACTTCATAAATATAGATGAAAACACTAGTAGCATTTTAACTTTTCTGGAAGATCTAAGGCATTTAAATTTAAGTATGCAGTTTAGATGATGTATCTCCACTTGGCAATTGTAAAATAGACCATCTTTTTAATATTCACTCCAGGGATTCATGAGCAAAATAAGATTAAAGATGTGATTTTAAAATAAGATAGGACAATTCTGAGAGCTGTGCTTTGTAGACATGCTTGGAAATATTTGCTTTAATCTAGTGAGATAATATTTTAGTACATACAAAATATATTTTAAGAAAATATGGTTTAGGACAACAGACGTGCATTTTATGTAAGTATGTTTTATCCACTAAACATAAAGTACTATGTTGAACTGATGAATTTATTATCGTGGCAATAGTATAAATCATGGAAGAAAGATAACACAGAAAGAAGAAAGGCAGAAAAGATGAATTGTTTTATATATCAGTGAAGTTTTGTAATGAAGACAGCATTTTTTTAAGTGGCTGGGTATAAAAAAATAAGTGTTGATTTGCAGTTCCTGCAGCATAAATAGTACATTTCTTCATCAGTCAGCAATATTTTTATTGCTGTAATTATACTCAGAAGCAATAAAATTTTAGGCATCTGATTTTATCCAGATGATAAATATATATTTATTACTCAAGTTTCTAATGTTTATTTTGAAACAAGACATTCCTACGCATGCTCATGCGTGCAGGCACGCTCAGGGCCTTCCAAGAGCTAGAAATGCATACAGTATCAAGGAAGCACCATGTGTTCAGACTGCTTGTTAAATTCATCAAGCTTCTCACTTTTGAGCTATGGCTGTTTCCTAGGTGTATTGAATGCTTATTCATTATGACATATTGAAGGGTAAAGTGGAAGCAACTAGGAAACAGTTCTATTTTGTCAGATATAAATAGAGGTAGCAGTGATGCAGGTTATGATCTAGTTGTGCTATTTTTTTCCACTAGCTGGAGATCATCAGCATCGTTCACTAGAGAAGAAGCTAGGATGCATATTTTTAGTACAACCAAATAGACAGAAAGAGCTCCTAATAAAAATTCAAGTGGCAGAAAGGAGTTTTAAAGTCAGAAAAAATAGTTTTCTCTTCAAAATTCTCATGAAACTGGCCTATCATGCTCCTTAATTTTTGGTCTTTTCTCCACCCTGGAATCAAAGTTAGTGTCAAGTTAGCAAATATTTAGTCTTCAGATGAAGCATTTCAAGTTTTTTAACTGTCCTCATTGAAAACAAGATGCAATGATGAGTAACAGTTCTTGAAACTCAAGTTAATTTGTAAATCTTTACACAGACGCTCTCTCAGCAATATGGTAGCCTAGGGCAAGTGTCTGCAGGAGTGAAATGCATGCAGATTCTCAGCTTTAATGCTTAGACCTTAGTGATTCTGCATTTTTCTCCAAGAGTGTTTTATAGCTTTTAAGTTTATTTTGCCTACCTACTAATTTTGTTCCCCTCAGAAGGTTTTTAACTGTTTATTCTACATTTTTATTCTGCCCGTAATCTGTGATAGATATTTCTTCTATTTAGCTTTGTATATACACTTGGAATTGTTATTGCTTTCACTGCAAGTGAATGATATTTATGAGATACTTGTAGAGTGATTTATCTCTTTTCAAGTATCATCAAGCTATTAGGTTTAGAAAGTATTCATATTCCTTTCTCTACGTCGGTGATTGATGACAGGACCACTGAAGCTGTGCTCTGTGTGGGGGAATGCTGTGTCTGGCCAGATCTGAAGATAGAAATCTTGGCCTCTATTATCTTTTGTTAAAAGACATGGGAGGAGTGAACACAAATGATCAGATTTGGAAGAAAGAAAAAGTGGTGGGGAATTCTTCATCTTGAGCTTGAAATAGAGGAGATGTTTTATATCGTGCTGAATCTTTAGGCTGAGAAGTTTGTTTTTAAAGGTTTTCTTGTTTGTTTCAAATGTATTAGTTAGATATATTGCATAATTTTGATATATTGCAATCGTAGTCTTTAAAGAAAACATTTACTTGAAAATCTGTTCTGTAGCATGCACAGTAATTGTGCAGTATTTCAGAATTGATTTTGGTACTTTATACTAGTATGTATGAGTGTATGTAAACCATGTGGCTTTCAGTTAATTATGTGGAAGAAAGCTAAATTAAATTAGACTGGGTAGGAGCTCAGAACATAGGAGAGTGAAGGGTTTGTCTCTGTGTATTGCTGGGAGAAGCAGTGTGTTTAGTCAGTGTTAAGATCCATGTTGCTGTAGTAATTGTACTTCAGTATTTCAAAGAGCTCGTCTGTGCATAGCTCTAATAAAGCTGTGTTGTGGTAGAGCTTATTTTAAGGAGTTTGATTTGTTTAGTGAAGAAGAAATAAAACCTTAGAGCAAAAGTAATGAGTTTTGAAAAGAATTGTGTAACTGAGGAAAAAGAACTACTTAAAATGTCTAAATTCAGTGCTGCACTAAAACACAAAGGTGAAAGGTAACAAACCAACCTGTGATTTCATTTTCACTAATTTCATTTTGTTAATATTTTGAAAGCTTTGTCAATCTGTGAATGGCAGTGAGCGTCATATCCATTCTTTCAGCAGCAAGAGTTTGGAATAGAGGACCATGGAGACTTCCTCTAGTTGTATGTTTCTGTTGAAGAAAATGAATTCCTAACAGCTACTCAGTTACGAAAATGACTTTGCCAGACTGCTCGTCGTACTTCACAGAGTGCGCATGTTAAAAAGTGTTTCTCAGTTACTGATAAAGATGTTCAGGGGAGACCTAATTATTATCTGAGATGCTAAAGGAAAAAAATTCAGTGTCAATTAACAAAATTCTGCAGCGATGCTGGTATATTCTCTTCAAAAGGAAGATCTTTTGAATACAGGTTGATGATGCCACAAAAATGAGATTAGCAAAGTAAAACTCTTAATTTGGAAGACAGTAGAGAGTTTGTTGTTAATATTAACAACATTTTACAAGATTATAAAAATGAATTAAAGCAATGATGGGACTATTCTCTCATTTAAAATTGTGAAGATTATAAAACTCCAACTGCATTGAACTAAATGTGTAGATTTGCTGAAAAGTATAAGCAGCACAGATTCCTGTAGGAATTCTCTAGTCATTTTTACTGCAAACTTCAAGTTTTAGAACAAGATAACTACTATGGTATATCGTAGAGGGTCAGTCATAATGGTATTTCATAGTATGGTGATGTCATGAAGGAAGCTGATGGCGGAAGGCTGTGACTTTGTCTCTCTTCCTCAAAAGTTCTGTGCACACCGTATCTGCCATCTCATGTCCAAAGATATTTCTGGCATGTCCTGATGATAAGACAAAGTAGGAGTGCTGGTAGAGACTGCTAGAAGTTGTATTACATATTTCTTCCTCCCTAGACTGAAGTGCCTCCAAGAAGCCTGAATTCAGTTCATCTGGAGTGGTATCCTCATGGAGTAGCAACCACAGCTGGAGAAGGAGCACTGCAATTCCTTCCATATTTGTTGTTGACAAAGCAGTATTGCAAAGAGACTGTGAGAGGAGGCTCCTGAAGGCATCATGGTGGCACTTCTATGCAACCAAAGACAGAAAGATGCAGAGCAGAAGTAGAAAGAAAAATAAAAATAAGGCTTTGACTCCAGAATCAAGGCCTATAAGGGAAACACATGTCACTGCTAGCATTATTGTATGTGACAGAGAAGAGGGTGATGTGGTTCATCTGAGAGTATCCAAGTGAAATACCTGCTGTCTGGAAATCAAAGATTTGTGAAATAGCTTTCCTCTGAACTGCTGAAGTAAGAGTGCTTGATCTGGGGCTCAGATTTGAAGTGGTCTGAATTATAATTTCCAAAATCTGCAGTGTGTGACTGCAGGGTCCTCAGCAGCAACTGCATTGTTCTATTGACCTGCTGTTGTGATTTGTTGTGACAGGTGTTGTGACCTGTTGTGGTGATTTAATGAAGAAATCTGGCTTTAGGAAGCTGCAAGAGGTGTTCTGTTTCTGTCAAAATATCAATCCAAGTCTTCTGGTACATGGGCTTCATGTACACATGAGCTTTGTGCACTCATGGGCTCTCCTGCCTTGAAAATCAGCAGCATTGTCCTTCTGATAGGCAAATGGACCCTTTCCGTTGATCCATTCAGCAGTGAAACCACCTATTACCTTCTGTTATTTACTCCGGATTACACTCATTTCCTTTTCCATCTCATCATCACTCAAATTCCGGCTGAACTGCTGTGCCTCTGGGCTACTGGTACTGAGTAGAGGAGGGCTGGAATGAGTTGTGTTTCAATAATTGAAACCTAAAAAGCTTTGATCCTGCTAGTACAGAGGTTGCTCCTGGGTGAAGACATCTCCCAGTCCAGGAAAAATCATCAAATTTTAGAATGGCTTCTGTTGGAAGGGATTGTAAAGATCATCCAAGTCCAACTCCCCTGCTGTGGACGGGGTTGACACCTACTAGGTCAGTCTGCCCAGGGCCCCATCCAGCCCTGGCTTTGGGTACCTTGAGCACCTTCAGGGAGGGGAGCATCCACAGCTTCTCTGGGCAACCTGTTCCAGTGCTTCACCAATAAACTCCACATCTGTTAGTTCTTTTGCCCTCCATGCCCCTCACAGATGTGGTCTCACTCTCATGAAAGCATTTGGTGTTCAAACAGTTATTCTTCCAAGGGATTCTGTGCCAGATGGAAGGATCTGTGAAATGGATCCTTCTCTCTCTTGCTAGTAGTTATTTTGGAATGAAAAGCAAAAGACACTGTGAAAGATACTTTGCATAGTGTATCTTTTAGCTAATTTGCTATTTTGCTCATTGGATGAACTGTTTGAGGCAAGCTTCTTATAATGTAAGAAATAACTGCCAGCTCTTCTTTTGTTTCTTCTTTTTTTTTTTTTCATTGCTTCGAGCAAATATATTATTTTGATATTTAAATAATTGGCAACAGAAAGTTGCCAGTTACTAGAAAATTTGCAGTGAATCATCAACTCAGGCATTCATTTATTAGGAGGTGAAGGGAACTGTTAAATATCTCCAGATGTTATTTTGTTCATATCCTTCATCAAAAGAAAATATCAGAAGTGCTAAATTCTGAGCAGGCTGGCCTGAACAGGTAGCATTGCTCAAATATTGATAATTAGAAATGCTTCCTGACATTTCCCAAAGTGCACTGAGTGCTCTCCACTGTGTACATGTGGTACCTGGAGACATTCCACAGCATATTCAGGAGTAGTGCAAAGCAGAGCTGGGGGCTGTTTCAGCACAGCTCATGTTGTACACTGAGCCAATCAGCCAGGACAGACCCAAGCTGCCTTTTGGGTGTCTATGGTGTGATTGCTAGGACAGGAGGGCAACAATTTTGAATAGCTTTATACAGTGATTTGGATTCTAATAATCAGATGTCATCAAATGCTTTTCTTTTAACTTTAAATACCTGTCTCACAATATATACAAGCTAAGTGATTGTTGCCTTTCTAATTTAATGAGCATTTATAAGCCTCATCTGTGAATAGTCTAACCTATCAGGCATTTGTTAAACAGCATCTCCATAAAAGCTTCCTAAACTTTGATTTTCAGTCTACCACAATGAAAATATAGTTAAAACTTCATTATAATGGGGACTGCACTCCACAGTCAAGGCTGTAGTAAGTTTGTCAATGTCTACCTTAACTTTACTAGCAAAGCTGAACTTCATGTGTGCTGCTGTTTAGAGCGCACTGCTCAGAGTTTTAAAACGCTTGACCTTGAGCTTGATCCCATACTTTCAGCAGTATATGATCAACTGAAAACTGTATGACAGTAGTATAATGCTAGTTTTAAATCTTGCCAGAACCAGATTTACTTCTGGAATATTAAGTTACTACCACAATGTTGTGTGCAAATACCTTACAAAGTATTCCTGTGCCCAGATTAAGAACACTGCCAACTATTGCAGGAAAGCTAAAATGTTATTTTGTGTTGAATCCCAGCTTGCAGAGGGAGCTGTTAGCTCCAAAATCTTTGGCACTTATTGCTCCACCCCAACAGCATCTGAAACAACATTATTGGGAGTATATGATGTTTACATAATCACAGATAGGAAAAAGTAATTGGGGCAACATTAATGTCTTTGTGTGGTAATACAGAATGAGATTACCAAAGGCTGATTGTTCATTGACATACTGTATTTCCAATGATTTACACTGAACATATCATGTTTAAATCACGTATGTGCCTCAATTTAAACAAGTAGGACTGTGCTTAATATGAATGCCAGAGTTTAAAAAATTTCTGCATATTTTTAGTCTGTAGATTTTGCAAATATAACAGAACAGAATGTCATTGTAAAAATACAAAATTTTCTCTAAGAATGCTCTATTTTGGGTATAATGAACCACTGTAGATTTAAATTTATCACTTAGTTTTGCAGGGCTTCCTTGTGACAGTGAAATGCCCTCGGAAGTAGGTGGACTGGCATACAGCGTTTCCTTACATTTGCACAATATACAAAATTTCAGAATGTAAAAATTAAATTGAAGACAATTGAAGACTGTAAGACAAGTCTTTAAGAAAATGTGTTACTTACCTTTAGCACTTTTCCCTAAATAAGTAAAGACACTAAGTAACAGTAAATTGAAAACAAACCTGCAAGATATGAAGTGAGTTGAGGAAGATAAACTTTCTTCTGTGAGAAACTGTTATAATTCTTCAGAGGTAAAATAAAAAAAAAAAAAAAAAAAAAAAAAAAAAAAACCCCTTTTTAGGTATAATTTGTAAAAATTTAAATCTATCAAGTTATATTGTAATTCTCAGTGCACAGGGAGACAGCCAATGCAAGTACGGAGTTACATAGTTTGTAAATAGAACAATATTTTTTGTAATACATTGTTTCAATGACAATTCAAGTAATAATTTCACAAATTATCTTTAATTACCAAAATCAGAAAATTAGGTGGCAATTTATGAAAAATAAAAATCCATGAGTCTTCATTTAGTGTCTTTTTGCTTATATATCACATCAAGTTATTTTCTCCTTTAGAGGAGATTTTTTTAAATGCCTTTTTCTTTTTTTTTTTAAATGTCTTCCACACAAGGTTTTTTCTCATGTAAATTATTTTGGATCTGCAGCAGATGCAGAATGCTGTATGGAATGCAAAATGAAACAAAACACATTCCTTTCCATGCTACGTTCACCTGGTCGGGACATCCAACTATAATGCTCAAACAAGTTGTTGGCTCCTGATCTTAAATCACTTCGTAGGAAAGAAGAGATTCCTTTATGACTGTAAGGAGAGGGAAGGAGAAACAGAAATCCTGATTTAGTTAACAGTTTTTGCATGTATTGTTGGGTTGGAGTAAGCCAGGCAGCTTAGAGAAAGCACACAGGGATTTAGCAGGTTTTAGGCCTAGAGATTCTACTTTTTAGCAGTCTGGTGCCTAACTAGAATATCTGAGTACTATGGTGTAATAAAAAATGCATGCACCACTCATTGGTGTCTTTGAATGTTGAAAGTTATGCTAGTGGACTGGAGCACTATTTTTCTTATCAAGATTGAACGCAAATCAAGCCCTTCTACAACTTGGTGTCCAAATCTCAACAGTTTTTGGAACCTGTCATCTGATTTAAGGGTGAATTTTTGTACATGCATAAAGAACTGTTCTCTCATTGCTTGGTCTTGCAGTTCTTCATTTCCTGTGGATTGTGTTAATCTGGTTTTCCATGTTTTAGTTCATAACAGAATGTGCATTTCTCTGTATGCACCTTGTGATAGACAAACTGAGGGTGCTTTTCATCTTTCATAATGCAATCAGATAGAAGTTAGCCTTTAATTCAGTTAGCCATCAAAAAGCCATCTGTGTTAGAACAGAGACAAATAAACATCAGGAAACAAAAGCTGAAGAAATTCGCAACTGGATGCTGAGAGAACGTGGTCGGTAGACAGAAGGCTTGTGTTCCCATTGTTGTTTCTCTCTCAGTCCTGATCATTTATTCAGAAAGAAGGTTCACTGGCCCTCATTGCCTGTAGTTACAACTCAGAACCTCAAAGCCAAAATGACAAAAGTATGCCATACAATATCATTTTCTGCTTAGTCTTACCTGAGAAGGGAATCAAAATCACCTGTTAATTTTCTGCACAGGTTGGGATTTTCTTAGAAGCTGGGAGTCACCTGAAGTATAATTTTTTTTGCAATTTATCCATTTCCTGACTCAACAGCAAAGAGGGGACAAAGCCTTGTCCTCCCTGACCTCTCGTTTGACATTTGTGTTCCAAAAGTGTTGTTGCCTGCTGGCATAGATTGGAAGTACACAGTTGTAAGATAAATTGAAGGCAAAGTGAAAGATTAATGAATTTTGTTAATTCTTAGCTTGTCTTTTCTTTTACTTTGCTTTACACTTAGTCTTCGTGACTTTGCTTATCCCACACACAGGATGCCTGCGAGCTCTGTGCCAGAGGTAGGAATTGTGTTCTTTATGGAAGGTAATCCATATAGTAAATGAAGGAACTTGTGTGCTGTGGGGTAAGTGGGATTACAGGTATGCTTCCACTTTCTTGAAATTCTACTTTGTGTTAGTGATGGGAGAAAATAATTTAAAAGCGAATATAATCCTGAGGCATTGTTCAGAAAACGTTCAAGCCATAAACAGCAAGTGATTGCTGGGCTTTCAAGTTCAGTGAGCCAGATTGTGATTGCTTATAGGGCAAGCAGAAATAGCAAAAACTTAGTTATTTCTATCTGTAAATATCCATATTTTTCTATGGCTAGCACTGGACACTTAACATAAAGCTGATTCACTCTGTTGAATGTTTAGCTTCATTGAGTGTTTCAATTACACAATTAAAGTAGCCTATGCAGTTAGAGGTTTTTGGAGAAAAACAAAATAAGCATTAAAAAGAATAGCCAACAATGAGCTCTGCTCCAAAAGTAGTGTTCCCATTTTATTGTGTCAGCCCATACTGTCAGAAGCAGATGTTAGTGGTATGGAAGTAGAGTTTGAACATTGCCACCAGTATTCCTTTATGTTTTGTTGCTATGTGACAAATGGCAGCTGAGGAGCAGTCTGACAAAACGATGTCTGACATGGAAGTGTGTATGAAGCAAAGGTGTGCAACTGAAATCCTTAATGTGGAAAAATTTGTACCCACTGACATTCATCAGCAGTTGAGCACTTAAGAAGACCGAACATATGAGAGTAGTGAAAGCTGGACTGCACGGACAACATTTTCCTAGCAGTGATGCCATCATAGCTGCTGTGGAACGGTGGGTCACTTCTGCTGGTGCAGATTTATATGAGTGCAGCATTCAGGCTCTGGCAAGAATGCAGAGCTCATGCTGGTGACTGTCAAAAAGAATGTTCTGTAGCTGAGGATTTGCTCTATCAAATGGTGTTATTGTGCTGTTTGTATCTGTTGTAGTTTCCATGGAAATAAATAGGAGGCATATGTTCAGAGCAACATTTTGTAGCATCTAGCAAAGTCTTCTTTAGATTTAAAGATTCAGAGACTGGCTTTTAACTGAATCCATGTGAATACACGTCCTGGATTTTGATCTTTTGATCCCAAATTAGTACTGTTTTGTAATTTTGAACTTTTTGAAATATTATTTTCAAATATAATAGAGACCATATGGATGCATGATATATAAATTGTGGGTGCCAGCAGAGTCTCATAATTATGCAGCATTTTTGCTTTTTAGTGTTTCTGAGAGTAATAGCTGTTTTTATCTGAACTGTGTTTTTGTTTGTCTAATATGTTAAGAAATTGAAAGCAAACTGATAGGAACTGCCATTACAAATAGCTTCAGCGTTCCTGATAAAATTAGTGTGCTGGAGTTGGTGTGCAATGAGATCATTCACAAATAAATATGTGGCCTTGTTTTCTTTATTTCTGAGTTTATTTTTTATTTTATATCTGTAATATAATCCAGGCATTTCTGTTCAAAACAATACTTCTTGTGTGGTAAAACTCAGTAGGTATTTAGTCTCATGCCTACTAGAGGCAATTTTTAATTGTCTTGAAATACAATGCTTGTCATAACCTATTAAAGTTTATGTATTATCTATTGTGTAAATACAGCTCTGGTTCCTTTAAACGCATACTGAAGTCGCAGTAGAAAGTAACATTACAGTGGTCAACTCTTGGGCTTAGAAAATCGTTATGACCCATGGCAACTTTCTCAGAACGTTATCAATTAAACATATTAAAGGATTGCTTGAGTAACTTGGCTTTAGAGCTCCTGGTATTTACTGATGGCAGATCATGAATTACACAGCTGTTTTGGCCACTCAATACATTTACTTCAACAGCTGAAGAAATAAGGATTCTTTTACAAAGCTGTTTAAATTTTTTATTTCCCTAAATGAATTCTAATTACACAGAGTGATCTAGAAATGTTTTTGGATGGATGATTTTGGCCTAATTACATTTTTTTCTTATGAATCAGTCTGCATTTTAAAATATGTTCTTCCCAAGAATTGATTTGAATTTTTAAAGTAAAAGACTTCCTGATTAATGGTAAATGCTAATGCAAAATTATTAATATTTATTGATATTTAGAATATACGAATGAAAACCACAATTTTTTTTCTACCATTTTATACAACCACATTTATTCTTTTGAGTTTATTTTAGCAAATTCTAGTGAATGTTGATCTTATTTAGTCACAGAATCATCTGAATTGGAAGGGACACTTAAAGGCCATTTAGTCCAACTCCCCTGCAGTGAACAGGAGCACCTGCACCTAGATCAGGTTGCCCGGAGCCCTGTCCAGCCTCCCTTTGAAAGTCTCCAGGGATGGGGCATCCACCACTTCTCTGGGCAATCTGTTCCAGTGCCTCACCACCATTACTGTAAAATACTTCTTCCTTATATCCAACCTAAATCTCCCCTGTTTTAGTTTGAAATCTCTTCCCTTTGTCCTGTCACAACAGATCTTGTGAAAAAGTCTGTCCCCTTCTTTCTTGGTGCCCTCTTTAGATACTGAAAGCCCACTACCAGATCTCCCCACCCAGAGCCTTTTCCAGGCTGAACAGCCCCAGGTCTCTCAGAAGTTTTTTTTCTAGCATATGTTTCTATTACAGTGTACGTAAAAATATTTGCTGCAGCATCAAGATTATAAGACAAAGGAAATAACTGGGGCTTGAAGACAAGAATACTTTATCACATGAAGATTAGGTTAAAAAAAATCAGGAAATCTTTTCTGCTAGTGTCAGATTTGCTTAAAGGAAAGGATATGTGGAAACCAGTGGGAAATAATCAAAAAGCAGTAAACTGAGAGAACGTGAGTTTTTAGGTCCCATCACTGGACTGAAGCTGGTCTCATGTAAAAGTCAACTTGTGTTTTGTCAATGAACCTTGAAGAGAATGCATAACTCTCTTACAGTTGTTGGACTGGAACGGTGTTTGAGCCTTTGAAAGGGTACTCAGTAGCAAAAGTTCTCACAAAAGTCCCTAAAGTGTAAATTTCTAGACAATAATAGGAAGTTAACCTTTGTAGTTAATGTGAAGGAGACGTTGTGACTGAGTACACTGGGAGTGTTAAGAGACAAGGCTGTGGCGTGTACATAACACTGCAGACACAGTTCTGCTTACTGAATAGACAGTGGGTTTATGGAACTAGAGCATATAGACTAAAAGCTGAGGCCGAGTGGGCGCAGGGCAATTCAGTTCATTGAAGATAGAAGTGATACTGAGTAAAAAAAGGAATTGGTAGAAATGGAGTTTGAGATTGCTTCTTTTGTTTGGAGGAAACTTTTAAAGCATGGCCACAGAGAGCCAAACTACATGTTCATCTGATCAATACAGGCTGAGGAGATGAACAGTGTGAAATAGTTGCTTGTGTATAAAGATGCATGAAGTTAAAGATGCATGAAGTTAAAAATGCAACTGTGAAAGTGGAAGCAAATGCTGAAGCTGGAAGGAAAAAAGTGAGGAAAAGAGAAAAAGTTCTGCTTTCTAGCTGAAGCACCCAGAAGTTTGTTCTTATCAAATGCCTTATTTACTTGAGCAGCTAAACTAGTTTTTAAATACGGATAAGGCTTAAAGAAAGCTGCATTCCTTTTTCCCTTTAAACAGACAAAGCTGTATCATTGCAATTCTATAGTCTGCAAGAGCTGAGCTCATATAGTGCTTGTTCAGAATCATAGTGGGGAAGCTACCTGTGCCATTCAGTGTTCTCATTTGAGCAACTCTACTATTTCATGAGTTATTTCTTCTGAGGATACAAATAAAAATACAAGAACCTAACAAAATTAAGCTACTATGTCTCCCTTAAACATAAATGTTATTACAATACTTTTTTTTTTTTTTTAATGAAAGCACTGACTTTTAAAAACCAATTTAAAAATTGTCTGTAGTCTTGAAACTTACATCCATGATCTATAATGATTAACTGCAGTCAAAATTGCTATCAGGATGAAAACAGTTATTCTACTTTGCTTTCATTTTTGACAGATAGTTTTAGAAAATAGTTCAAAAACTTTGTTGTGCTCTCTGAACTATTCCTAAGATTGTTCTTAATATTATTACCAGCTCATATTTTAAAAATGCTTTGGAAATCCTGCAAGTGAATTATACAGATATTTAATGTCTTGTATGTGTTCTTGCATCATTTGTAAATAATGACAATAGTATTATTTAGTTTTATTATTTAGTATTATGTCATTTATATTATTTAATATTATATTTAGTATTATTTAGCTGAATATCTATCTTCTAAGGAATGCCATAAAATTAAAGCACTCCAAATTCAGGCAGTCTACAAGGCACTGATATTGCCTCTTTCAGTCTTCTGTCTTGAAGAAAGGCAATCACCTTTTTTTGCGAGGAAGATGAATGCCTTTCACCGTGGAAGTAGCACAGATGATCCACAGGTTTTAAAGTGAAGAGTAATTAATGTGAGTGATGTGGTAACATCATGTTTAGTCATGTCCATACAAACTTTAATAAAGTTCCTTGATCAAATACCTATCATGAGAAGGTATGAGAGAGATCTGAACTTATCTTTACAGATAGTCAAAGACATATTTGAAGTTGCAAGTATGCACAAGATGGTCTTAGGATGTTTTGAAAGGAAGCTTTGGTAATAATTTAATTGAAAGTCTTGAAGGTGGTAAAGCAGACTGTTCTGTAATGCAAGTCAGGATGCCAGATACCTGAAGGACAACCTTGAGTGCTTATCTCATAGAAAGAGATGTGTTCATAACTACCAAAATATTTCATCTCTTCAATTTTTAATAAAGCATCTTAGTTATGGAGTACCATTAATCCTTATGCTACAGCAACACGGATTGTGTTCCTTTATGTCTTTAAGCAGAGATAAGGAATTGCAAGACTAACTTTAAAGTAGCTTTTTCTTTCCCCTCTCCCCTTTCGCTTCTTTTCTTTTTCTAAAAACACAGCACCAAATTTTTGTTCCTTCACAAGACTTTTGTCACTTGGATATTTTTTCATTTTGAGTGCCTTTATTTATGTATAGGGAGGCTATTGTGCTACATGCTTTGCGCTTCTGTTACCAGGCAAAAAGAAGGAGAAGCCTGTCTTGGCGTACTGTGAATTTATGTAAGAGAACGTCTGTAAGATCTATATTTTTGGTGTAGCTTGAATCTTGTAGCCTAAAAGGAAGCAAGAAGCATAAAGTAAGCACATCTTCCACTTTAAAATTATATATATTTTTTGTTAAATTTGAAGGAATTGTACTAATTGCATTATCTGTTTTCTGTGTTTAATCTACAAGGCATGTTATGGGCCCTCTTCTGCCTTCCTATTACTGGGCTTATACTCAAGAGGAAGTTTCTTCTAGAACTTGGCTATTAGCCCCTCCAGCTGTGTGACTGTTTAATCAGCAGCCATGGGCAGGAGGGATCTCTCCGTGCCATTCGAGCTATGGAGATGTGATCAGATTGGGGCCATCACAGCATGGGCCACCTATGGACTACAGAAACCACATGAGAAAAGTGAGGAAGTGCATGTGGTCAGTGTGTTGACATTTTGTGCTGTTCCAGTCAAACGTGCAATAAGTTAACTCACTTGAGGACTCTCTAGTTGTATCATTAAGAGTCATGGTGTTCCCCTAAGCCCTGCCCATCTTTATTTATTGTTCATTATTCCATGAAAAGATACCCTGTGTCCTGCGCTCTCCAGTCTTCCCAGCATGCAGGAGCACTTTTGCCACAGTGGTTTCCCAGTGTGCTTTTATGATTCTTCTGTAATCTGTCTGCTAGATTTGACTCTGGATATTTGCAGCTGCTTTTTGAGCCCAGTGCCTCTGTTCACGCCATACTTCAAATACCATCTTTACTTTAGAATTATTTTTTCAAAATTTATGTGCTTGGCACATTGCTTAGCTGAACTCTTTAACACAGACACGTGCTCTTTATTTACTGCTTTTATGCCATGAGCTACGGAAGACTGGCAAAGAATTAGAGAATGGACAAATGGAGAGTTTAGAGTGGGTAATGTGTTTTCGAATTATTGTTATTTTCTTATACATTCCATACTGGGACTCAGTTCATATCCCTACATCTCAGCAGTAGCCAGGAAGAGAAAACAGAGGTGAATCACAGAATCACAGAATGGCCCAGGTTAGAAGGGTCTTCAAGGATCACAAATCTCAAACCACCTCCCCTCCCTGCCACCAACCTCCACATTCAATACCAGACCAGGCTGCCCAAGGCCCCATCCAACCTGGCCTTGAACACCTCCAGGGACAGGGCATCCACAACCTCTCTGGGCAGCCTGTTTCAGCACCTTACCATTCTCACAGTAAAGAATTTCCCCCTGACATCCAACCTCTTTCAACTTAAAACCATTTTCCCTTATCCTGCTACTATCAACCCTTTCAAAAAATTGACTCCCCTCCTGTTTGTAGGCTCCCTTTAGGTACTGAAAGGCTGCAATGAGGTTGCCCTGCAGCCTTCTTTTCTACAGGCTGAACAAGCCCAGCTCCCTCAGCCTGTCTTCATAGGGGAAGTGCTCCAGTCCCCTGATCATCTTTGTGCTTTCCTCTGGACCCACTCCAGAAGCTCTCTGCCTTTCTTGTACTGGGGACTCCAGACCTGGACGCAGTACTGCAGATGAGACCTCATGAGGGTGGAGTAGAGAGGGACAATCACCTCCCTGAATGAGATGAGACATGAGTCATATCTAAAGGTCACTTGAATATTCTCAAAAAAGTAGAAGTTGAGTGCCGAGTTGAAATACATGGGATGGATATTCAATTCTGTGTGTTAATATATAATTGAAGAGTGTTTTCAAATTTCATTGCATAACTTAAAAATGAAGTTTTTTAAGTCCCTCAAATAATGATGAGATGATGCAGCTTGAGAATCTCTTGCAAAGCAACTTGCTAGATTCAGTGAAGAACACCACATGATGGGAATCTGCTATCAGTGAACTTCTGGACATCCAATCCTTCTCACTGTGTCTCACTAACAAACGCTGTCATTTGAGTTACTGTAAAGCTGCTTTTAAACTCATCTCTCAGAATTTCTGAAGCAATTACATATTAGGTTTTCTAGAGCAAAATATGAAGTCTAAAGTTGTTTTGGTCTCTGTAAAGTCCCTGGGCTGCTAGCAGTGTAGTTCCTTTGGTTTATTTTTCTGTAACAAAAAATTGGAATGTATCCTTTACCCCACTGAACTGATGTTATCATCTGAAAAGTTTGGAAGCCGCAAGGCTGGGATACGAACAATAGTACAGCACATGTGTATGCATACTTTGACCCTCAGAATCTCTTGGTTTTCGTTTCTTCCCCTGAGGAGAAGTTTTGACTTTGTTTTTTAATAGGCTATAGAGTTTTTTTCTTCTGAATCATCTCAAATTAATTATCTGTAATCAAGAGAAATGTTTCCAATCAGTAGTTACCGCAGCCATGAGCTTGCATTTCAGATTATTCACACTCTGTAGGAGTTATAGAATGAGGATTTTAATGATTCAACAGAACACTTACACTGAAATGGTTTTAATCATGCCCCTGCTTCTTTTGGAGGCTGGGTATTTATTATGCATTATTTTCTGTATGAATTTAGCACCTAGAGGAGGAGGAAAAATGTGCTTTCAACTGAGTGAATGGGAAAAATGCTTAGATTTCCTCTGCACTGTTTTTCAGCACTCTCCAGGGATTCAGCTGCATCACTCATTCTTTCTGAGGACCTTTCCATTTTGTTACAGTTACAGCAATTAAAAGTTGCCCAGTCTTTCTTTATATCTCACAAACAGTATGTTACAAATTATGTGAACCCCCATCCTGCATATTTGTAGGCAGAAGTTTATTATCTGCGATAGCTAGAGCGTTTACTGTGTTGTGCTGCATATTAGCAACTTAGATGTTTGCAGACTACTTTGTTCATTTTTTTTTTCTTGAAATAAGGTACAATCTATGTTTTCAGTATTACACGGGGTAGAAAGGAAAAGCCTATAAATTTAAAATGTACTGTGTTAAATTTGCCATAAAGTATGTACTTTTTGCTCTTATTAGAAATTAATATGAAGAAGTGATATGTTTCTTTCTCTCTCCCTATTAGGTATTTTTTTGTCAGTAAGGATGGTGTAGTGCTGTAACAGTAAAGGGAAGCATTCAGATATGTGGTGTTTTCTTATGGGATGCCCTGTCCCTGTAGATACTCAAGGTCAGGCTAGACTGGGCTCTGGGCAACCTAATCTAGCTGTAGGTGTCCCTGTTCATTGCAGAGGAGTTGAACTAGATCTTTAAATATCCCTTCCAACTGATATGAGTCTATGATTCTGTGATTATAATTTTATGATTACGCTGGTGATCTCAGATCATCATCACTGGGTAGAAATATGCTGTTAGGTTCTTTGAATACTTTTTTTTCTTTCATGCTGTATATGACACAATTTTCCTATCAAATAGAGCCTCTGGCATCGATAGTAATATCTCCTGATCTTTAGAGGACTGAGATAGTTGTGTACTTAATCTAAAGGAACTGCTAAACAGACTTTGGATAAAATGTACTGGGTTATCCTAACAGAAGGTCAAGAAGAGTCAGGGGTCTCCATTGACCTACTAAATTGTAAATTATCTGAAACTGCAATTTATCTAGAGGTATTTTCTTTTATTCTAGTATTATGATGTACTTATTACTGTGTTATTCCTGTAATAGTATGTTCCTTTTCTCTCAGTGGTAGCTTGATTACTGAGAAAAAGTAAAAATACTTTCACTGAGTAAAAGTATGAAAATGAATCACTCATTAGAAAATGTCTGGAACATTTTTGTATTTTAATTTGAGTAACATAATATCACTCTGTGCCTTCAAAAGTACATAGGAAAGGAAGAACTTTCCATGGAATTGCCTTAGGTTAGTTAGGAAGAAAGGGGAAAATATTTTAATGTGGACTACTGAAGTATCGAAATATAAGCATTGCTCAACTTAAAGGAAAAGCTCTCCAAAGAACAAATTGTCAAACACTTGCTTTCACCTTCTGCCTTTTCTCCTAGCTTGTTCCCCACCACTTCTCTCAGCTTTTTCTACACCTACATTTTTGCCTTCCTACATACTGCTGATTTCCTATAGCTTCCCTAGGGCTGCTCATCAAGTGACACTGAGTGTAGAAGTGCTGTATTTCTCAGCTTACAATAGGATAAAAATGGCTTAAAATCTGCTTAAACTCTGCTTCTGCTCTGCTACTGCCCCATCTGTCAAATCCATTCATACATGATGCAATTACTCCACTGTTGGTTGGTGGCTGGTGCACTCCAACAGTCTGCAAGTGATTTGCATGACTAGAGTGTTGTAGTTTGCAGAAGGCTGGCACTACTCAGCTGTTTCTCTGTATGCATGTGTGATGGGTCTGCTATGTATTCCTGGCCACCTGTGGGACTCATTGCTATAGCCTCACAAAATATATATTTACTGACTCTCACAGTGCAACAGGCAGCAGAATATCCACCACATACACAGAAAGAAAGCCTGTCATATGTTGCTGCTGCTGTGAGGAAGAAGACTTGCATCCCACTCCCACATTAATTTGTCAGTGCTATTGGATTGTTCCAGAGCTTACTGGAAACCAGAGGAAAGACTTGGCCAGTCAACGTCACTCAGCTTTTCAGCAGCTTCCAATGGCGATTGTCAGAGGAGAATGCCAGTTTTCTGTGCACAAGGAGCATTTCATTTTTTCTGTGATGATAGTAAGAAGCAATTATCCCTTCCTCCTAAAAACCATTGTGGTGTGTTTTACGAAGTTACCAGAGTGATATCTTGCAGGACCTGTTAGGTAGAAGAGTAACATTCATTAACATTAATATGTTTCATATTATAATCTTATTTGGTGTCATACGGTGTTGAGAGACCATCTCTAAGAAACCTCAGACACGTAATACACTTCCAAATTTGCAGACAATCACGTATGCTAAATGGCTTATTCCTTTCCCAGTACATACAGGTGGCAGAATTGGCTGCTAATTCAAGCATCAGGTAGCTTTCTGAACAGCGTGGAGGGAAGGTGGTCATTAGCTGACTGTTCTATCACTGCTCACCATTGCCAACAACTCAGATCAGATAGTGGTAAGTGCTGAATGAAACCTTGCTCAAGCTGCAGGGACTGAATATTCTGAAACTGCTCTTCACTGCAACCTTTTCAGAGAATTTTTGGTCCAGAAATTTTATGAATTATTTTGTATGATCCTGCTAAAATTTTTCATACAGGAAAAAAGTCCTTGGAGAGGGCAAGAACAAGGAAATACAGTGCCTAGGTAGGCAAATGACAGAGGCACGGGCACCTGGCTTGTGTCTGCTCCAAGGCTGATCTCTTTTTTTATGTGAAAAGAATAAAACCAAGCAAGGGTTACAGAAAGCAACTCGCAGTTGCCCCTCAGGCACCTGGACTAGCATCTAGGCTGGAATTTTGTCATCTTTCTCTTGAGGCATACACTATCTATCTCAAATGGGTCTCCCTTCACAGGAATTTTAGCCTCAGCCCGCAAGAAGTGTGAGGGAGGGGCAATGGATTAATCAGACAAAGAAGGAAACTGAACCAAACCCTTGTTACCTACATATTGCAGAACACGATAATGGAGATGTTTTAAAACTGCCTGTTTAGGAGAATTCTGTGTATGCTGTTCATTCTTGAGAAAGTAATTAATTAGTTTTGTCCATGTTGTGCTTTTGTTTGTTTCTTTGTTCTAAACAAGCACGTGTCATTTACCTTCTATTTTAACTCTGTGAATCTTAGGTTAAAAGGTATGTGTAGCACTGGAGATGGACTTCTTACAGACTCCAAAAGATTTAAAACACTTGTCTATCAGTGCAACTATACACATTTTGTGCGTTGATGGCTTTCTGTTTTCTTGTGCTAAAATACAGGTGGCGTGGTTAATGAGTAGTGCAGGACAGACTGGGAGATACAGTGCAGTACTACACATCTATGTACAATTTGTCTGGATTTGGCTCAACTGTAGCATGCATTTGCAACTGTATAACTGCAGCAAACTAACTCAGACGTATCAGAGTTTAAACTATTGGTTATTAAAACCTGGCTCCATTATCACACAGCTTGGTTTTTCTAGTGCTACCCAGTTCTCAGTTCTCCACTGCATGCAGCGCACTTGGATTTTCTGTTTCTATCCAATGATGGTGAAGAATCCATTGCATTTTCTTTGTTGAGTAAAGAAGCAAGACTGTAGATGCAAAGGTTGAGTTGTGGACCTGCTGCAGTATTTTTGGACCCAGCTACCTATCTGAACTCAAATGCTAGCTTATTTATGTGTTACTTGAAAGGAAAGCTAAAAATATTCAGAGAAATACTTTTCTTATCTTTTAGGATGATCTGCATAGCTGTCTGCTTACTGAGGTAAATAGTTGAACTGATATTATGTATGAGAGTGCACTTATCAATAGATCCTTTGGCACATGGACTAAAAAATCTGATGTGGGAGCATTTGAAAAAGAAGGGGATTAATTTGTACTGTTACACAAATGGAAATTGCCTTAATTTGTGGATGCATGCCACTACATATTTTGAGTAGGAAAAAAAGCTTCTTCATGAATCTGAGATTTGAACGAACACCAAATCATTTTATATTGTGAAAAATGACGTAAGTCCTCCCATATAATATTTTAGATTGAAAGAAAAGAAGAAGAAAACGTCAAATGACGAGGCTTTTGACACTGGTCTTTCTTCTTGGTTTCTGTGCAGATAAAACAATATTGGTCTGTGTCATGAGGCAAATTTTTGGATGCACGTGGTTTGGCCAAAGTGTAACTTGCAGCACTGAGTAGAGATTTACACTACCGGCAGTTCTTGTGCTGCCAGAGTGGGTATTGCAATGCACTTGCCGGAACACAGGCCCTTTCAGCCATTTTCTACTTATATACTTATGCCCTGTGGTGTGCCTGCTGTACACACAGGCCTATTCTGTGAAGGGGAGAAGTGAGCGTTCTTCATCAAGCCGTCCTCTGCTGGATGCCGGTATTTTCCATGCAGTGGCAGGAATATGAGATACAGCACAAGTGCTGTCTTGCAGTGTGATTTGTCTCTCTCTTTCCCTTTGTCATGCTGAAGTTTGTTGAGAGGGAAAGATTTCCGTAGAGCAGTTCGTGTTTTTTGTTTGTTTGTTGTTGTTTATAAATTTAAATGTGTGTTTATGTGGTAGCTACGTGGTGTTTGCACAGTGTTCTGGGGGGTAGATTGCTATGCATTCTTGATGCATTTGGGTTGAGAGAGAAAGGCACAGCTGTTACTTCACAGTGCTGCCTAGGACACATTTGTAATGGCAGGCCAGGAATGGTTCTCGTGTCCTAGGGCTAAGAGACACAGCATGTCTCATGCCCATATGGCGAAGCTCTCTTGTTCCCAAAAGAGGGTGGCCTCATTCAGCCTGCCTTGTGGGAGCAGTTCCTGGCCTGTGCTGTCCCCTGAACCGTGCCCAGCCATTGTCTGGGAACATGCTAGCAGGCGGGAGCCAAAGCTGTGCCAGGGAGCTGTCGCACAATGGAATGGCAAGGGCAAGGGCACGCCAGCGCCAGCACTGCTCTGGCCCCTTGCCTCTCCTGATGCAGATGCAACTGTATTCACATTGATGTGCCCTAAGTTTAACCCAATCTTTAAATCGTGTTTTCAGGTTTCCTATCAGCTGAGTGATCAGGGCTAACGTTGCAGTCCTATTCATTTGTAGAAAGTTTTAACGGTGAAGTCAAACAACATTATAGCAAAATGGAGTGCAAGTAATGGAATACAGCTGTTTTATTCTTTTGGAGCAGTGCAGTAAAAGGCAGAGGTAATACCTGCAGAGATATTTTTGGAGCTAAAGAGGAGGCTGTGTGTTTTTTGAGCTATGCTTAAATTGAACTAGTACATATGTAAATGGGAATGTGTGTATATGAAGTTACAGCTGGAAAAAAAAAATCCTGAACAGATTGAAGCAAGGAAATGAATCATGAGAATGTCAATAAATACGCAGATACCCTCACAGTTCCTTAAACAAATGCACATTTGTAAAGTATCACGTTGCGTGCTCCAAACACAACTTTAACTCTGTCCCAGTATCCATTTCCAGTCTTATTCTGCCGACCAGAAAACCCCTACTGTACATCAAATAAATTCTGAATGTGAGTTACAACCACCATACAATATGGTTATGTTGGAATACTTTTACTATTTAATAACAGACAAAGTGGATATTTTATTTTGGAATCAAAGTGCTGTGCTGTTATGTGGATTTATGGTTTATAAGGTTGGCAGAGTTTCTGAGTACTTTCTATTCCAAAGTACATAAATATAAAGTGGTAAAAGTTTTGTTTTTAGCTTATAAATGTAGTTAATCATCTGTTCAAACAATAAAAAAAATTCTATTTATTAATGGCCAAGAAACGTTAGAGGTTTTTGGTTTTCCTTTTTTACGAGAGACTCATTTAAGTCAAATGGATGAAATGAATAGACAATGAATATCACAATGGTTTAGGGGGGATCGTAGCACATTAGTAGATCATGTGGAACTTCAGTCATCAAAATTGTTGCTGCCTCTGAGTCTTATTTAAAGGTCATGGTCTTTTTTTAAAGATTTTGTTGATGAGTGAAAGAATTATTTGTGTTTGATCCATCCAGTGCATGCATGAATATGCACATGCTGAGTAGTGCACTGAAGTATATTCTTCTCTTGGAGTTCGCCAAACTGAGCAGTGGGTGGGCAATGATGTGAGCGCTCTTGTGGGCTACATGAGCATTTGTATTGCTGCTTTTTTTCTGACATCCTGCTTTTTATCGTGGTTGCAGTACATCTGAACATGTCAGGCAGTTAGACATGTGAGGACCTGGTTCTGCTTGATTATTTGACTTCCTGCAACTAATAATGAGCTTTTTGAAAGATTTAGTACTATGCCATTGAATATAAAAGAGGCTTGGATTCCTGTATGTGCAATGGAGTTAGGTGTGGTAGATTAGATTTGTCCTGGCATCCTTATTGAAGCCTCCCTGTAGGCACCATCAGGTGTAATCAGCACCATTGCCAGAAATAACACTGCAGTGTCAAAAGCATGGGTGTTTGAAGGGTATAGCCAGGAGACTTGAAGTATTCATGTATTTGCTTAAGTGTAGATTAATAAAGATTCACAACATTCTTTTTCTTTCCTGTGTTGTTTAATCCTGTTATCTAAAGGCTTTTTGTATTCTTTATAAAAACTGCTGGCTTCTGAATTACCTGTAACTACTTAGGAAAAAATGAAATCCCATTGAAAATATGTGTTTAAATGCACAGTAAAGGCCTAAAAATGAAATAAATTCTTTGTAGGATTTAGAGGAGAGGAAAGAATAGTGAAGATGCAACTTAACTATTGCCTCAGGAAGTCTTTCCCTTTTACTTTGAACAATGTGTTGTCTTTCAGTTGCTAAAATTTATTTTCCCATTTGCTTTCTGATGGATTGTACAGAATAGAAATGGTCATCCACAGTTAAATAATACTGCACAGACCATGACAGACACTACCACAGTGACTTCTAGTATGAGAGCAAGTTTTGATTCTCAGGAGGAAAGAACTTATATGATTATCTGGAAATTCCTGGAAGAGTCCACTTCTTCAGGCTATTTTCTGCCTCTTTCCAGTAACACGATGGCTGTGAGAATAAAGCAAGTTCAGATCAGCACATGCTTAACCTCTGCATGGCCAAACAAAGTGCCTCAGTGCCAGCGCTGACCAGGAGGCCTGGCACTGCGCCCTAGTCCTTGCACAGCTGGCCCTGAGGCCTGTGTGGGACTGTGTTATCAGGAAGGAGCCACAGTGTAAATATAAATGCTAGTAACCCGTCTGATGATCTCTTGCCCTTCTGAAAGCATCAGTACATCATACGTTATAAAGTTTGACTATCAGTTGTAACTGTAAAGAGTAGAGGATATGTTTCCTCTTATTTGTTGTCTTAAATTGGATAATGCGAGGGTTACTACAAAAGTAATCCACTGGTGCAGGCTCTTGTTCATCTCTGGTGAAAATGCAGATATCCTGGTGGTGCCTATGCTGAAAAATAGTAATTTATGGACTTTGCTCTATCAAATGGTCTTATTGTACCCATTGCTGTGCTGTATTGCATGGGTTACAAATGCTATTCAGAATTCTTCACGTGTCTTTCCTTCAGAACACAGAAGTTAGCAGTAAAGCCTTAGTTTTAGGTTTAGATTTATAAAAAGCTTTTTTGTTTTTTTCACTTTAAAATAATCTTATGGTTTCATTTTCATTCTCTTGTGGAAGCTAAATTTCTCTCTTGCTTCCTTTTATGTTCAAAAACTTAAATAATTTATTGCTGCAAAGGAATGCATACTGAATCCAGTAACCAACAGAGGATGTGGAAAGATTTATTGAGAGAAACATTAAGAGCATTCCTGGCCAGGTGCATTTTTTTTCTTTCTTTTTTTGTGAAATGGGAAAAAAGATACACACCTCCCGCCAACTTCAGAGATGGCTGAAAGCCCATTTGGAAAGCAGAGAGCGTGTGGTTATGCACTCCTCAACACAAACTGAACAAAAGTTGATGAGGGGTGCAAAGAGGCTGGCACTGCTGGGCGATGAGAAATGTGCTGCTAGATCTTGACAGTGACTGCAGTGTTCATGATCTGAATCAGGTGTATGCACATGGTTTGAACTCTCCTTGTACATAATATAACAACATTTATCCCTGGGAAAAGAGGATGGGAAAACTCCTACTAAACATGAATAGTGGGTTCAGAGTTCCTTCTTGTACCTCCAGTCCATGACAAAAGGTACTGAAGAAGCAGGTACGCTTCTGCACTCTTTGCTTCACTGAATTCCCCTGCACTGCATAGCAAGGAAGGGAAGCACTGCTCAGTAAATAGTAGACAATTTTTAGACCACTAGTAATTAATTTTATTGCATATTAGAATATGTAACATGAATTTGTGAAGAGTGTAATCTTTGGAGGGGCAGCAGTACAAATAGTAACCACTTACTTATTTGATGATTCTTAGGACAATCTGGTCAAATACAAATATTTTTTCCAAGAATAATGAAAAAATCAGGTAGTATACCCATTTACTTCTTTGTCATGCTTACTGGCTTTTACATAAAGCACAAAGTTAATGACAGCATTACAGTATATAATTCTGTGTAATATATAGTGTTTCAGTGATATCTTTCTTCCATCAGTTTTTCCTTCAGCCTCAACTTCTGAGACTACTGCTCCCCTTTGTAGTAGCTGATAGAGTAGGTCCTTCCAGCAGCAGCCTTATTCCATAAAAGCAGTGATTAACATTATGTTTTGTATAAATTGTTGAAGGTGTTTACTCTTTCTCTATTAAACCAAATTTCTTCAAAATGTCAACTGCAATTTCTTCCTTGATACAGCATCTTAGAGAAGTAGTGGTGGAAACATTTGGAATCAAACTATTCCATCTCTACCCATTTCATATGTATCTAAGTTGTTTTACAAGACCCCAGTGATGGAGTTTCTTGCTCTGACCAGTTATCTGTTCCTTTGTATTCCCCTCCTGACTTCTAATTTATATCCCAGTTCAAGTTCCCCTAAGCCTGATGCTTCCAGTATTATCCACTGTGCATATGGAGAACAGTTCTTGTTTTCTCTTTGTGGTTCACTTTCTGTATTTGAAACTCTTCTAGATTTTCCCTGGAGTTTTGTAGACCTTTCTTTTCATCTGTTGCTTCACATTAATTGTTCCCTCCTTTTTTTCTATCCAAGAATGTGTCTGTGCCTGACTACACTTATCAGAATGTTCCCAGTGTGCAAATGAAAAATGATACTGGTTGCAAGAGGCCAACCTATTATTGTCAGTACAATTAAGAAAACGTGCCAATTAGACAAAGGACTTTTTTGGAATGTCAGCTGGAGTGCTCAGTTGGAAGCCTATCATCAAAGTGACATTTTATTTTTCCTTCCTGTGTTAATCTGTTTACTTGCCTATCAAAACCAGGCTACTTATTAAGGTTATGGGATACGAAGTTCACTGTAAGCTACTGAAGTCCCAGTGCTTTGAATCTGTGAGTTGAAAGTAGGTTGTAAAATTGAGGTGAGATTCAGTGTGTACTGAAAATATGGGTCTTTAACTGTGCTACTTAATTAAATCATACATTGTGTTTCAGTGCTTTTGAGCCAAAATGTTGACTACGTTTTAGATCTTAAAAATCAGTTACAAAGGACGTGAGAGAATCAAGCTTCTGTTTTCCTTTTCTCTGGGTATTTTGTATGAATTCCAACAACTGCAGTATATTCCTTTCTAAAATTATTTTCACTTTTTAAATCGTTGTGGAGATTGCTAAATTGGTATTGTTACATAATTGTGTTTCCTTAGAAAAAGAAGTTACAAAAGTTTTTCAACTAATAAGTGCAAATAAATGTTTTGATTTTTTTTTTCTATTGCATACTTGTAAATTGTTGTCTAATATTTATTTTCTCCATTTTTTTTAATGTATTGCTTCCCCTGCTACCTTCTATTTTTTTTTTTTTTTTTTTTTTCCAGGACTATTCCCCACTTCAGGAGACAGTAAATTCGGCTGCTGCTCTTACCATGGCACTAATAAAGGACAGGAACCCTGAGCTGACTGGCCAGCTTTTGGTAGCATAAGGTCATAAATCATTCGTAGCTTTTGGAAATGTTTCTTTGTCACCATTCATTCACCAAAGGTCTTGAATCATTTAATTTTTGATGAAAACTCTGGATTTATGACATTTGCTGTTAAGCTCTTCTAACAACGTATTTTTGATACCTAAAATGCAAGTCTGATATTATGTAGAAAGTGTAAAATGAAAGTAATTCTGAAATACACTGGATATGTGCTTTGAAGAAAGATACCAAAACATTTTTTCTGAGGTACTGCTCATTTAACAGTGTTCACAGAGGACATCAAAATATTGTCTTCATGTAGAACTGTCTTTAACCCATGCATGTGTGTTATTTTGCATTAATGAATTAATCCTAAAACACAGCTTTAGTTCTTTAGATGAAATTATTTAACATTTGTTGCTATAAGTATTAATGAATATTTAATATACCGTATGGCCTTACATGAGTGGAAATGCACATTGCAAAAAGTGTTTGTTAGGTCAGCTCTCTGTCCTCCATGGTATAAAGGGTAACCTTGGCACATGAAGAAAGATGTGCATGGGAACACTGAGGTGCTATAGCCTGGTTTTCTAGATCAGGTGTTCTCTGGCTGCAGCACTCCTTAGTACTAATACTACTTCCAGTACCCATGTGCCATCATTCAGAACTAGCTCCAATAGCTTTTCTGAATACAGTATTATCCACACTAGAAGTGTCCAGGGAGCCTCCCCTTCCATCTGTCCTAAGTCCATCCAGTCTCCCTCTGACATCAGATAGGTCAGCTACTTGCTTACTGCCATGCTTTCGTGAGTACAGTCTCTTATATCTAGGCACAAGGAAACTGTAAAGAATTCGCAATATCCTCGTGGATCCTAAATGTAGAACATAATTTAATCAGGAAAAGGAAATGGGTTGGTACAGTGGAGAGTGTCAATCTGGGTGGCATTCAGGATCAATCGTTCCCTTGTTAGGTAAACCTTTGAAAATCCATCTCAAATAAGATTTCTGATTCAACTCAGGAATTTGACTCTCCATTATCCAGCAATGAATGTAGCTCAGCTATTCAAGAGGATAGAGGGAGAAAAGCTCTGATTGTCGTTCAACAACAGAGATTGCCAATGCCAGCACTGAAAGAGATCCCAGCACTCCCACCAGGTTCCAGTCCCTCTGGTGTACGGACAAAACTGTGAGGATAGAATGAGATTTGAACTCTGTCCCTCCCCTTTTCCCCAGATCTCTAAATAACTGCCTAAAAATGGTTTACTAGTATCTGCTGAGGCACCTCCCTCTTAAATTACTTTTAGAAGCTGATGTTGATCCAAAACTTTCTTCGTTATAGTAGTTGCAGCTGACTGTTCTGTATCCAAAGCATACATTTTTTTCTGCTAACACGGTTCTTATCATCTACTTCCTTCTTTGATTTTCTCCTATCTAATTTGGTTAATAATTTGTCCTTTTCTGACATTGTACAATGTGGGCATTTATATTAGTTCAGTTTGTGGCCAATAAGACGTGTTTTATTCATATATATATTAATGCCTGTTCATATGCAGAGTAGTCAGATAAACTCAGAGGAAATATTTTATTATTAGTATCCATAATTTAACAGGACAACTTTCAAAAATAAGTTTTCTGAATTCACTTTTACAGTAATGAATTTTATGAAGGAATTTGTTTCACAGGCTTCTAAAGACATGATAGAAGATGTTTCTTTGACCATATTTTTTTAATTCTTTGCTTTAAGACTTAACTACAATCTGTGATGTATTTTCCCCACATTATAATAAGCAAGTAAATTTTAAAAAAGCCCCTTATGTTTTCCATCCACTCTAATATATGCATTGAGATAAATTCTTAGCACTGGATTTTGGGTAAATTGTCATTTGCTTAAACAGAACCTTTTATTTTGTTGTATTGTTTTACTTATTATCTTAAAAGGATTTAAATCCAATTTAAAATGCCATTGCAATGAAGTGCTGGAAAGAAAAATGGTATAGTGATTGTTTATGAACTTTTTGTGAAAAGAGAACAACTGATGCCCATTAAGAAGTGCATTTCAGGTCCTCGAACATATTTAGTACTAAACTCATTGAAAGATTTATTAATGTACTGTTAATCATCACATTACAGATCATTTTAAATGATCTACAATCACTGAAAAATCCAATCTGCAGGAAGCCAAACACTACCAGCAGAACAACTAGAACACATCACAAGATAGTAGGGCAGCAGTAAAAAGAAAAAAAAAGAAACTGGACTGTGAGTAATGCTATTGTATATCCAAACCAAAGTTAAATGCTGTCTTAGATGATTGCTAGTACTTACAATGGGAATAAAGATATAAAATGAAATTAAGAAACTGATTGATTGGTTTTTGTCTGTGCGTAGCCTCTTACAAATAGCTATACACACAAGAAACTTGGCAGCCTTTTGTACACACATGCTGTTTTGAATTTAGCTAGTGAATCAGTCACTTTGCTTTGAACATTTGAACAGAGATAACACAGAGTAAATAAAAGCTGAGACCCTGCCATCTCTGCTTACCTTACTCCGCAAACACTCTAATTAATATTCCGTTAGTAAAATGTTCACCAGGAGAGGGAACACAGAATCTGGCCCTAAGAACGTTTTTCATAGTTGTAAAGTTAAGTGAATTAGATTTGCGTATTGAAACTAACTCACTTCAAGCAGTGTCTAACATTATATTTGTTTGTCTTACATCCCTTGATTAAAGAGTTTCTAGCTACAATGTTTTTCTTTAGTTTTCCAGGTTACCTAGCTTGAAAAGGTGGTCTCATGGTTCTGTGAAAGCTGCTGAAACAATGAAGAGGATTGAATACAGTTGCATTTAAAAAAAAATAACAGCATAAAGAAATGAAGGGGAATATGACCCTATTCTAATCAGTGGCATAAATCTAGTTGACTTCAGAATATGAGGACTTCAGTTTGTCTTGGTAACTGACACAGGCTGCAGAACAAAAGCATGTCTGGAAGCCTTAAAGCCTCTAGTGCATTCAGATTTGTATTTGTACAACGTCTCCTCATCTCCACGGTACTGTTCCTGGTGCCCCCCCAAACAGGAGCCTCCAAAGAACTGTCTGGTTCTCGATTACTGCTTAGCACTTTCCAATGATATGGCAACTTTTCCTGTCTGTAGGTCACTGAAAACTAGAAGGTTCATAATTTGTTTTCTCTGATGCCGACGGAGGTGGTGGAGTCACCCAACCCTGGAGGTTTTCAAAGAACATTTGGATGTTGTGTTGAGGGATATGGTTTAGTGAAAACTATTGGTGATAGGTGGTTGGTTGGACTGGATGATCTTGTAGGTCTTTTCCAACCTTGGTGATTCTGTAATTCTATTCTCTCAATTTTGGGCACCTTTTATACGAGTCATGGCTTTCTGTTCAGGTTTTATTTCAGAAGAAAAGCACATTTACTTCCAGATACATGAAAGCATTTGTTGTCTCATTTCTCCTTCCTCTTCATCCGTAACTTTGAGAACTGCTGGTTCATCTTACCAAGTTACCACCAGGATGTCAGGTAAAGCATGTCCATGTAGCCATGTGTAGGGACAAGGTAACCGTGGTGCCCTGTTCACATTTCATCTCTGCCATTTCTGCTTTCCCTGCTTTCCCCTCGTTCCTGTTAAGGAAAGTTGTAGGATTCAGGGATGGCTCTTGTTAAGTGTTCCTATAGGAGTCTGAAATCTAGGCTAGAGCTACCTGGCTGCTGCTCTGATGGCTGGGCCATAATAAATGGCTGTAGTCGTGAAGGCAGAGTTATGGGATGTATGTAGCTCTTCAGAGTATTAGTATATCTTGGCCTTATATTTTGAAAGATTTTTGATCATTCCCTCTGCTCCACATAATAGGTGGTCTACCCTTAGTCCTGTATGGCTGGAAAAAAACAAAACAAAACAAAACAAAAACCCAACACCCAAACTATTTAAGCTATTAGACTACATTCAGATGTGCGGTTTGCTAAATGGTAGATTTTTCTCTTTTTGTCAATAATGAAAAATACTACTGAGAGGAACTTCCTCTTTTTTTCCCCCCAAAGATTATTAAAACCACATCTGATTCTCACTGAAAAGGGGAGATATGCTGAGACTTGTAAAAAAAAAAAAAAGACATAATAATAATATCTTTACAGTCTCTCGTTGTGAAAATCGGTTATGAAACACTAAGATATAAAAATCTGTCTCATCTTTAACATATAAATATATAACCTTAATATAAAATGCTCAAATACAAATATATTATTTAACAGCAATCTTGAAGAGTTGAATTCTAAGAAATGTGAAAGAAAAAATGTGAGACTGATTTCATTGTTCCTGTCCAAATCGTTCAATCAATCTGATCTTTTGCATCTGGTTTATAATAATTTGCAATTGCACCCAGTTAGATGACTAATGCCCTTCTCTGTATGCCTCAGTAAGATACCTACACAAAGCATGCAAATGATTTCCAATCTTTGTGCCCACAGTGCCCACCCCTTCATCTTTAGATTGGTAAGTTTTTATGGTGTTTGCCTTCCTTGTCCCATTTCTCAACCCACTTGTTTATCACAATTCAGTTTGTTTTCTGTTTCTGGCTTTACCCTGGGAAAAAAACAATCACTAAAACCACATTTTTTCCCAATGTGAGTTGGTTTTAATTGACAGGTCTCAAAAACAGTTGTCTTATATACATTTTCCTTGGTTATTTCTTCCAGGAATATGCAATTGATTTTGAGATCAGAAAAACACAATTTCAGTGCCTGTGCTGAGGAAAGAGTCCTAAATGTGAAAATACTTTTCATGATAGAATATACTTGGCTTGCCTACACTGATCTGAGAAGGAAAGTGACATTTCTTAACATGTTTACAAACATATTAATTTAAGTACGTTTTTCACTGTTTAGACTGAAGCAGATCTTGTCCTTAGTCCTGCACTCAAAAACTGAAATTGTAACTCATTAAAATGCCACAACACCGAGTTATAACACAGTTACAAACATAGATGAGAGAAAAGATTTCGACAAATAAATGGTAACATGGTTTTACGCAAGATGGAGAAGCAAAGAGGCAAGAGAGAATATACCAAAGCACCTCCAGATGGCAAGATCTGCAGGAGAGACCCTTGAATGTCACGAAACATGAACTACTGTGGGGAGGAAAGCCTCCCAGGCTTGGTAGTGCCTAGGATTGGAGCTTAATAAAGTGCTTTCCTATTCAGCAGTCATTTCAGACAATTGCTTCTCATGGGTTCTCATTCTCATTTGTTGCTAGCTCTGCATCTTTTTCATTACACTGCCTCTTTCCTTTTATTTTCTTGCTTCAGACTAGCCCTGTCACTTCAAATTTCATGTTTCCTTTTCATTTAGTCCATTCTCCTGTCGTCTCCCATGCCATTCTCCGATCCTTTCCCCTACTTCTGTTACTTGCTCTCTCTGTTTGTCACTCCCATTCCTCCCAGCCCACCATCGTTGAAGGAGGTGATCCCCCTCCCTTCTCCTGAAAGCTAGGCCGTGGTCTGGCATCAGAAACCCTTCCTTGCTGCTGGATCAAGAACTGAGGCACTGGGGCTTTGGCACCTCTGTGCTGCTCACAGCTGGGACCAAGAACAGATGTCACTTCCGCTGCCAGTTGCAGGCAGATGAGCAGCAGCTGCCCTTGGGGACAGACCTCCTGCATGGCAGCTGCTGGGCTGACACCCAATGCCGCTCATTAACCGGTGTCAAGCTGCAAGCAGCCCTGTTCCACTCGAAGGGGAAATGATCTGCTCCAAGGTCAGAGCCCCCACTGGCTCAGGGAGCCCCTCTAGGATTTGTAAAGTCAGCACCAAGTTAAGAAGCCAGATTTGCAAATCTATCAGAATCTCAGCAACAGCAAAAAGTGAAAGAAAAGAAGCCAGATTCAGGTACAGCTTGACATCCTGGTGACTGGAAAAAGTATGTTTTCACTTACTAACCAGTGGCTTTGCCAGGAGTTGCTCAGAGACAAAAAACAAGGCACCCCACAATGCTGTGTTAAGCAGTTCCTTTCCACAGCAAAAACACAGCCTGACTGAAAACCCATTGAAGTCAATGGGACTGTAAGTTCCTCCCAGTGCTTCCAAGAATGTGTGGCATCTCCTCCCTCTGGCCATCTCCTGCTAACTTCACACATAACCATGGTGGTTATGCTCGTTTCTTCTTTGTTATTATTTTTATTGTGCTGCAGTTTAAAGTGTGTATTTATGTTGTGCTGAACTCCCTCAGCATTTGGTGGGGGAACATTATGGTCTCGTTTAATCACAAATATGTTTTGGAGTTTAGTTGCGACCTCCAACCTAAGCACTTGCAGGCCTATAGTTTAGTGGGTGATGGGCACTTCTAAACAGTATTTCAGAGTTTAAAATCTCTTTTTAAGGACTCATTCTAAGTCCAGAAACAGCACAATAAGCCTAAAAGGTTGGTCCTACGCTTGGTTTAAGCTAGCCTACAAGGCTAGGAAAAGTCCTAGTGTCTTCTGGACAGTGTTTTGTCCCTCTTTCTGCTCACTAGCACTGAAATTTGTGCTTCTGTACAACAGGTTGGTAGAGAAAGATAAAAAACTAAGCATTTTCTGGCAGGAAATATCTGTGTGAGAAGTGAATAGCTTTCCTCAGAGTTGTGAGGTGGGATAGATTTGGGGTAGGAGGGATGTAGTGAGGCCTTTTGGGAAGCACTGGGCCAGGAGCACACAGCACAGCCATGCAGGCACAACTCAGCACAAACCCTGAGCTGCATCCCTGGGGCGCTTATTTCTTAACTTTGCAGTCCCAGTGAATATTTGTTGTTCTGTCATTGTTATTCCCCTTCTTCAACAAGGGCATGTAGGCAGGTGAAGTACAAGAGGTTCAGGTACCGTGTGTGGCTCCTTTGTCTGACGATCATTTGTAGACTTTGTAAGTGCGGAAGTGGCTGTGTACTGTGACATGCCAGCCTCTCTGAATATGATACATCTGAAAATGGCAGAGATGAACTGCATTCCGCAAGGGTAGGTCAGGGTAAGACCAGGAAGGAAGGAAGGAAAGTGTCTCTCACCCTTTCTGGGAGTGGCTGCTAGCAGCAGATCAAAGAGGAAAGAATATTTCAAGAAAAGCTGCAAAATGCCTTGAGTGCTCAGCACAGAGTTCATAGAATCATTCACTATTTTTATTTTTATTTTTATTTTTATTTTTATTTTTATTTTTATTT